>NW_004524735.1:6289382-6309329 GCF_000260255.1 Octodon degus | reverse complement strand
GCCTGCCACTGGGGGCCTGGGTTGGCAGGGTGTATCTGTACTGGCCTCCTCCTCTGTCTCTCTGGTTCCTGGCTAGCACACGTTGAACATTTTCCTCCACCGTGCCTGTCCACCACACCCCGGAGCCTGCCAAGCCGTGTACTGAACCCAGTGCAACTGAACCAAAATAAATCTTTCCTCTCTTAAATTGCAGGTGCCAGGGATTGTCTCAGCGATGAAACCCTGTTTAATACAACACCTATTCTTAGGGCTGTTGTGGGGCTTAAATGAAGCCAAGTACTTAGTGCAGTTGGCATGTCCTAGGGTCATGCGATATATTGAAATTCACAGTTCTGTCAGTATGTAAGACTGGTTATCCAGAAATGAAGTCATTTTTGACATTTGAATATTTTTTGGCAGCCTTGGGCTTGCCCACTAAATCCCATTTGCTTAATTTATATGAAGAGCGTTCTAGTACATTAAAGTCCTCCCTGCCTCGTAAGTCGAATTCCAAGTCAGCATTCTGATAGATCTGCATAGGTTAATGAACGAATAAGATACACAGGATTGATTGCCCACTCTCAGAGGGAAGTGGCTCTCCCAGTGCGGGAATCATCTCTTATTTCTGTGGAGGACCACCTGAGTGACCCTCCTCGGAAGAAGAGCAATTGTCTCCATTCTGGCTGAGCCTGACCCATTTCTACGTATTGATATGTACAGAGCTGGCTAGAGCTTTTCCTTATCTTTCGGTTGGCTTTAAACAATGTGTACTGGTCTAGCTGAGGCGCTGGTGGTAGTCTTTGAAGATGGCACACGTGTTTCCCTGATAACCCTCACCTGCTGCTCTTTAATATAAGCCGGGTTGAGACAGGATGAAGAGCCAGTGCTCCATACTGTTGCCTGGGATCGAGCCTCCAGAAAGAGGTTATGACTTCCTGGGACTTGAAGGATTCCACATCAGAGCTGAAGCACTGGGCCCCAAACACATCAGGTACTGTCTCAATTGTGCAATGCAGATTACTCTCTGCACATCCTTCTCTGCATTTTGCAGGGGTGAATGCAGGCCTCCTACCTACTCGCAGCACTCACACACTTCCTGTCATTTTCTGTCATTCATCCTCAAGCCACTCCTTCATGACTGAATAAAATCTGGATTTAGCCGTGGGTCAAGGCCTTCGCTCCAGATAGCCATCGCGATGGCTGGATTTAAGACCCCTGGGATCCCCATAACTATAAATATGCTTCAGTGTCTTTATTCCTGCTGTGGGTTGCCCTGGAAGTGGTAGATTGGAATTAACTTGACAGGATTCCAATAACCTCCCCGTGGGATTATAAATATAAACTTCCCAGACCAAGAAGAGGACCAGAAAGGGCTCCCTATAATTTCTATTTCTCATAGTTTGTCTTTCAATAAACCTATGAGAAACAAGATGAAAAATCTGTGCTCAAATAGCTCAGACCCTTGGTTTTGCTGGGCTTAGATTTATTAGTCTCCCTGTTGCTGTCAGAGTGCCGTCCCTTTGTCCAGGTGTCAGCTTGACACTTGGGAGTGACCAGTGGCTTCCTCTGATTTGCAGTGTTTGTGAAAATGAAATAATCACCCTCATAGAAGTTCTGCAGGAAACAAGAGCACTCAGACTCTGAGGGGAGACCCAAGAGGCCACATCTTCTGCTGGATGCTTCAGTGTCACCTCTAACGTTTCAGAAGCCTCCTCACTCTTCTTGTGTGCTCATCAGTGAGGTCACTCTGGGAAGAAGTGAAAGTTCTTGGCACGTGCCAGCCCTCAGTGAAGCACAGCATGAGGATGACAGGGAGCAATGAGCATAATCAGATGGGTCTGTCATGAGCTCAGAGGCTATGTGTGAAGGGCTAAGGCGAGTGAGTCGAGATTGGAATTAGTTGGGCAGTGCAACCCACTCGGGACCCATGTGTCTCTTTTTCCAATAGAATGTTTCTTTCCTCTAATAAATATATTCTGCTTTTAGAATAAAAAAGAGATTAGTTTGGCAGACAAATAGAGCTAAGTCTTAAAGGAAAGAAGCCAGGAGTAGTGATGCATGCCTGTCATCCCAGGCCTTGGGTGACTGAGACAGAAGGATCACCACGAATTCGAGGCCATCCTGGGCTACCTACTGAGATCAAAGCCAGCCTGAATTACCGAGTGAGATCTTGTCTCAAAACAAATGAAAAAAAAACCAAAAAACCCAACCCCCCAAACAAACAAGAAAACAAAAGAAAGAGGTGGATGTCATGTAGGAATAACACAAAGAGGAGTACACACTCCCTGCTGTCCCGTAGACATCTTTCCCCATGCTGATGTAGAGAAGGTGTTTTGAAAGGATCCATCTGTCCATCTCTCTCTCCCTCCCTCCCTCCATCCATCATCCACCCATCTAATCATTTGATGGATAAGATGCTCTCAGCTCTTTTGCCAAGGACAGAGAATAAAAAAACAAAATGCAAGATGATTCAGCATTGAAGAAGGGCTTCTTGTAATGCAAGTAAAAATCTCTAGATACTGCACCATTTGTTTCCTGCAACCTTCAGCTCTTTAGGAGTCTGGTTGTTCTGAGCCCAAAGTCTCCCTCAACTCTGTCCGTTTGTCTTGACTCAGCTGTTACCATCGTGGCATGGTAGACTTGTCCTAGGACTTTACAACCATCTCCAAGTGAACTCCTTGCTTCTGTTTCATTTCTCCATGAAGCAGCCAGAGTGCTCTGCTAAATCCCATTTTCAGACACCAGACTCTCCCATAGCTCCCAGCAGCACTGGGAATAAAATACAACCTTTTTTATTTTTTTAGAGTGATCTCCAAGGCTCCATCTGCTGTGGCTGAACCTACTCTTGAAATCCATTCGTGCCACTTCTCCCTTGGTCCTGCGCTCAGCTACCCAGGGCACTTTTCACCCCACGCACACCTGAACTTGTTCCACCACGGGCTTCCTGGCCTTTGTACTGGCAGCGGCCTCTGTCAGAAATGTTCTCTCCCTGGCCCCTGAGTGGATGTATCTGCACCATCTGGATCTCAGTCTGAAATGTCTTTTCCTTAAAGCAATCGTCTGCCGTTCCCCAAATGAAGAGAACACCTAGCCATCTCCTGGGACACCGTCCTTCTAGCTGCACAGCTCTTACTATTGTCTCACATTTTCTGGATTAACTATTTATTTTCCACCATCTTCCACTGTCAGCATGAGAGCAGGGACCTTCCCTCCTCTCTGGTGCCTCCTCAGACATCTCTTGCAGCATCTGAGCTGAACGGACCAGATGTGGTCTGCTTGACAGGGACTCAGGATGGGATTTTCTTTTTCCTCTACTCTTCTGGGGGCTGAATGCTTTCCCCAAATGATAGAAAAAAGAACAGGGTTTTGCATCTCTTGACATGCACAGTATTTCCTTCTGATAGTTCCTAGCTCTGACAGAGGTCAACACAGGTACTCTTATTTGGGAGATAAGAAAACTGAGGTGTTGGGGCTCATTGTGGAACTGAGCAAATAGCTTTGCTGGTCTGCTGTTCACTGAGCCACACAGTCTCACATCACCTAATCATTCTGCAAACCCTTTCCTATTTTCTACCACTGATTGCTTCCTGATCTCATCCAATCTACCTCTCTCATGAGAACCTGGGGTAACTTCCAGAGGCTGAGTGAAAACTGTATTGGGGATTTGGGTGGAGAGAGTCTACTGTTAACACTTAGGCCCGTGTTAGGCCATGTGGAAGGAAAATGAGCAGAGAGAAGATAGAGAAGGTGAGTTCCTTCTAGAACGTCCTCTAGGCCTGCAGTGCTAGTTGGCAGGTTCATGCTTCCTTGTGTCTATGAAGTTCATAGATCAGAATTTGGTGTTAGGGTTCAAAATTGGTAATTGGGTATTATTTGTTAAAAGGTAAGCATCTTTAGTTGAGACAACTAAGTTCAGTAGGCAGAATTAAGACACTTGCCACTGTCATGGGGTGGGAGCAGAGACAGAGAAAAAGAGAGAGAGACAGAGAGAGACACACAGAGAGAGACAAGGACAGAGACAGAGAGACAAAGTCAGAGACAGAGAGAACATGCAGAGGCTGACATAGAAAGAGAGATTAGGCTGTAGGCTATCAGGATATCCATAAAGTAGACTTTGCCCTTCTGAATCCTAGTATACAGGTGGGGACTGGTGCAGACAGCAAAACAGCAGGAGCTAAAGGCAGCTATTTTAGAAAACATGCTCCCCACGATGCCACCCTTAGTAGGTGAAAGGTTGCTGCATGCAGTGGCGAACCGAAGCCATCTGCGCAAGCGCCACTGCACTACACTTAGGGAGACAAACGCGCGCAAGCTGTAGACTCCTGATCAGGCCACAAGTCCAGCCAGCTGGTCATTGTTGGAACAATCCTGATTGTTCCAGGAAGCGGGTGCTTTAGTCATCAAGGCCGTCCAGATAAACAGAACCTATAGGTTACAGACATTTATAGAATCCCTTTTCCCAGTGGATCCGTCCTCACTCTCAAGGCTTTCAACTGCTCAGGGGAGTCCTCCTACGTTACACAGGGTAAACTCCTTTACTCACTCTACTGATTTCAATGTGAATCACATGTAAACAGATATATTCACTACAATCTTTAGACTGACTTTTCAACAAAAACTGAGTAACATAGCCTAGCCACACTGACACAAACCACACTGTACTTGTTGATAAAAATTCTTCTCTAGGGCTGGCCAGATAGCTCAGCAGAGAAAAATACCTGCTTCGACACAGTGCAGTGGCAGGGGTTTGATCCCTGGCATGCCACACGAGCCCTGTTCCCAGGGAACTCTGAGATGGTGATTGAGACTGGGCCTGGTGGTGTGCACCTGTAATCCCAGTGCTTGGGAGGCTGAAAACAGGAGAATCACTACGAGTCCGATCTGTGTAGTGAGACCCTGTACACCCTGTAGACCCTGCCCTAAATTCATAAAAAATCCTTCTCTGGCATATAAGGCATGTAATGATTTACAAAGCATGTCCTCACTCATAAGCCGTCTGACCACCTCAACATCTCTGTGCTGAGGAAATATCAGCCATCCTATTTTACTTGGTTTATAGATAAGGGGCTCTGGGTTCAGAGATCAGATTGCATGCTGAGAAGTGTGGGAAGGGTCCCTGGTGCAGCGCATCTGACTCAGGACTATATTCCTCTAATTACATCGCATTCGCTATACCCAGGGCCAGGATGTCACCCTCACCATTCCCTTTCTAATTGTTTCCCTTTTGATGACCTCAGAGATCCTGGCAGAGACTGTGTGAAAAGGAACATGGTTTTCCATTGTCCAGACTCAAGGGGACTGCCTCAGTTCATTTTTTGTCCCTATAACCGAATACTGCAGATTGGGTAACTTGCAAGGAAGAGTTTTATTCAGCGGGTGATTCTCAAGGCTGAGATGTTCAGGGTTGAGGGGCTGCACCTGTGGACAGCCTGCTTGCTGGTGGTGTCTCTGCAGGGGCTTCAGGTGGCACAGGACATCAGATGGTGGAAGAGGTACGTATGAGAGTGAAGCAAATGGGCTTCTACAATAGACCTACTCTTGAGATAACCCATTCACCGACTGATCCATGGAGCCAGCCAGTCGGGAGGGCAGCGCTTGTGGTATCATCACATTTTAAAGGCTCCCCGCCTCATCACACCTCTTAATCCCGCACATTGGGGCTTAATTTTCAACCTGAGTTGGGGGGCATTCAGACTGTGTTAGGGCCCCTCTGAAGCAGAACCCACACGTTTGAATGAGTATGAGCTCCCACCCTAGCAATGATTGCCTCATCTCCCCGTCTTGGTACCCCTGCTCTCTACTGGAGGAGGCTGAATGCCCTTCCTGCCGTTCTGCTCGGAAGCAGAGACTGGAGCTGCCAGAGGGCCAGCTGGATGCTCTCCCCTCCCTCCGGATCCCGTCTGCTCTGATGCAAGACAGGTTCACTGCTTCTCAACTGCCCTGAGAAGCAGTTCTGAGCTCCTATTGTGAGATGTCTGGATCTACATTACCCTGAAGAGTACGTGGGCACAAGACCACGTGGAGCACACGTGGCCTCACCAGATGGGCATATGGGAAGGTTGCTTGTGACTACGGATAGATGCTGCAGTCTGGTGGCATCTGGCGGCTGAGGGAAGGCCAGACCTCCCTTGTGGCAATATCAAATGGATTCCTTGCCTTCTCATGGGATGAAGCAGGGTGCGAATGGATATTGAAGGAGGAGAAATATAAGGGTTAGAGGACTAGGGAGGGAAAATGTTCACTGTGCTGGCCCTCTGGCTTCTTCCTCCAAGTCTTGGTACCCAGCCTCAACTTAAGAGATTCAAGAGTTTTGTTTCCTCCAGCTGAAGTCTTATTTGTAATTAGTACTGGGTTCCTGAGAGTCTCCCACCTGGACACGTACATACTAAACCACACTACGCAAAGCAGAGAGGGACATAGCTACTTCGGTTTCAAAATGGCCCTAGGGAAAGAGAAGACGAATGAAGAACTGCCAGGAGGTGGGGTGTACTGTCTTCTAGTTTCCAAAGGTCTGGCTTTAAGTGGCCCAATCAGCCCTCCTCTCTGTGTCCAAGACAGCATACACAGACGTTGGCAGCGAAGAATACTGCGTCGAGTTCCATGTTGGAAAGAACTTGCTCTTCGTCAGCGCTCTACAGCAGGGAAGGCTGGAACACAGCTTTGGAAATCCCGAGCGCTCCACACAGGCTGGACAGCTCCGGGTGGGAACCTGCCGAGAGATTTCCTGGATTGGGTGGGAACCACGTGCCCTGAGGTGGCTTCCTGCTCGGGGTCTCCAGCCAAGTGGGTCTTCCTTCAAGTGTCAGGTGCCTCTGTGCCACCGAAGAAGGGTGCCTACAGACGACTTTCACCCTCTAGGGGCTCATCATTGCTAGCGGCAGCTCCAGAGAGACCCCTGCCACTGTCTCCAGTCCCCTATCCTGGGAAAGACCCGGGACCCCGAAAGGGGGCCGGGAAGGCAAGGCTGCCCATTGGCTGCGAGGCACCATGTGAACCGCACTGGTTGGCTGGCGGGAGGGAGGAGGAGGCGGTTTCCTGGGTAACGGGAGGGCAAGGAGCGGCTGCAGCGGCGGCGGCCGGGCTGAGAGCTCGGGCCGGGGTAGGTGCGGACCGGCAGGAGGCGGCGGCTCCGCGACGCGCGCGTGGGTGTAGGTAGGAGCAGTCGCTGCTTCTCGGGGTGGGCTGGACTGTCTGGCACCAGGACTGACCTGGGGAAAGTTTGCGGCGCAAGTGGACGGGCAAAGGAAGAGGACTTGAGGATGCTCTGGGCCAGGCTCCCGAGTCCGGGGCAGGGCGCAGGCTGCTCGGCCAGAGGGCTGGCCTGGCACTGCGCAGCTCGGGACTACGCCTCTGCTCCGGGCCCCTGGAGGAGGGCGAGGGGTCTTTGAGACCCCCAGGCCGCAGTTCGCAGACTGCCGCCGGGCCCTTGTTCGGACCGCGCCGGGAAACTCTTCCCTGCCGACGAGCGGCTAGGGGCGCTGTGCCGCGCTCCGAGGCGGCCCCAGCTTCGGGGCTCACTTTCCTCGGCCTCCAGCAACGCCGCGCTCACCCCAGCCGAAGGTCCGGAGTGGATGTGTGTCCGTCCGGGGCGAGCGCCGAAGCTGGGCGACCTCCGCGCACGCCGACGCGTTTCCGAGCGTGTGGCTCGTGGGTCCCGGGGCGCCCCTCCGCGAGATTGTGTCTGGGTGTATCCGGCGGCCGGGCGGGGTGCACGGTGTGGCATGGGCGTCTGTGAACACCCGCCCTCCCCGTGCCTCGCCTGAGTGTGGCTGCTCGCGCGGGCTTCTGTCTGCGCCTCCGTGCATTTTTGGTGTGGGTGTGTATCTTCCCCGAGTGTGCGAGTCTCTCGGCGTGTGTATGCGCCGGTGTGTGTTTTCTGCCTCTGCCTCTTTCTCTCTCCGCGTCTGTCTCCAGATGTAGGTGGAGTACCTGCCCGCGCGTGTCTCTCAGAGTGGGTGTGCTTCCCGCTGTGCGCTTTGAGCTTCTGAAGGGGTGTGTGTAGGTGTGTGGCTGGGTGTCTGCTTTGCCTGTGTCAGTCTGTGCCTGTAATTCACTGTGTCGTGCGTGTGTGTGTGTGTGTGTGTGTGTGTGTGTGTATTCGACCCGGAGAAGCTAGGCCAGGCCTCGCAGCCCCCGGCTTTTTGCTCTCCCGAGCTCCCAGGAGCCAGGAGAGTACGGCGGGCGAGGGGCGGGCGCCCGGGCCGGGTCTCTGCGCCTCCTGGGTGTGCGCTCCGCTGAGCCGGCTCCTTTCTTGCCGGCAAAGGGACTGTGGTTGCAACGGCAGCAGCCCGCGCCGCCCAGCTGGGGCCCTAGCGACTTATTTTTGTGTGCGATCCTTTCTTTTCTTCAGGGAAGAGGCGGGAGCACTCCGCTCGCTCGCGTGAACAGATAAAGGCGCTGGGGCTGGCGGCTGGGGCTGGCGGCTGGGGCAGCCCTCCCCAGCGGCTGGGCCTGAGCGGCCGGCTGGCAAGACTCCCTTTGGGGGCAAGAAAAGCCTCCAGATAAAAAACACGCGGCCCCCAAACACCATGCCTCCTTGGCTGGTCTCTAAGTCTTAGGTAACTTGTTTATTGATTGATTAATGAAAGGCTGGGTTTCCAAGAAGCTACCTCCTTTCCTCTGTTGGCACCTAAGACTAATTAAAAATGCTGTGTTGGTGATGAGTGTTAATTAGACCACTGGAAAGAGGGATGCGCTCTCTTTGGGAAGCTGAACTCCACTTAGAAGAAGAAACAGGCAAGGGTGTTCTCAAGCCAAAGAAGCACGCCCAATTTTGCTACCTCTGGAGAGTTTAAGGGAGCTTTGCCAGTGTGTCCAGAGTGGGCTCCCAGTTCCCAGGTTTGGGGCAGGAGGAATTTGCTCCACTTAAGAAGACCAGTCTGTGGCTTCTCAAGCGTGTGAGGTTCCGGGTCGGCATTTACCAAGTTTTCTTGCCAGAAAAGACTTCAGTGGACCTTTCTAAGATTGCCTTTACCTCTAAGACTAGACTCTTTCCTGCTGTCCTGTGTCCTGGGTGATGGTGCCAAACTTGCCTTTATTATTGTTATTATATTTCCTTCGGGCTTGGCTAGAAGGAGGAAGAATTTAGGCAAGGCTGGAGGGAGGTTGAAGCCCTTGGACACAGTGTTTGGACCAGGCAGGGAGAACAGCATGCCAGTATAGCTGGCTTGTTTTCTAAACGTCCACAAGAAGACAGACATCCCCCCTCCAGCCTCTACCTTAGGGTACAACCTGGCCGGCCGCTTCTCTTCTCTTCCCTCTGCCTTGCAGCTGCTCCTGGTTGACTGATGGCAGGAGGCAAAGCTGCTGATATAAGACTGTGTTTAGGGATTAATCCAGCAGGAATGTTCACTTTTCAACAATCCAGCTAAATGTTTTCAGTCCTGCCTTTTGGCTCTTCTTCTCTCCAAAGTGTATTTCAACTTCCTGAGATTTCTCTGGCATTAAGAAACCCAGAGCTTTTACATTAGGACTTCACTTCTGTGACGTCTCCCCCCCTCCCCCCCATTCAGGAAACAGATTGGGTACGGCAGCTAGCTGACAACAGCATCCTGGCTTCTTCCCTTCCTCCTGTGACCCCTCTGTGCCCTGGCACAAGGACACAAGGACGGCAGCAGCCCAGAACTGCTGGAGACTGACTCTTAGAAAAAACAAAAGGCTCAGAAGAGGTGTTGAGCATCCCCCACTCCCTGCTGCTGGGCGGTATTTCTGTGGCAAGAACGTTTGTCTGTCCCTGTGTGCACTCGGGGTGTGTGAGCTGGCTGGTGTGATGGGATGTGACAAGAGCTCACCTGGGAGAGGGTCCAGGTGGGGAGCTGGTGTCCAGGGTGGGGAGCTGGGATTCAGGGTGGGGAGCTGGGCCCAGGGTGGGGAGCTGGGATTCAGGGTGGGGAGCTGGGCCCAGGGTGGGGAGCTGATGCAGAGCGCAGGGCTGATTCAGACACAGGGAACACGCAGAAACTGCCAATGGAGCAGCCCCGCAGGAGAAAGCCTTGCAAGGAGGAGACCCTTCTGGACGCTTGGCTTTTCTCTCTTTTATGATTATTCATGAGGAGAGCTAGGAGCTGTAAAAAATGGAGGCTTTGAACTCGGGGCACTTATGAAAAACGAAACAACAGCGATCTTTCTGGAGCAGCATGGATATGAGCAAGAACTTGCAAGTCAGAACTGGGTTCAAAATCCAAACCCACCACTTCCTGGCTGTGGGATGTTAGGCGAGTTACTTGACCTTTCTTGTCTTTAACATAGGTATGAAAAATAATACCTATTGGAAGCATGGTAATTATCGCATAGGAACATGCTTAACAGGGATTTGTTCAATGGATATTTGAAACAGCAGGTAGTGCCCAGTGTAGAGCAAACATTTGTACATCTTAGCAGTTCATGTACTCAGTGCATGGGTTAGTAGGTGGCCTTGATCTTTCTAGATGTATGTGACATCTGTATCTGCACTTTATAGGTGAGAAAGCTGAGGTCATGTAGGTTAAAATACTCACCGAAGGTCATGCAATGAGGAAGTTGAAGAGTTGAGACTCAAACCTACATCTGACTCTTCTAGTTTCAGATCTTAGTTGAGATTCAGAAGATGTCACAAAAAAAGAAAAAGAAAAAAAAAAAGATGTCACTACTTGGGGCTGTTTGCCAGAGTTCACGTGCATTGTGAGCGAGTGAGCTAACCAGAGTGCATCTGAGGTTTCACCTACCTCCATCTAGAGGCTCAGCTGTATCCACCACCCTGTGGGTTTCTTTTGGACATCAGACTCTTCATTGATTCTTAATAAACATCAGAATACTGAGACTTGCAGAATCTTATTCTGGCCTGGTGCTTCACGGAGGCAGGTGAAGCCTTGAACCTTAGATGGATGCTTTTGTGAAGTTGCGGACTTCTGCAGTGTTTCTCCCTAGATCCTCCAGTCCTCCTCCACCTCCTTGGTGGCCGAGTCTCATGTCTGCCTTTCAATCTGCTTTGGCAGTGAGCTGTGCGGAAGTCTTTTGTGACAGTGGATGGCTTCGGCCTCGTTCCAAAGTAGCCGGCGTTTGGGACAGCTGCAAGGGAGGGCCTGGAGGCTTCTGTCTAGTCCCCGCTGTGGCCGGATCTGGCCAGGGCTCTCCCTGAGGCTGGCATGGCCTGAATTGTAGAACAGCTAGTGCTTGGGCAGAAATGCTGGTGGAAGACTAGGGCCTTTTAGTTAGGCCTTGTCCCCCTTTTGCCTTTCTTTCTTGGTGGTGCTGGGATGGTGAAATACCCGTTCGATGTAAGTGATGGATGTATCTTCACGAGGCATCTCAGACATGCCCCCACCTCTGGAACCATGGGTAGGAGGGCACACCCAGTGTGAATGCTTTCCCTGGTGTGGAGGTCCCCCTTCTGTCTCCTCCCTCCCTGTCCCTCTGAGCTTCTGTGACGTCAGCTAGGAGGTGACCGGTGGAATCTGCTCTGCTTGCAGGCTCCCAGGCAGGGAAAGCGGCTCTGGCTCCGTAGCACAGCTGCGTTTCAGCCCTCAGATGATCCAGCCTGCTCTTTTCACTTCCCCTGTGGACCCTGGAGTCTCGCCTGCCATCCGCAGTCTCCTGCAGCTGTAGCTGGGGGGAAATGTTGATGCTTTCTGCTTCGCCGACCGTCGCTTCCCATCTCATCCTACCTCGGTGCCTTATTCCTGTGATGATGGTGGTGATGTTGCACCCCACGTGGGTTGGAAAGATGACTCGTTCACAGCTCCAGGGTGCTCTTTCAAGAGCAGCAGAAGTAGGAAGCCCAGGAGGCCCCTGGGGTTGCTTGTGCATGGGTGTGATGAGTACTGAGGGTTTGGAGGAAGATCACCAGCCCTATCTTGGTGTAGGCCTCACTGTGTGGCATCAAATGGCTGGTAAAACAGCTCAAACCTGTACTTCTGCACTGGAAACAAATCTGACTGCTGCACATTTTCTTCTCAGGTATGGGCTGTACTCCATGAGGGAAGATGCCGCCGCCGCAGCCGCCAGGAGGGGCACTGGCTGTGATGAACGCATACAGGAACTGTAAAGGGCTGCTTGCCGCACGGCGTTTGTGGTGATTTATGGGAGCCAGGGGCTGCTGGAGAGGGATGTGGATGTTATCAGCTTGGTGGATTAAATGCCCATTTACATTGTTATTGACATATAAATTATCCATGCCAAGGAGACAGAGAGCGAAAGGATTTCTGGGGCAGTAATGTGGCACATGCCCCAGGATATGGGCCCTTCTTTGCCTCAGTGTGTCTTTGGAGCTCTCCTGCAGTGAACCTCAGACTGGTAGTCAAAAACCCCAAGTCCCTGTTCTCATGATGTCAGTGGCAGCTGCCCTCATTGCTACGGCGGTGGTGGTAAGTGAGACTCTGGAGTGGCTTCGAAGAAGACAGCAAGACCTTTGAAGAGGCAGCGCTGATTTCCCTGGATGCAGACGTGTATGTAACCCTTTCACCTGGGTCATTTTGTTCTTCTGTGGATTTGGACGCATCGCGGAAGAAGAGTAGGGATTTTATGCCTGGGAGATGGAATCAATGTCTGAGTCCAGCCAACAGCAGAAAAGAAAGCCGGTTACCCATGGACTGGAAGATCAAAAGAGAGTAAGTGGCAAAACTTTGTTGCTTGGCTTATACTGCTGGAACTGCTAGATGCGATTCAGAGAGGCCAAATGGTTGTCAGAACTTCGTTGTTCATTGATGATGTTTGTCTGTCTGTCTGCCGTTGAAGAGATGTCTTGTATTTGTTATGGTCTAGCCCTAGGTTTTCTGCTTTGACTTGTGGTTAAGGGGAAAGATAGAGAAAAAGGGAAAGAAATGTAATTCCAGGCATCAGAAAGGCAAAGATTTGTAAGCTTTAGCTAAGGAAGTTAGCAAAAATTACTGGTGTTCTGAAAGTCAAATATAAACTTATTTTTATAGTAGCCCCTTTGGGTTTCACACTCTATCACCTCTTGCAAATGTTGCTTTTGATGGTGGTATTTTTATTTGAATTATTCTCTGTGGCGTCTGCCAACTCTTGTGTTTATGGATCAAAAACATATCCTCCTGCACGCTATGACCTCATCCATGAGAATGTCACAGCCATTGAAAATGGCCCATTGAGTGCAGGTCGTTGGCTGTCATCAGTCTGAAAGCCACAGTCACCCAGGACTTGTGTCTACCAGTTGAAGTTCCACTTGCTCCTGAAAGCCAGACACACTGGGAGCAGCATCGAGTAGCTGGTTGCCTGGGGAGGAAGTCAGAGCTGTAGCACTTCCTTCCCCATGGATGGCTGCAGCCAGAGGCTCTCAAGAGCTGAGCCTAGCAGGGTACAACAGGGGCAGTGTTCATGCGCAAGTAGTTTCCTTTGGATATTATAGACAGCACGCAAACTTTTGATGCTCTATCCTATCTTCTTGTGAGTTTCTAAGATTGCCTTTTTCTGGTGTGAAATACACATAGAAGGGAAAAATGGGCTTTCCATATCTTCCCTGGACTTTCAGCTGTGTGTGTGTGTGTGTGTGTGTGTGTGTGTGTGCGCCCCTACTGATTTCTATTGGGTTTTACTCTAACTTTCAAATGATAGGAATAAATTGAAATACATTTCAAAACCAGAGATGCTGACTCCATTCCTGAAAAACAAAACCAAACTGCTCAGACGGCCCTCCCTATAATTGATGGAGAACGCCTATTATCTCAGGCGCCAAGCTAAGTGAGACTTACTTTTGGTGTTTGATTTATTAAACACGTAGCCTGGCTAGACCTTCTGCTCCTATTTCTCTAGGAGCTTTCAGAGGGATAGAAGGAAAAGTGGTAACTGTTGTGAATAGAACCAAGGATTGACCACATTTGACGAAGTATTAGCCAACTTTGGTATCCAGGCACTTGGCAGAGGAGCATTTGGGACCTCTGACACTGCAGGAAATTTTAATTGGGCTGGAACTCCGAGATAATATGCAATTATGATGGCTTCTCCTTGGCTAGGTGTAGCTGCCTGCATTTCCCATCTGTTCCTGGCCCTGGCTGCATTGGGTCCACATGTACACCGCAGCCTCTGGAAGTAGCACATAACCCCAAGTGAGGCTCCGCGGCAGCTGGGGTAGCATCAATTGGTCATGCTCAGCTGCCACTCATTTTAACTTGAACTCTAGCCGTCATGGTGATTATTAAATTTATAATGATATATGTAAGATCCATTTTAATGACTCTCCATGCTTGGGTGAGCTCTCACTTGCGCTGGCAAAATAAGGCTTAATAGAGTATTACATTTCATTTTCTACTGCATTTTCTGGGCTGTGGTTGAAACTTTGCTTAGAGAGAATTAGATTGTTTTTCCTGATAGGCATTGTGATCGAATTCCATATTGTTCAAGTGCAATTCTGAGCTTCTGGAGATACCGCCCCTGCAGCGGCTTCTGTTGGCGGCATTAGCTTCTGTTGGTGTGTGCGTGTGTGTGTTTGTGGGCAAACACACACCCCATTTGCGTCAAGTGTGAAGCTAAACAAGCCTCCCAGCGTGCAGCCTGGAATGTCTTGTCCACGAGTTGAAAGGCGACTCGGCAGTGTTTTGGCTCAGATGCCGCTGGGAGCCGCGAGCTCCGAGCTCCGTCAGGGGGAATTGGCTGGAAATCCAACAAAGGCACCATCGAGGCATCTGCCAGGGAGCCGGGAGATTTCCGCCAGCAGGCTGGGGCGACCAAGTGTTTGCTGGCATTGCATCCTCGTGGTATTGCTGTGTGTGTGTGTGTGTGTGTGTGTGTGTGTGTGTGTGTGTGATATTCAGAGGAGGACAATAGAGAGACAAAGCAGAAGGCGAGCTACAGTTTTTCTGTGTTTTCTCCTGACCTGACCGGCAAATCCACCTCTCATGACCTGGCTGCAGCTTGGCCTTTGTTTGGGGTTGCGTGTGGATGGAGCAGCTAGTTTGGGGTGCATCTAGGACCTGGCTCCTTGGGGTGTCTGGCTGTGCTTCCTGCAGTGCAGGGTGCCATGTGTTAGAAGCAGAAGCTGGATGCCAGTGTTTGTGGTGTTATTTCCTACCTGTGTGGCCCTGGCAGGCCTACTTAACCTCTCTGGTTGGCACAATCTACATGTCTGCCATAATGGCAGGATCTTATATGATGACATGCAACAAAGCTGATACAGACCTCGATGCTCATTAAACATTTAAGCCATGTTCTATATTTCCTTCAGATAAGTTGCAACATCAGATTGCTTTTTTTCCTTAAAGAACTGCATGTGATTTTGTTCGAAATATTCAAGTAATATGTATTACAAATTCAAATATTACAACAAAATACAAGATATAAATTCCCTAATTCTATCCAGCAGTGAATCCAGCGGTGACTGCTATTAACAGCTTTGTTTATATCATTCCTAAGAAGTTTTTAATCTATTTGTTTTGTTCTTTGTGTGTGCTTCTTAATAAAATGGAATCATCTTGTACCTATGTTAAGTAACTTGCCTTTTTATTTATTTATTTCCCCCCCCAACTTGCCTTTTTAAACTAAATATAGTGTAGATATTTGTCTGAATCATTATATATATTCTGCATGCTTTTTTTTTTTTCGGAACCGGAGATTGAACTCAGGCCCTTGCGCTTACCAAGAAAGTGCTTATTCCACTGAGCCATCTCCCCAGCCCCCTGCATGCTTCTTATGACTGTATAAAGTTCTACTCTATAATGCCAGCATTTATGTGTTATCCCACAGGGGTGGATTTTTAAGAAGATTCGAAATCTTCGTTTCTGGCTCTGTGATCTAGTTTTTTGTTTTGTCTTGCTTTATTATCTTACAAAGTTCTATTATTCTTGTGTTCAACAAATATTTATGAAGTGCTTACAAATGCCAAGCACTGTTCTAAGAGCTAAGTGTAAACTAGGCAGCTCAGGTCTCTCCTAAGAGCTAAGTGTAAACTAGGCAGCTCAGGTCTTTCCTAAGAGCTAAGTGTAAACTAGGCAGCTCAGGTCTCTCCTAAGAGCTAAGTGTAAACTGGGCAGCTCAGATCTCTCGTCTCTTGGCGCTTCCAGTGTGGGCTTGCACTCTCCAAGGCAACTTTCTCCAAGGATGGCAACCTTTTCTTTGTGCTCACAAGCAGTGGCCATTAACCACATCCCAAGCAGTGCTTGAAATGGGACAAGTATGGCTTAAAACATACATTATAAATTTTATTTAGTTTTAATTAACTTAAACCTAAACAGCCACATGTGTTAGCAGCTACCACATTGGACAGTGCATTTCCGAATAACAAATAATAGGCCATCATTTATATGGAGACAGTAGCCTGTACTATAAAGAAAAGAAGTAGGCAAAGAGGTGCCATGCATGAGGGAGAGGTATATTCCATTTTTATGTTTATTTTAGTTTCCTTTCTAATGGAACCATAACTTAGATCTAATAAAGTTCATGCTTCTTAAATTTACCCACTGATGGACTTCTGTGCCTCTGCTACACTGGGGCAGCTGCCACAGAAATCAGGATCTAGAACTCCTCTTGCCTTGGGGGGATGCGGTTAGCTGGGTATAAGGGGCTGCCTTCCTGCCCAAGCTTCTTCTGAGCAGAGAACTTGATAGAGAAGCGCTGGGCAGAGGGTGACAAGGTGGTGGGCTTTCCACGGGGAGATGCCAGCTTGCACCCCATGCTGGGGCTGGGGCCGCGCTGAGGGCTCCCTAAAGCTGAGCACTACATCTTTGGGGACTTGTCTGGGTGCCACCTGTGGGCATCAGCTTTCTCTGCTCTCCTGTCAAATTCACATCTGTGCTGAAGTCAGTAAAAAGCCAGAGAGGCAGAGGGCTGTGCACTGCCACAGAGAGAAGTTCAGCCAGGTAAGTGTGGCTGAGTGCTCTGAGAACCTGCTTTTTAGACGGGGAAGTAAGATTTCCCTGGCAGACACTTATTGATCCATCAAGAAAATGACTTTTCCATTGATTTTTCTCCACTCCTCCTTCGAAGTTTGTCCTTCACAGATGGAGCTTTCTGACAGAGGGTGAACACTAAAGAATGGTTCCGAGTTTTTAAGAAGATGCTCAATCACTGAGTGGTGGTAGGGATGATTTCGGGTGGATATCCGCCTGGCCGTCAGTTTCTCGGCCTGAGAGCTTGCTGGACCAGTCTTTAAAATGACTTTGGAGAGGGAGAGCTTGGGCTTAGTGTAATTAAAATTTCCAGCGCTGGCTGACCTGCCCTGGATGGCCAAATCCTTCACTGGATCAGCCTCTGCTCCTCATTTGTAGCAGCTGCAGCCTGCACTTTTTGTCTCTCAAGATCTTCCTGTCCACCCTGGCACATCAGCTGCTGCTCACCCACCGAGGAGCACTCGCTGCTCCCCACAGTCTGCTGGGCACTGTGCCACCCTGCTCTCAGGCCTAGGAGTTCTGGCATGCCCCTTTCTCTTTCTTCAGTGCCACGCAGGCTTTACTGACCCATGGTACTGGTGCAGAAGCTGTGGTCAGGAGTTACACTTCTACAGCCACTACTTGGGTTGTCTGCCAGACTCTAGGATCTCCCTGGAATTTTGCTTCTCTAGTAGGTTAAGTTTTTAACCCAGATTTTATTTGTAGAATAATTGTTTTCAACTTCTTTGCAGTTGGGCATGAGTGTACATACAGAATTGTATAGATGCATGCTCTGTGTGTGTGTGTGTGTCTCTCTCCCCCCTTCCTCCCTCCCTCCCTCCCTTCTTCCTTCCCTCCCTCCCTCTCTCCCTCCCTCCCTTCTTCCTTCTCTTCCTCCCTCTCTGGACTGCCCTGTATGATATCCAACAGATATTTGTTCTCCCAGGAAAATGTCCATATCGGGTGGCAAATCAGGTCTGCAGGCCATAGGCTTGTGATACAGAGCTGCTTTAGGGGAGCATCTTCTGTGTTTGGGGGTCTGGGTGATGGGTGCTCTAGGGTTGGGTGAGAACAAGGGCCCAGGCCCAGCTTCCCGAGCTCTTTGAAGGTGAGCTAAGTGTCCACAGCCCAGCATTCTGCTGCCGCTGCCACCACCCCTCTGCAGGACAAGGGAGCAGCAGGTACAGACTGGCTTGCCTCCTGACAGGTCTCGGTAGGCTGGCATGAACGAAGGGGTGCTAGATAAGAGCTTAACCGAGGACCCACCACAGCACATTTTGCCCACCACACAAGAAGGGTGGGAAGAGCTGTGGCCAGATGTAGCTCCCTTGGGTACAGGCTGTGGGGAGAGGGTGGCAGAGGGGTCAGGCCAGTTCCCTGCCCCTGTCTCAATGGCAAGAACACAAGGAAGCACAGTTCAGTTGCCACTCCTTCAGCCCACAGCTTTTAATTGAGTACCTACTGTGTGCCAGCCATCTGCAGTACAAGGCACCATGGTGATAAGCTTAGACACTTAGCTCTTGTCAGTTCCAGCATCTTGGGAATGTGGGGTCAGTTCAACCAATGGCCACAGTGACATCTTTCTGGTCTGGAGAGGTCAGGGTCCTCGAGGAACTTGAGCTGTGCCCAGAACGGCCTCGTGAGAAGCACACGAAGGGGACAGCTAATTAAGCAGCATTTCAGGGAAAGAATGAGGTCTCACTGGGGTTGCAGCCAGGTGAATTGTGGGCTCTGCAAAAGTCATGTATTAAAACTCCAACCCCTAGTGACTGACTTCAGACATAAGGGTCTTTAAGGAGGAAGTGAAGGTCCAGGAAGATCATAATCCGATATAACCAGAGTGCTTAAAGAAGAGGAGAACACACTAGAGATCACAGACCCTGAGGAAGGGCTGTGCAAAGACGTAATGAGAAGGTTGCTGTCTGTGCGCCAAGGAGAAAAGCCCAAGGAGAACGCATCCCTGCTGTCACGTTCATCTTGTCCTTCCAGCCTCCGGGCCTGTGAGATGGGACATTTCTGCCAAGCAAGCTTCCTGATCTGTGGCCTCTGGTCACAGCAGCCAGAGCAAGCTAATACATAGGTGACTGTCGCAGAGTTGGCTTGGAGTGCTTTGCCCATGACATCGTGTCCTGTAAGCTGCTTAAGGGGACCCAGTAGGGCTGAGATGTGCCCCCCCATCATCTGGCATCCCAGGAACCTGGCAGGAGGCCGCAGTCTGGGTGTAGGCATATGGTCACATGCCTACTCTGGGTGAGGGTGGTGTGAAGGGAAGGTGGACACAGATGGGAGGGAATCGCCATTCGGGACCACAGGCTGGCCAGCATCTGGATGGGGCTGACTCTTGTGCCAGGGCAGGAACCCCAGGTGCTAAGGTTCCCAGCGTTATCTCTGTGTCTGGAGGCTCGTGCCTGCTGGCACAGGTTTGGCTTGAGTCTGTTGAATACCTCCTGGTCACACCATGATCTGTACTGGTCACAGGAGAGGAACTGATGCTGTGTCTATCTGGTGGATGAGGGACATGAGGCCCAGGCACGGAATTGGCACAGTGTCACATAGCTGGTTAGTAATGAGGATGAGGGCCAGCCAAATAGCTCAGCGGATTAAAGTGCCTGCAAGCAGGTGCAGAGGCCGGGGGTTTGATCCCTGGGCCTGCCATTCCCGCCCCACCCCCGGGGGCCTGCTGAGATGGCATTTGAGACTGGGTGTGGTGGCACACGCCTATAATCCTAGCACTTGGGAGGCTGTAAACAGGCAGATCACTACGAGTCCAATGTAGTAGTCAGACCCTCAATACCCTGTAGACCCTTTCCTAAAATACAAGCAACCCCCCCCCACAAAAAGAAACCCAAAAAACCAAACCAAAAAAAAAAAGATGATGGGAAGCACTGTGTGCTTTTCTCTTCCACTTCAGAGTTGCTTTCCAGGGAATAAAATGACCTTTTTTAATCAGAAAAAAATGAAGGCCAACATCTTATTATTTTAGCTTTATTTTCAAAGAAGACTAGAATTTCTCCTTTTTTTTTTCATTTTTGGGCCTAATTTTAAATATACTAGAAAGCTAGGGGATAATTTTGGGCATTAAAGGTATCAGAGGGGCTGGAGAGATGGCTCAGTGGAATAAGCACTTCCATGGCAAGTGCAAGGGCCTGAGTTCAATCCCTGGTTCCACCAAAAA
>NW_004524735.1:6252897-6289262 GCF_000260255.1 Octodon degus | reverse complement strand
AGCATTAGCAAACAGAACTTGTTTGGCCTCCCATTTCTGTCCCACACCAGCTTCCAGGAACAAAGTCACGGAGGCCTCAGCGTGAAAGGGGTGGGTTTGAAGCAGGAGCTGCCGCCGACAGGTGTGAGCTCTCCTGCTGGATCCAGGCTCCGTAGGCTTGTCAAAGTCCTTTATTGATCTGATCTCTTTAGACATCGCTTTGTCCTGTTCATCACTGTAGCTTCACCACATCGTCCTTAATCTCTTAAGCGATACTGTTTTACCAAACATCAATCTCATGAATTTTAAGCTACTGATGTACATTGTCTCTTTTTGGTAATCCTTAGAATTGAGCCCAAGACTGTCACACTGAGCTGCACCCCATCTTTCCTTCCTCCCTCCCCTCTTTTCTTTCTTGTTCTCTCTGTCCCTCTCCCTCACACTGACATAGGTTCTTAGTAAGCCACTGAGTTGCCCAGCATAGACTCACACTTGTGATCCTCCTGTCTCAACCTCCCAGAGTGCTGGGATTATAGGCATATGCCACCATGCCTGGCCAGAGAGTAGTTTTAAACAGAAGAGGGAAAGAGTAACAGTGACACTGAGGTTGTTTAATATTTGTTAATCATGCAACTTTAGGACTGTATTATGTCCCATGATTTATGTCACCTTTTTAGTCTCTGCATCTTTATGGTATAAATTAGGAAGCTAATAACGGAAGCTCTGGTGAGGATTATGAGGTATCAAAACAACACTTATCATATAATTAAATTATAAGTGATATCTATTTTAATTTCCATCCTGTGGGTCCTTCGTTTGGCAGAATCGCTGTAAGTGGCCTATTTGGGGAGTACATAGGGCTACGGCCGAGGGCCTGCTGGTTCATCCGGGTCTCCATTTTCAGTTCACCGGAGACCACATTAGAATTCCTTTTGCCCCAAACTTCTGTTACTGTGCACCTTCCTGAAAGGAAGCCTGTTTTTCTGCTTCAGAAGTTGATGAACATCTGCAGATCTTGCTTTATGTGGTTTTCCTGTAGAAGGTCCCTTGACCTCACCATTCTGCACGTTATATTATAACTCGCAGGACTCTGGCTTATAGGACTCAGGCTGGACCTTTTGTGTGAGTCTGAGATATCCATCATAAGCTGCGTTTTTTCTTGAATGTGTTTTATGAATTTCATGTGTTACACTGTGTGGCATCCGTCTCTTACAGCCCTTCCATGCAGCACCAGGGAAGGGGCCAGGGGACCTGGTTACCTAGAGGTGGGTACCAATTAATCAAGGTTTCCCCTAACCCATGCTAGGTTAGTTTGCTTCTAAACCTCAGATCAGATTCTTTATGCCTGGGGTTTGAATCAAAATAATGACATCTCTGACTTCCATCCTCAGGGCATTAATTTTTAATCTTCTTTCTCTTTGGGATAATTAGAAAGAGGGATATGGGGGCTGGGAAAAGAAATGGGAGGAGATACGGTTGGCAGACTCGAAGTGGGTTGTTTTTTACATCACAGACAGTTAACGGCAGCGAAGGCTGTCTGCTGTGTTTGGGTTCCCTCTTTATAGGGAGAAGCAGAGGCCAGGATGGACCTGGAGTGGGTGGCTGAGGAGGATGCCAGGTTAGAGTACTGCTGACATGGGACCTGGAGGGCATTTGGAGAAGGCATGAGAGTTGTGTACCTCCGTGTGTTGGAGAAGGGGCTGAGAAATACAAGTGGGCACAGGTGGAGATTTCCCCCTTGGCTTGTGTGAGTAAAGACGGGGCTACCATGTCTAGTGCCCACATGCCCTGAACTCTCTGGGGTCACTGTAAAGCTTGAGGGACAGGAGGCAACATCTAGGATACAACCAGCAGGGCCCTCCGTCCTTTTCTTCTGGGGATCCCAACACAGAAATGCCAATCCACACACACAGGAACACTTGCGTTTATGTTCAGAGCCAAGACTCCAACCAAGGGGAGGAGGTAGGCCTCCCAGGCCTCCCACCAACGGTGGGTGTAGGCAATAGGCCTCTCGGTGTGTTTAAGCTTAGATGAAAAGAGTTTTTTTCTCCTAATGATTACTTTAATTTTTAAACATTTTAATTGTTAAATGTAATAAGCAGAATCCTCAATGACACGAGAAAAGCTTTATAGGAAGCTCTGAGGTAGAACAAATAACTGTGATTCTTAAACTGTGGACATCTTGCAAGTGTAAGTGCACATGTGATTGATTGCTCAGTCTCTAACTTTTGCTGGCCGGCTTTCCACTTGTGTCTGCGTTCAGAATGCCTGCCATTATGTTTGGCACTTTAAGGGATCAGCAGATGCTTGCTGAATGAACGAGGGCCAACATCCTGAATGGGGGCAGGTGGAAAGGGGAGTTAGGGTTCTCCTCTGACCTCTGAGCTACACTGTCAGTGACGCCCAACATCATGTCAGAGAAAGG
The DNA here is from genome assembly GCF_000260255.1 of Octodon degus. Classification (NCBI taxonomy): domain Eukaryota; kingdom Metazoa; phylum Chordata; class Mammalia; order Rodentia; family Octodontidae; genus Octodon; species Octodon degus. The sequence goes on along the minus strand of NW_004524735.1, from coordinate 6,286,858 downwards.
GTAAGGTTTCCATTGTCTTTGACTTTGTACTGGGGAGCACGGCACAGAGGTGACTGTGAGCCTCTAGGTCTGTGGGGACTGGGGACCGTGAGGACCCAGGCTTATGATAGTGAATTTATTCTTCCCCCACCCCCAGCAAGATGCGGCTTTCTTCTGTGACTTTCCATAGGTCCACAGTGATGGGTGACCTAGAAGGTCACATCATTGATGTCTGTGTGGGCTGATCGTTTAGAGGTAAGATAAGAGGTGGTGACAGTGGCTCAGCTGTACCCCAGAGGGGAGGTGCTGAATAAGTCAGTGCAAAATATGTCCTCACGTGTTGCAGCCCAGGGGGAGAGCTAGCACGGGCAAGGAGAGAGGAGCCTGTCCAAGACGCAGGGAGGACCCCACTGAAGCTTGTTCTGAAAAGCGTGTTGCAGCCTCCAATTCAGAAATGCCTCTGCCCACCCTGAACAGAAGGTATGCAGTGTTGGGCTTATGGTGTTGTATTCTTCCAGGTGATTTTTCTGGAAAAATGGAAATGCCATTCAAGAGGCAGGGTGGCATGCAGAGATGCCAGTTAGGGTGGGTTCTGGGAGTGTCAGCTGGGCGGAAGCAGGGATGGGAGCGCCGTGATTCCTCTCCCTCTCTCCGAGTGTCAGCTCCTGTCCCCTCTTCCCAAGGCTCTTCTTCCACTGCTACTCAGAGATTTTTTCTCTTCCTGCTCACCTCAAAGGCTTTTATGGCTTAGATCTAAACTATATACCACTGTCTTGGTTACCTTTCTCTTCTTGCTGAGACAAAATACTCAACACCCCAGGTTAAAGGAGGGAAAGGTTTATTTAGCTCACAGTTTGTAGAGGTTTCAGTCCATACTCAGTTGGCTCCAGGGCAGGATGGTGTGTGGCAGAGGGGAACAGTTCATGGGAACAGAAAATAGCAAAAGCAGCAGGAGCAGAAGGTGGTGGGGAGAGCAAGCCTCTTTTCCTCTTTTTTTTTAAAGAAATTCTGTTTTTTAAAAAATTTATTTATTTATTTTTTTGTGTGTGTGTGTGTGGCCAGCTCAGCCCACCAGGGGGCGGGACTGGCTGGCACGTGGTGCTGGGGGATTGAACTGTGGTCCATGTGCTTTGCTAAGCTTGTTCTAAGTAGGTGCTTTAGACCACTGAGCCATCTCCCCAGCCCTCCTCCTTTATTTTGTGTGCAGGCTGCCCGCCCAGGATGGGTCCTTTGTACTCACACTGTCCCCTACCCTCCTCTTGCACAGGCTCAGGATGTGCGTACATCCAGACCCCTGGACCCTTGCTGAGTCACTTAAACTTCTAAACTTCTCAAGTTCACACCATTATGTATCAAAGGAATCAACGTATCAACCATTACAACCCCCAGAGCCTCATGCACCCATAGGTGCAGCTTTTGTAAAGTGGTGGTGGGGGTCTGGTTGGAACAAGCTGGTTATTGGGGTGTGGGCCAGAGGGGTCTCCCTCCCTCCCCAGCTCCTCCCTGCATGCGCTCTGCTTCCTGTGTACTGCGCCATGAGTGCCTCTCCCCTCTACCTTGGAGCCAGCCGGTCACGGACTGAAACCTCTCCACACTGTTAGCCCAAGCAAACCTTTCTCCTTTAAGCTGTGGGTGTTGGGGTTTTGTCCCAGCAATGAGAAAAGTGGCTAAGACAAAGGCTGACCCTTGTTACACCCACTCACCATCGCTACCTGTCTCTTTAATCTCACTATCCCCTGAGAACTTGCCTTGGTGTCCTTAATTCAGAGCCCTGAGAACCTCTGAGTTTTCCCAGCCTGTCTTGTCAAGCCTAGGAGCCATCTGCTGACTTTTTCAGGACCAAATTTTGGTCAGGCTTCCCTGCGCTGTCTTTTCAGTGTGACCTCAGGCTTGGCCTCATCTTGACTTTGGCCTGTTCAGCCCAGTCTTAACAAGAGGTCTGGTGTCAGTTTATGGAAACTTTCCCACCCTGGAAGGTCTGATTATGTTTCTCTCCTACCTTTAAGGTATAGCCCTTGACCATCACTCTGCTTTGTGGTTATAAATCCTTTTTTTAAAAAAGTTATTTTAGGGAAGGGTCTACAGGGTGTTCAGGGTCTCACTACTAGATCCAACTCATAGTGATATGCTTGTTTACAGCCTCCCAAGTGCTGGGATATTAGGCTGGTGCCACCATGCTCAGTCTCAATTGCTGTCTCAGCATGCCCTGGGTGCGGGGCTGGCTTGGCAGCCCTGGAGATTGAGTCCCTGGCTCCTGTGCCTGCTTGCAGGTGCTTTAATCTGCTGAGCTATTTGGGCTGGCCCTTATAAATCCTTAACTGTCTTTTCTGTTCTCAAAGTTGGTCCACAACTCTCTTCCCTACTTCAGTAGTGTAGCATAAAGTCTTCCTGCTTGAACAAGTAGTAGAATATTTACATTTCAGAAACAAGGCACATGAGAGTCATATGGCAGCCTTTGGATGGGCAGATCTTAGGTTCTGGGTCTGGCCCCGGCCCATCAATCAGGACTCATGTGAAGTAGGGTCATAAGAGAATAGATCCTGGCATTTGCGGTGGATTCCTCCAGATGGAGATGTGAGAGGCTGGGCAGATAGTGGTTTCCCCATTAATTTGGGGACAACTTGATAGAAGAGGGAGGTGAAAAGTCTGGGGAGCAGCAAGCTGTCTCTACTCTCTGCAATGAGCCATCCACGGAGTGCTAGAACCTTCCAGTGAATGTTTGCCTGCCTTGCTGAATCGTGCCTGGCCTCACAGAGCTCACAGTTTATTGGGCCAACCAGGAAACACAGGAATAATCAATCAAGTATCTGACAAGTAGAAGAGTCTGGGTTTCAAACCTTCCCTCAGCACGTCCCAGCTTTTTGATGGTGGGAAGTTTCTTAACACTCCTGAGACTCATTGCTTCACCTCCCAAGTGGTGCTGTTCATAGCTTCTGCTTGGTTGAGTTACACTGAGAAAGATGATGGATGGCTAATACTTAGAACAGCACCTGGTGTGCCGTGTCTGTGCTGACCAAGAGTGAGTTGTCCTTTATCTGACTTTGAGCTCATGCAGAGTCTGGACAAACTGTATTTTGTTATTTGAGATGTTAGAGGGCCTACTTTAGAATCGTCACCTCTTACCTTTATTTTATTTTATTTTTTTAAATTTATTTATTTATTTAGTGTGTGTGTGTGTGTGTGTGTGTGTGTGTGGCCAGCTCAGCCCACCAGGGGGCGGGACTGGCTGGCATGTGGTGCTGGGGATTGAACCGTGGTCCCTGTGCTTTGCTTAGCTTAGCTTGTTCTAAGTAGGTGCTTTAGACCACTGAGCCATCTCACCAGCCCCCACCTCTTACCTTTAGAAATGAAAAAATTCTCATTTCACAGTGGTTTCCACATGCTGCCTGGTCCTCCTGGGGTAAAAGCTCTGCCTGGTTGAGTCACTTGGGGAGCACTGGTGGGAAACTCTTGGACTCCTTGATCTAGTCTGGGGCTAGGTCTTTGGATGTGTGTTGCTTCTAGGGAGAAACTTCGCCCAGCTGTGAAGTGGCTCTTTCCCGAAGCCTACCAGGTTCCTGAAGTCCTTCTTCCAAGCCCGGGGTGTCGGTGCTCAGCAGAGAGAATCCAGGGGGCTGGCACCATGAGCGGTAGCCATGTGACAGTCTTCTGTGATCCTCAATCACGGGCAGGGCCCGGGTGGGGCAGTGGAGAGGGAAACAGCAAATAAGCCGTTTGCATTAGTAGAACCACATGAAGCCCTCTGCCTAAGGTAATTGAAAAACATCTAATTTCTACCACGTCCCTGGAGTATCTTCGCATTTGGATTCCTACGGAGTCTCCAAATCTTACCGTTATAGCTGAGGTGGTAGAGGGAATTTGCCTTCCAGAGTTGAGCTGTTGAGTGGTCTCGGATCCCAGGAATGAGGTCCAAAGGTCACAGTTCCTGGCTAGGTATGTAGAGGTGGTGTGGAGGGTGGGGATGCAGGGAAGCTGTGAGTGAGGTGGATGGGCAAGGTGGGCTGAGGGTGGGGATGGACGGGCACTTGTTTTGGCCTGTGATGTTTGTGTAAGCAGCCCATAGCATGCAAGTAGGAGCTGTCATTCCCACTTAACAGATAGAGAAATAAAGGTGTGAAGAGGTCTGATGAATTTCCACCATTCCAACAGCTGGAAGCAGTAGACTGGAGTCCAGGGGGGCTAGTTCGGTGTGATTATGATGCATAGGGCCTATGACCCGCCTCCATATGGGGAATTGACACAGGGCTACTCTGTCACTGAGCTACATCCCTATCCCTTATTATGTTTTGAGACAGCGACTCCCTAAGGCAAGACTTAAACTCCAATCCTCCTGTCTCAGCCTCCAAATGGTGGGATTACAAGTGTGTATCCCCACATTCAGCCACCTTTGCCTTTCTTGAAAAATCACATACTGGGCTGGGGAGGTAGCTCAGTGGTCTAAGTACCTGCCTGGCAAGTGCAAGGACCCGGGTGCTGTATGCCGTGCTGGCCCTGGAATCCTGGGTGTGCCGTGCTGGCCACTGAAACCAGGTGTGGTGGCCCATGCCTGTAATCCCAGTGCTGGGGAGGCTGGGACAGGAGAATCACTGAGACTGAGCTGCAGAAAGAAAGAAAGAAAAAAAGAAAGAGATTTTTAAAAATCACATACCTTTATCAAATATTAATAAGTTATTGACCTGATTTCTGTCACATTATTATTATTTTGTATCTCTTTCTAATACTTATTAAAATAAAATGATGGTCATGGCTTTTTGGAAAGCTCAGTGAGGTGCCATCCAATCCAATGTTGTGCATGACCAGCATACACGTATTTCATGGGAAACTTTGTTCTGCTGTGTAGGTAACAGAAGGGTGACGGCTCTAACACCACTGCCTACCACTGAGCATCACTGTGTGCCAAGCACTATGAAAAGCACCATTTGTGGAGAACTAGGCTCTGGTTAGACATGGGTTGAAGTTCAATCAGTTACTTTTTCAACATGTGATCTTGAACAACTCTGGTATCTTCTCTGTTCCTCAGTTTTCTCATCTGTAAAGTGGGGGTAACAATAGTATCTACCTTCTAGCATTGTTTCAGGAACTAAACAAGTTGATAACACCACGTGGGAAAGTGTCTGGCATGTGTTAAGCGTGATGTAAGTCCTAGGGCTCATCCATCCATCTCTCTGTCATCCTCTCACTTGATACCTAATTACTGCCTGAGCATAGCCCCTGTTCTGTAATCCTTACAATGATCTGGTGATATGGGCAGTATTACCATTCTCGTCTTACAGGTGAGAAAGCTTAGGGTGAGCAGTTCGCCCCAAGGTCTCTAAGCTAACATGTGATCATGCTGGGAGCCACACCTGCGTGGATCTGACACTCTACTGCCATGGTCTGTCTGTCTACAGAATCTTTGTGGCTCTGACCTGTTCTTGGGTGTAGGCCAAGGGTCTCAGGGCAGCTCTGATACTGTCAATATGACCTTTCAAGGTAAGGGCTCGGTCCCACCGACTACCTCATTTCAGGTGTCAGTCACAAGACCGGGCTACCCGTTTCTGACTGGGTATTGATTAGGGGCTCACTCAACTACCTCCTCATCTTCAGTCTTCTGCTAAGATGCCTTCAAGAACTCAGCAAAACCGCTTGCTTAGTCTCATCAGCTTACTCTAAAAGGCGCCACTCACCTGAATGGAGAGAAGCAGAAGGGGAGGTCCATGGGGGGCACACTGTGCTATTTCCCCTACAGGTGCCCAGGGCCACTGTACTCACCAGGCTGGAAGCTCCCCACACCCCACCGCTCAGGGGCTTGCATGGCTGCATGCCAACTTCAGCTCCAGCTCTTCTCCCTTCCCCTCCCCAGAGCTTAGGAAGTGGAGCTGAGAGTTGCAACCCTCTAAATCAATCCTGTTTGGCTCCTCAGCAACCGGCTCCTGTCCTAAAGCTATCTAGGGGTCCACCAAGAATAGCCTCATTATCAAATGACCAAACATACTAATAAATAGTGAACAACCAACCAACAGAAATAATATATGACAAGAGGCACTGTTCTAACCATCATTGCTTAGGAAATTTCAAGGATTTTAGACTCTTGAGACCAAGTCTAAATTTCTTGTTATATGTCAAGAAATAAGATGTTCTTATCTTCTCTGCAGTTATTGCTTTTCTATGCAAGGAAGGCTACTTCCTGGGAGAGGATTTTCCACCCACTTACCGCTCAGGCACATGGTCAGGCTTCATTCTCTCGGGCCAGCTGAGCCCTTAGCTTTCAGAAAGCAGCTGGTGTCACCTGTCTCTCCCTTGATTTGGGCTCTGGGTGAACTGGTGTTAGGTTCTTGTAGCTTGTCACGATGTCTTTGTGTCCCCCTGCTGTGTCTGCCCAGAGCTTGGGAGCCCCTACCCACAGTGAGAGGTCAACATTTGTTGGAAGACAGAACTACAAGTGATTTGGGACAGACAGATGTCACTGTAAGAGGGCAGCCACCACCCCTGCACAGGAGCATCGGTCATGCCCTGCAAGCTTCAGGAATTCAGGGCTTGTCTGTGATTGTATAAAATAGTGATTTGCTTTATAGGCAATGCCACCAGGGAGTTCTTTTAGTTAGAGAACTTTACCAGAAATGGCCACCTGTTGTCACTTTTCGTGAATTTGTTCTCTGGGCAAAGCTAGGTTTACCTAGGTAACAATAATTTTGTCTTTAGTTTTCACCTTCTTAGGAAGACCTCTGGGCAACATGCTATCATTCTGGTACCTAACATCTTTCGGAGTGCAAGAAATCCACATCTTTTCATCTTTTGGGAGGAATACGCCAGCAATGATCCCGAAGGGAGGTAATTTTCTGGGTGTGTTTGGAGCCCACATTTCGTGGTTGTGTAGACGGCAGCTTTGTGCCGTCTCAGGTAGCTCTTCTAACCACCAACCAGCCACTTTTAGCAACTCAAGATTCATGTTTGCCACTTTCCTCATCTCTTATTCTTTCTCCTGAGTCATTTTAACTGTCACTTTTTTCCTGCATGATTTCATTAAGTCACTTGTAAGTTAAGAGAATATGGAGTGGGATTTATGAAATCCAGCTCATTGTCCTTCAGAAAGTCATTTGACCTCTGGGTGCCTCGGCCTCAGCTTCCTTACTTATTAAATGGAAAAAACCCCAGCGGTCTTATCCTGGGCTTCATGGGAAGATCGAGTACTGAGCAAGTATTAGGAGATAGTAAATGTTCAGCAGGTAGCACCCAGGCCCAGCGATCGAGGTTATTCCAGGGTCATGTTCCTGACCAGGCTGTCAGGTGCTGGGGCACAGACCGAGACTTGGTTGTGTATTGCATTTTCCAGGGCTGAAGTCACAGCAGGACTCAGTAACTGCTCGATGAATTTAAAGGTTTCTAATGGTGTGCTTTCCTTTCTATCTGCTTTATTAGAATTGCATTTTTGGGGTTTGATCTCTAGCCTGCTGTGTCTGCCCCTCCCCCAGAGCAATTGAGACTGGGCGTGGTGGCATGTGCCTGTAATCCCAGTGCTTGGGAGGCTGAAAACAGGAGGATCACTATAAATCCAATCTGTTAGGGAGATCCTATAGACCCTGTACTGTACTAAATACAAAAAAATTTGCATTTAAATGAATTCAGAATTTGCCTGATACTAGAGCCTCTTTGTGGAGTGTGTGTGCTGGTGATTAAAGACTTTTTCATAAGTGTTTATCTTCCTGAAGAAGCAGGAATCCAGACAATGTCTTATGCCTTTAAAACTCCTGGTCTTTGAGCCACTAATATCTCTTAGAATGAGCTGAGTCCAAAGGGGGCGGGTGGCACTTTGACTTTCTCAGTAGGAAGTGAAAGTGACCTGATTCTAGAAGCAGCCAGGGCCTAAATAGGAGCAGCTCTGGGAGTGGGGCAGTCTTGTGAGAGATGTCAGTAATCAAAATTGTCTCTCATTTCAGCAGCCTCTCAAAAGAGCTCCACCTGGCCCCTTCCCCTGGGGTCTGACCTTTCCCCTGGGCCTGCAGCATGGGCCCAGCTGGGGCGAGGAAGGAGCAGTCAGCGCGGGTCAGGTTACGAGCGGGCATGACGTCAGGCAGCTCCTGGCTCCTAAGAGCCCCATGCTGGCTCCCACAGAGGTCGCAGCTGTGCCCAGTGATCTGCCCTTCTGCAGAGCCCTGGCCGCTGTGGAGCTTGGCAGATGGCAGGGGACAGGAGATGGCCCTCGCTTCCTCCTTCCTGCTTGGTTCTCTCCACACAACTATCTTCCTCACTTCCCTCCTCTGAGGAGCATTACCTACCCAGCCCTACATGCCCTGCTTCCAGGGCCCTGGTGCTGACCTCTGGGGTGACACTTGTCACGCTTGTGCTGGGGACAGCTGTTTCCTTGCTTCTCCCACTTAACAATGCACTTGTCGAGGACTCAGGCCAAGTTCTGCCCCTCGCTGCACCCTTCTCTCCTGTCTGGCACTTTGCAGGCACTCCAGGAACTCATCATAGCTTCCCAGGAGAGAAAGCAAGAGCCAGGTCTGAAGCGCTCCTGGTGGCAGCCTTTCCCAGAGGCCCCTGGCTCTCCTGGGCTGTATGCAGAGTCCCAGCTCATCTGTTGTCACAAGCTGGTGTGTCCTCAGGGTTGTCTCTGTCCCAGGGCCTGGGAAGTGGCCACCTCCACCTTCCCTGAGGGTGCAGAGTTCTCCCTGGGAGCCCCACAAAGCCATCCTTAGCGAGACCCAGAGCAGCCTGCAGGACAGGGCCAGAACTGAAGATGGCCCACGCGGCCCCGTCCTGGGCTGCTGTCCTCCAGGGACTGAGTTCCCAGAAGAGGTGTTAGTGGAGATGTCACCATATTGCACTCCGCAGCGTGGAGTGCATTCATTCATCCGTCCACTCGCAGCCCATTCAGAGCATTTCCCCTTCCATTAGGGCACGTAATCACAAAGTGATTGCCTACAACTCTGTCACCCACACAGCTCCCGTGTCACTCAGAGCAGGCAATTACATTTTCCCAAAGGCCAGCTTGGAGGGTCAGAAGGGCAGGCGGATGGAGCATTGACAAGGACTCTGATGTCAGCTTGAAAATATGCTGTAGACTTCTGAAGGAATATGTCACCTCCCGGACATGTGTGCCCCAACGCCCACAGCAGGCTCAGGTGCAGCTGCTCTCTCCCTCCCCCCAGGGCAGGGCCCAGGCAGCCACACTGATTCCTCCCATGTGGAAACAAATACCCAAGCTTCCTCCAGTTTCCCTGTTCATCTCCAGGCAAACAGAGAAAGCTGGTGAGCGGGTGAGGGGCCCCAGCTCCGTCCTGTCTACTAGAGCAGGACCAAACTGGAGTGAGGGCGTGGGCACCCTTGGAAGAGCCATGCCACGACTGTGTGCCCTGTTGCTGTTGTTGTTGTTAATGTGTGAGGTGAGACTCCTAACCCCAGCCTTCCTTCCTCGCAAGGTATCACACAGACTACATGAGGTCAAGTTTGGGAAGACAAGCCGGATGTTGTCATTAACGCCTAATGTTCACTGGGCAGTTGTCACATGCAGGTACTGCCACAGCTTCCATTTTATAAATAAAGGAACTGTGGCTCAGGCAAGGTGAGTGCTTGCCACCTTTCCATCTAGTCACAGAGACAATAAGTGAGAGAATGTGGGTTAGTTCTGTGGCCCCAGAGCCTCCACTATAACCATAATACCCTGTATTCCTTCAGCTTTAGCTGTGTGGTGTTTGACAAATCACTTCCCTCTCTGTTCTTCAACGGTACCATCTGGAAATGAGAGGCTTTGCCTGGGTTACTGCTAACATCACTTTCAGCTCCAAATTCTGGGCTGTATTTTAACAAAGGACTTATAGACTCGCCACCATACCACTCCTGCTTCCTCCACTGCCGGTCTGCTCAGAACACAGAGGGACCTGACCACGTGCAGGCTGTGGCTGGGAGCCTGCAGCCGGGCCAGCACATTGAAGCGCACAGCTCAATAGCAGAGCGGAGCCTCCTGAGTGGGAAATGGATGTCGTAGTACAAAGGCAGTTAGCAAGGTCCTTGGGGGCTTCGGCAGGATGTAATTATGGTTCTTTAAAAAAGGACTCGCATATGTTTCTGCGCAAACTTAACAGATGCCCGGATGTCATGTCTCTATTCTTTAGGGAGTTCAGGATGACTAATTTTCTACAGCAACTTTGCATAGCACGTTGGAACGACCCATTGCAAATCAATTCCTAGGGTGCAACTTAATGAAAGCTTTCATTGATGATTCAGATTAATAATCTAAGAACCTTGTAAAATGACCACAACTTCATTTCTGCCTGCTCTACTCTGTGTTAGATAAGTAAGATGGATAGCTCTCCCTGTAGTTATCACTTAATGGGATTCCTTTTAAAAAGAAATCCTTAGCCAGGCCCATTCCCAGGGACTGAGGGCTTTAGTGCTGCATGGTACAGTCCTACCAGGCACAATATCCTCTGAAAACTTTTGTGACTTTCTCAGAGATTTTCTCTGAGCTATGAGCCCCAGAGAGTGCTAGGTGGTTCACTACCATTTTATTGTAGAATTAAATGCACATTGATTCTAAGGAATCAATGCCCAGTTAAGGCAGTTTGGGGCCATTTCCTCATCCCAGCCTGCTCATTCTGGAAGGGTTTCTAGGAAACCCATGTCCCCATGAGGCTTTTGAGAATATTGAACAGCCGCATCAGGGAGTCAAAAAATAACAAGTCTTAATTTCCTTTGCCGGGCACCTTGACATCTCTCTTCTTCCTGGAACTCTAAGCAGCCTGATAAATTTCCAATCAATCTGCTAAATCAAGTGGCTTTTGCTACTGAGCCCTGGGTCTGAGCTTCCGGGTTTACTTCTTGGTACTGAGTGTCTGGGAGTGAAGAGTTTTGTCTTATAGTAATGAACAGTTGGAGATTGAAGCCTCATGTGTGTCCAGTTTGGGCAAGTTGCCCCCCACGCATTGCCTCCAGTTGCCCCCAGCCTTCCATAATTTTTCCACCATTGACTCCCCTCCTCCCCCACATGCTCTCTGATTGGCCTGCTGCCCACAGCCTGTAATTGTGCCAGTCACCCCCATGACCTTTTCTTGGTGGAGCCCGATTAATAATGTATTCGACACATTTCCTGGTTGCATCAAATACCAATTTGGCCTGAATGGGGGAGAGGATGGCTAATAAGGGAGCGGTTTAGCCTTCTTGTTCGACAAGGCTTTGTGTTTCACGGAGCTGGTCTTGGGAGATGGAGAGAGGCGAGGAAGCCTCGACGTGCCCTTCTGCTTGGCAAGTTGTTCTCGGACTCCTCAGCAGAGTCTGGTTCTAATTGTCCATATTCAGCTCTTGTGCCAATGACAGTGTGTCTTGTGCTCTCCGGTGACTCCGAGCAGTGCAGGCCCGTATGGAGCTGCCCCCTGGCAGGTGTCTGCCCACTCACCTCAGATGTTCCTGCTACATATTTTACATCATGAGGGGGAGTCATTACAATGCTGGAGCAGAATGCTTATGTAGGAAGGAAGGAAAGGAGGAAAAGAAGGGAGAGAGCAGTTGTCTCTTTCCTCTGATACTTTCTTTGTGTCCTGAAGTGGCCCGGGAATGTGCTACTTCAGAGAAGGATTGGCTGGGCCTGGAGCTGTGTGACCACAGAGGAGAACACAGTGCCCATGCTTGCTGACTCACCACAGTGCAGAGACACCCTTTGCAGTTGCTCGGAGGCCAAAGTTAAGGGGACATGCACCAGCAGACAGCATCTAGGCTTGTGTAGCAGCGGTCAGCGGGGCTCTCCGGTGCCTAGTTTTGGGTGGACTTGATGACCCCCAGGAAGGGAAGTTTTCTTGGCTGTTGGTTCCTGAGCTGCTGGAACCTCATACACAGGAGGCGAAGCTTGAAGACCTTCCAGCCCAAGTCAACATTTTACAAATGGAGAAAGTGGGACTCTCAGATGGCAAGGGGCTTAGGCAGTGTCACACAGCAAACTGATGTCGACAATCTTTGCGATCAGGGGAAAAGCAAGTTGCAGGAAAGCAGGATCAACTGCAATGGCCAACTTTCATCATGCACTTAGAGGGTGCTAGGCCCTGGGTGAACAATCTTACGTGCATTATTTAAGTTGACTTTCAGAGGAAGCCAGCAAATCGGTGGTGCTTTTTATTTTCATTTCCCCAGTGAGGCAGGGCAGTTCTTTCAGATGCAGTTCTCAGAGAACAAATGTGGCGGAGCCAGCACTCCAGCCCTTACCGGCTAATTCCACACTTGGAGTCACCAGGTTCTTCCCCCTCCCAGCTGACTGTGGTTCCAACAACACCCTTCCCACTGTCCTCAAGTCAAAAGGAAAAGCCGCCAGCCCAGGGCCACTCCTACTGACAGCGATGATATTTTATTGCTACTGACAGAAGCTGATATCTATCAAGTATGCACCGTGAGCCAGGGATTGAGCTGTGTGGGTTTCATTCAATTTAATTTTTACTCTACTCCCAGAAGAAGGTGGTCTTTACTAGGCAAAGTACTGCAGAGGTGAAGAGTAACTTTTGCATGTATTTTATCCTTAGTAAGTTAAGGTGCAGGCAGAAGCCATTCAACTCAAAATTGGTGTTGCCTGACTGTTTTGTGAGTCTGGGCATCTCAGAACTGCCACTACACATATCTCCTTGATCCTCACACCAACCCTGTAGGTAAGGACTGGGGAGACCTGAGTGTGACTCTAGTTCACTACTATGTGTGCATGTGCTCTTGGCTCTGCTCTGTGTGCCTTAGTTTCGTCCTTTGTGCACAAAGGGTGCAAGCTTGTGCATGCCCAAGCACTTTGTAAGACCACGAATGGGCATGTGTCTCCCAGGTGAAAAATGCCAAGCAGGAATTCTGCTGGTTCTTTCCATGGGCCTGTTGATCCCTTGAGGTCTAGGAGCTTTGTCTGTCTTCCCATCCATTCAGCTTGGCACGGGAGGGTCCACATTTGCTGGGACTTAGATGACAGCTGGGTTTGCATTTTCTTCAGATGGAGCATGGCCTGGGTATAAAGTGGCTGTCAGCAAGACCTTTTTCTGGCTGGCTCAGAGGCCCACGCAGAGGCTGGCAGTGCCCCCTCCAGATGTCTGGGGCGCCTGCAGAGGGGAGCAGGGCGCCTCCAACGCCGAGCCCTCATCCCTTTGTGCTTGAAGGGTAGTTAGTGCCCAGCAGGCCTTGGCGCCAAGCAGGCAGGCTCCAGCCTGCTCCAGTGCCCTGCCACCTCCACGAGACAGCAGAGGACCAGGCCAGAGAGGCCTCCGTGATGAGAAATGGCCACAGAAACGAGTTCCAGGCCCTCCTGGCCCCATCAACGTCACGTTCTAATTATTTCTGTTCTTTCTTTCTTTTAATCACTTCACTGCATTTGGCTCATTAGGCTGTTGGGATTTATAGATTTTTTTTTTAAATTTTTAACCTTACCATTTTCTTTTTTTAGTACTGGGGATTGATCTCAGGATCTTGCCCTTGTCAGGCAGGTGTTTACGCCACTGAGCTATTTCCCCGGGGCCTACCTTACCAGTTTTATTGTATTCTTCTTTTATCCACGTGGGGAAATGTTGTGTCTGTGCTGCTTCCTTCCTTATTCTAGACTTGAAGTATTTCCTTTGATCTGAAACCGAGAGGAGGCAAACAACATTTTTGAGATCGGATTGCGCTGAACTGAAGACTTTGCAGACGCTAACCTGGGTCATGTCCTCAAAATCAAAACAGTCCTCTGTCCCTATCCTGCCCCAGGTAGTGTCAGTGGTTTCTCCCTTGTGGCTTACCCTCTGAAAGCTGGTGCTCCAGGGCCCAGAGCTCAGCCCTTTTTCTCGTCTATGGGTTGTGGCAGGTGGTCTTACCCAGCCCGTTGGCTTTCCCTTCACCTCTCTGCTGGTAACTCTCAAAGGTCTGATGTTGGGTCCAGCTGTTCACCTAGCCTCTGACTCAGTCCCCATCCTGCGTGACTAAAAGGCACTCCAAGGCCTGGCCTCTGCTCGCTTTCCCAGTCCTGTCTCTGTCCGTTGGCCCTGATGGCCACCATGCCCTTCTTGATGCTGCCAACTCTTTGAACCCGACCTCATCGTACCTGCTGCCCCCGCTGGCTGGGAGGTGGCTCCCCAGGATTTTCAGGTCTACCCCAGCGTTCATGCAGGTCCCAGCCTCTGACCGCATGGTCTAAGCCAGCCCCTCCTGCAGGACCCCAGCACCCACCCTCTGGCCTTTCAGTGGCCATTTGGTTTCTGTGTATCAGCATTTTATCCCACTTAAAATGCCATGGCATATTTGTGTGGGACATTCACATATCTGAGGCCATCATCATGTTGGGCGCTGTCACTCTGTACCTGGATGTGGCTGTGCGTGGACAGAACCCATGAGTCTTTGTTATGCGTTAAAGGAAAGAGTAATAATGAATCAGATATCATTTTACAGATGAGGAAACAGAGGCAGAAAGGCACACTGTACCCAACATGACCTGCTTATTTCTCTCTGCAAAGATATAATCACTTCAGTTAAGATTACTTACATTAAAATGAGGCATTACATTTTGTGATAATAATTCAGAACTTAAAGATGGGTCTCTCCTAGCTGCCAGATAGCAAGGCCCACTGTGCGCATTTCTTCGCCGCTGGGAAGATGCCCCGTGGCCAGCATGAACCCCATGTGTCACCAGCTTGCTTTTCCTTGCAGAATATGCTTCTCTGCCTCCCACACAACTTGCTCTCTTGTTGTTTGTTATGTATATAGGAACTCAGTGTCCAGATCTCCTTGTCAGCCCGGTAGTTAACTGCGTATCTTGGAATCTAGTCAAGCGCTTATCCTACTGAGCCATCTCCCCGGCCAACCTTGGAATCTAAATGCCAGTATATCCAAGAAAATTTTTCTTGGGAAGTTTAAAAAACATTTTACCCATTTAAAAAAAATCTCTGCATCACCAAGGGATGGTTTGTCTTAGTACCTGCTGTGCAGCCTTAGGGTGACCCCTCAGTTGACTGGGTGTTCACAAGGTGCCACGGTGCAGGCTCTGGGGACACAGAGTTGGGAGACCCCTGTTCCTCCTTGCTTCAGCAGAACTGAATTGTTTAGAACCTGCATGCTGCAGTTATGCAAGTGTATTTAAATACCCATTACTTCAACCATCTAACGGAGAGAAACACCACAGGAATAGGCAGGCAGAAGCTTATGAGCTGTATCAATTCAATTTTTAAAAAATCATCTATGCTATTGATTTTTAAGAAATTTAAGCTGGGGATACTATGAACCCAGGACAGGTTGGCTTCTGCACGTCCCAGAAACATAACCTTACTGCCCTCTGTTCTCAGGTGTTTGGCCCACCTGGCACTGACCCTTCCTGCATCGTTCTCTTCTCTTTTAGGGTCCTTTCTTCTCTTTGGCTGTGAGCCCTACCCTCTTCACCAAGACCTCTGCCCACCTCCTCCTGACTCAGTCCTCTAGAGACACAGAGACCAGTTTGGTATCTGTCCTTGTGGTGGGGCACTGCTTCCAACGAGGTGTCCCTACCTGCCCAGTCCAGTCTCCAAGTTAAGACCAGAATATCGCCATCTTCCTTTCTAGCCTCACCGAAAGTTCCCCAGACAATGATGGTCTTTTAGGCTTCTATACTCTTTCCAAATTCTGCCCCATTCTGGGGCAAGTTTTCTTTCTTCCCTGAGCATGTGGTGGGAGACTTCTGCAGCAGGGGTGCTATTTGCCTGCTGTGGCCTCCAGCCCCGGTTATGTTTAAATTTACCCTGAGGAGGGCAGGTCACAGGCCAGGAGTCAGTGGGAGAGCCGGCAGTGTACTGGCGCTCCTTTCTCTTCCAGCAAAATTCTTGGGAATAGTCCTTTTCCTAGAGCTTGAATTTCAGTGTCCATTCCTCCCCACACAAGCTTGGCTCTTGCTGCAGGCACATCAGTCTGAATTTACAGTTCTCCCAGCTCTCCTTCCTATTAAATTGGATATCAGAGCGCTCCATCAGCCAGCGCTGTGCAGGGTACAAGGCGGAGTCTCTGTGTGTGAACCGCTGGGTTCCGTGGCGTGGATGGACATGCATTTATCTGCAGAATTCTGTGGAAGCCTTGCGCTCTCATCCACACAGACGATCAGATCCTGTCACTCCACCTAATAAAATACCAAGCTAGCCGGAAGGTCTCAACAAAAGAGTCTCGTGTTATTATCACTTGGCGTTCCTGCGGCTCTTTATTTTCCATCTTCTGGTGGTGATGGTGGGGGTGTGCATTTACGATCATTTTATTAACCTCTGCTCACAAGGCCCATTTTTATTAAGAACACAAATATTACTATAAATATCCAGGGATGGAGGTTGAAGGGGATTTTGGAAGAGACCAGGCAAGAAAATTAAATACCTAGAGGCTTAAGCTGTTGCTTAGGTGGCTGAACACAGTGCAACCACAGATTTTTATGTCCTTGAAGTGGACTTCGTCTGTTCCTCTTTAGGTGGGAAATAACAGCTCAGTGCTTGGTGATTTAAAGCTAGACACCTCCCGGGGGAAAGGCAAGTGGAGAGAGATCATATTAAGAAAAACCTTGCTTTCTGTTTTATGAGGCATTTTCCTGGTCAGGTTTTTTCTTTTCCTCAAAATTTTTCTTATTTGTGCACACATATGTAACCCAGTATACCCTCTGTGTCGAAGCTGAGTTCAAATGAATTTTAGTTTGTCAGTGATGCACCCTAACTGGCAAGTAAAGTACATGCAGTTGGAAGCTTACAAAGTACTTCACAAGGACTATCCCGATTAAGCCCCGTGACAGACCTGAGGTAGGTGTGTCTTGAACCCTGACACAGCACAAGGGGTTCAGAGGGAACAAGGAACTTGCCTGCTGTCACAGTGCTAGTGACTAGTGGAGCAGGACTTGAACCCAAGTTCTTCATTTATTTTGAATTGTTTTGCAATCTTATAGTGTTTCTCAAAGAAATAGGTTTGTTTAGAATTTTTTTTGATAGTCCATGCAATCACCTATCCATCCACTCACCCATCCACCTACCCACCCACCCACCCACCCATCCATCCATCCATCCATCCATCCATCCATCCATCCATCCATCCACCCGGCCACCCACCCACCTACCAACTCATCCACCCATCCATCTGTCCACCCACCTATGCCTCCACACACCCACCCACCCATCCATCCACCCACCCACCTATCTACCCATCCATCTACCCACCTACCCACCTATCCATCCATCCACCCACATGCCCATCCATCCATCCATCCATCCATCCATCCATCCATCCATCCACCCACCCACCCACCCATCCATGCATCCATCTACCCCATCCATCCATCTACCTATCCACCCATCTGCCCATCCACCCATTCATCCATTTATGTAACACTATTCACTGAAAACTTCCTATATGCCAGATGCTGTCTGGAATGTCCAGCTTAGCAGGGAAAGACAGTAAATGAATGGATAATTAAAGTGTGACAAGTGTCCCAGACATAAGCTCTGGGGCTGCAGGACAACAAAGGAGGCTTACAGAGCCTGGAGAAGTGGCCAGGGAATGCTTCCTGTGTGAAGCAGCGCCAGCCCTGAGCGTGTGCTTACTTGCATCTGACAAGTGCTGATGTGTCTGGGTTGCAGCAGTGCTCTACGCGTCACTTCCTGGGGCACCCTTGGTGCCGCTTCTAAGTGAGCTATGCTGTGGAGCGAGTAGTGGGATGGACCAGCTGGGAGAGGAAGCTGCAGGCATCATGTGGGCTGGAGGGGGCTGTGACTACAGGGACTGGAGAAAGTGCCCTAGACACAAGTCCAGAGACCTGGCTCTGGTCCTAGGCAAGCTTGTTCTTTCCAGGTCTTGCTTTCTTGCCAGCAATACTAAGGTGAGAGGTTTTTAAATGTTTCGGAGTTCACACTGCACTGTCCCAAGGATGCAGAAAGCTTAGCAAGTAGGTGCTGCTGTCACGGAGCATGCGAGGAGGCCACCTCTGTAGCCTTTTGCCTGCAGGCTCGAGCCTCCCTCTGCCTGGAGATGCTATGCCCAAAATGCCCACATGTTCATCCCTGTCTCTTCTGCTCTGCCCTTCCACCCCCAGGCTGCCGCAGGGCCCTTCCTCAGCTCCTGCAGAGCCCTGAGCTGTGTGGAACACATTGCCCTGCTCACTGGCTTTAGGTAGTCTCCACAGCCCTGGTATTCCTCACACAGTGCACCATGGCTGGCATGACGTGGGTGTGAATAAGGGATAGGAGGTTCTGAACTGGGTTTGAGCATTGGTTTTGAGGTAGAGGAGGTTTCCCAAAGAAGACTTGAATATTCAGGATGAGATATTTTCATGCCCATTATGTTGACAAAACTGTCAAGGCCCTGACAGATTCAAAGGTATACTGGAAGGATGAGCAGGTCTGCCTCTGGGACAGGGTTCTTTCTGCCTCCTCACCAGGGCTCCCAGGATTTTCATTTCTTTTCCTTCCTCTAGGAACACAGAGCAGGCCTGCTCACTGGTGTCAGCTACAGGGGTCTGCAGGTGAGGGATGGCAGATGCACCTGGCTTGCGGGGCGAGAAGTGTGTGAAGCCTCACTGGAGTGATGGCCTTTGCCATAGCCTGTGGAGATGCGGCTGGGAGCAGGAGGCGGGTGGAAGCTCAGAGAGGCAGCGCCTGATGAGGTGGCATGTCCAGACCTGAGCAAACAGCCTGCCTCTAGGGAGGAGGAGGAGGTTTGCGGAGTATATGTATGAGACAAGCTCCATGTGTGGTGAAGTGATGCGTGCCGCAAACACAGCTCTGCCCCTCCGTCTGGCTGTAACAGTCCGGGCCCCTGCACCTGTCATTGCTCTTTCGACTTCCAAGTTGTGGCAGACTCTTATGGGCCAGCAGAAAGCAGAAGCTGAGCTTTTTGGGAGGCGTGCCTACGTCATTCTCATTTCCAGTCTGTGCTGCTTGCTTGGAGGTGTTGTTTGGGTCCTCATTGTTCCCCATCCCGCACCTAGTGCTTGGCAGGGTGCCTCTGGCTTGGATGCATCCTCTAGCGCTGCTGCCTGTCAGAGCCCGGCTCAGGGCACCTTATCAGTTCCCGGGCAGATGCAGGGTGGTGGCACCGTGTGCATGCAGCGAATCACTGATAGGCGCCGCTCGCAGAATCAGAATCGGCGCGCACCTTTAATGAAGAGCAGCACCTCTCTATTTGCTATGATAGGCTGGCAGTGATGAAAGCTGCTCGTCCGGATGGGCCATTGAAATGGCAGATGGAGAGCTGGGTGCGGTGGGTGGGGCGTCACTCGCAGCTGAGATGCTCCTTTTGTAAAACCCACTCTGTCTCTGCCAGAGCCGGAGGTAGCTAGCAGAGGGCGGCTTTGGCTCGGACTTTGATGTCTACTCCAAAAGGACAGACGAATCGCTCATGTCTCAGGCCATTTTCACTTAAGGAAGTTCTGAGGTGCTGTCCAGACAGCAGGATCTGGACAGTAGGATGTTCACCGGGCCAGGCTCTGGGGTCCCTGAGGGTAGAGGCACCAGCCTATTCTAGCTGTCTCAACCCCAGACTCAGTGCCAGGAACAGGGAGAGCCCTGGGTGATTCCTTTCTCCTCAGGCCTCAGTTCAGGTCCTGCCTTTGTGCCTTGTTTACTGTGTAATCTTGGATCAAATTCCTTAACCTCTCTGGATTCCCTCTCTGGCAAGAGCCCACCCAGGGGCAGAGGCATTTCCCAGAGATACCACTTAGAGGTCAGGGCATGTCTGCTGGTGACAGGTTGTGGCTCAGGGCCTGGCCGGGGGGTGGTGGGGCAAGGAATGAGGTCACAGAGGCTCCTGTGACTGGGTACGCAGCCTCTCAGGGAAAGCCAGAGGGGTCAGAGAGAAAAGAGAAGGAGCAAAGGCTCTTACCTACTGGGATGGCAGTGGAGAGGGGGATGCGGGAAGCAGTGACAAAGGGAACGAAAACCCCGAGTGAAATTTGGATGAAATACACACCCGCGCCTCACACTTGATTCCCTGGAAAATGTCCATCGTCTCTGCATTTCCTTACTGTCTTCTGCACAGACTCCGGAGTGGCTGCTGCTTTGGGTGAAAGCCAGGGGGAAGAGTGACAGGGTTGACCTCCTGGGGTCCCGACACCTGGCAGGCAGGGCCACCTCTGCCACCCAGACCTCCTCTGACTGTCTCTGTGGAGCTCAGAGCCCCATGCATGCCTCTCTGAGGGTTTCACCTAGCTGGCTCCAGCCAGCCTGCTCCCTGGCTTGCTTCCTCCTCCACCACATCCCCACCCCACCGGCCAGCTCCTAATGGCTTCCCTGAGTTCCCTGTCTCTGCGCTGAGCCCAGCCCTGCAGCCGCCAACAGTGCTTCCTCTTCCACCAGTGCCAGCTTTTCCAAGTCACCAACAAGGCTTCCTGAAACAGATTTTGTAAGGGCTTTGGGTAGAATGTTAGTGCCTATATGTGTGGACGTATGTAATAAGGTTATGTAATTAATACCATGTGCCACCATTGTGGGAGGGATGGAGGCTGAAGGTCCACCATGGTGGAGGGTTCAAGGCCTCCACACAGCGCATCCCTTCTGTCTCATCCTACCCACTCTGCTGCTGCTGTTACTTGCAAATGGAATCTTTTCATGTAAACATGACTAGTAAATAATAGAATGCATGTTGTCCCCACTCTGGTGAGGTCTAGTCGGCCTTAACTGAACACAGCACAGTGATGCTAACATCTGTTAAGCTGGTTACAGTCAGATTCTCCCCATGTTGGTTTTCCTTAGGCTACTGAGGTTCTGTTGCATTAGAGATGTCATACCCCTGGCTCTGAGAGTCTACAAGGACCTGGCTAGAGATGGTGCTGGTTGTGGAAATTCACAGCGTGCTGGAACGATCTCGGGAATTTTCATGTCCTGTGATCTAATGGGCTACCAGGAGGTGCAGTGCTTTGGCATGGGCTGCCCTGAGCCATGTGGCATGCGGGGGGGAAGAGTCCCCATCTAGGGGACCCTCATGCCATCCTCCAAGGACGGCAGGCTGAAAGGGGCAGCAGGACCTCCCATTTCAGGGAGAGCATTGGTGCTCAGAGTGCTCCGAGGGTTGTAAGTCCCTCAGGGTGATGCACTGTGGGTGCTCATGGAGGCGGGTATATGAAGAACAGCATGTTCTTCTTTCTGGTCTCTGGACAGAATACTGATACATCTACAACTTAAGGAAGAAGAGGTTCCATTTGGCTCACTATTCCAGAAGTTTCTATCCATAGTCAGTTGGCTCCAAGGCAGCAGTATCATGGCGGATGGGTGTGATAAGCGGAGCAACTCACCTCCCGGCAGCTGGAAGCAGAACGCTGGGATAATCCCCACAAGAGGAAGGGACCAAAGTCCATATCTAATCTGCCAGGCCACCGCTCCACTCAGACACATGTAGAAGTTCGATGTACCAATCTCTCAAGCCAACCAAGTGATAAGATTAACTATCCACCCACTATCTGGATGGAAGCAGGGACATAAGTTTACCTGCATAAATTATGAATTCAAATCCAATCATCTCACTGCCTGCTTGTGATCTTCCACTGGCTCCCTGTCACCTTTGCAAAATGTCCATGTTCTTAGCATAACAGGGAGCAACTCCAGAAGAGTGACGAGTGACCCTGCTTTGCCTGGGATAGACAGGGTCCCTCTGTTGGGACCAGGGAGATCTGGGTGTGCCAAGCTCAGCCGTCACTCCATATCCAAGACTCGGCCTGGCTGCCCTTCTGAAGCCCCATCTTTTGCCCTCTCTGCCTTCAACAGTGCACTCTGGTGGCTCCATGTGTGTTGTGGGGGTTGTGTCCCTGCTAGTCGTTGTCCCTGTGTCCCGTTGTGTTCTCCGCTGCCAAGAAGCCCAGCTTGGCACCCTGCCTGTGTGTAGCTGAGTGGTCGTATCCCTCACGGTCCAGCCAGGCATCTGGAAAGTCTTCCCTGACCCCCTGCATGTAGGAAGCACCTCTCTTCTGAGCAGTCATCTCCACCAGCTCCTCACCTATTTCCTGATCTCTTCCCCTGAACTGGAAGCTTATAAAGGCAGGAATATACTTTATAAGACTGTGTATTTCTGGTACATAGCCAGTGACTATATAGAAACATTTGGTAAATATTTAATTTAAATTTAAAGATGTATTGAGGCCAGGTAGGGTGGTGCATGTCTGTAGCCCCAGCACTCTGGAACTACCTAGACAATTCAGCAGCTTTGTGAGACCTAGTCTCCAAATTAAAAAAATAAAAGGACAGCTAGGGATCTAGCATACTACAAAGGACTTTGTTCAATCCCTAGTACTTCAAATGAAAGGCTGATTTCATTATGTAAGTACTTAAGTGGATCAATGAATGACAGTGTAGACAGTAAGATATTGTCCAGGCACTGGTCAACTTTCAAAGCTTGTGTGCCTGTTTCCTATTGGCAAGAATGAGGTGCAGTTCATGAAGGATGGAGAGACCTGACTCCTCCTAGGATAAGACAGAGTGTGACAGCTCAGGGCCACCACAGTTTTTTAGGGGGGTGGAGGTGAGGAGGTGACAAGGGCCAAAGTTGGCTCTGAAGCAAGCTGGTATCCTGGGAGCTGGAATTGTGGAGAGGCTCAGAACTACACAGGTGTCCGCGAACTGAACAACTTCAGGCCCTTGTGGTCCTTGGGCTCCTTGGTGGCAAGAGAGACTCTGAACCTAGATATCTTTCCGAGAAAGGCTGGCACCAGGGAGGGGTGGGCGGTGGAAGAAGGTGACCAAGAGCCAGAACCTGTGAGGAGATTTTAGAGATCTTCCTGGGCCACCCTGCCAGGACCAGGTAAGACCCAAAAGACTCAAGGTGGCTGTGGGGAGCATGCTATGCCAGCCTGCCAGCTGGTGGCCAAGACTAATTTAGACTACTTGAAGTGGAGCCACTGCCTGGCTCCCAGGTGGGCTGCAGATGGGAAGAGAGGTCCCCTGGGTCCCAGGGGGGCTGCTCTTACACTGGGATGCCTGTTCACAGGAAGGCAGCTGGGAAGGGCAGTGCCTTTTAATCTGTGATGAATGGAGCTATGGGGGCAGGGCGTGGGGTCCTCAGGAGCAGAACAATGTGTACGCGGCCCCATGTGTCCGCGCACAATGGCCGGGAGGTGAACGTGGGAGGCGGCTTTGGCAATTGTATTCTTTCTCTCTTGGCCCATCCTGAATGAGCCAGAATTGTCACACTGACCTTCGACAGTGGCATAGGGTGAGGCAATTGTGTGAGGCCTGGCAAACCTTGATGAATTGCACACAGTGCCTGCTGTGCATGGAGCAGCTCTCTGTGGCCGGAAGCCTGCTGCACGTCCCATCCATGCCTCTGTGCAGCAGCAGCAGCAGCAGCAGCAGGCCCGTGGGAAGTGTTATCTCCCCTGCTTTATGGAGAAGGAAGTGGCCCAAGAAGTCCAGCAACCTGCAAAGGATCCGTACAGTGCCGGGCCCACTGTTGCAGCAGCAGCCGCTAACTGCTGGACGAGGTTTGCACTGCGCTATGCGTCCTCCTCAGCACATCTGCAGGCCCAACACATTTAATCCTCACCACCACCCATGACACAGCTTCTGTTCTTAGCTCCAATTTTCGGATGAAGAAAGTGAGGTGCGCAAAGGGTCAGCAGCTGGCCGAGGTTCCCACACCCAGTAAGTGATGGAGACAGAGTCTGCACCTAACTTGTGTAAGGCCAGCGCTAGAAGTGAATGCAGGATGGAGGTCCTAGGTATTGGATCCAGTCAGTGTGTTTGGCTAAATGGAGGAGTCGTGGATTGTTCTAAGTCTGTGAGGGTGCAAAAGGAAACCCACTTGCCTTCCACCTTGTGGCAGATGCTGCTGCTGTGGACTGGCCTCTGTGTCCTCTCTGTCCTTCTAGCCCTGGAGCCCCGTCCCACATTCCTTCTTCCTTTGTAGTTAAGGGTGGCTCCATCAGCAATTCCACTGAATAGGAGCAGAAATGATGCGAGCCACTTCCCAGGCTTCCCCTCCTCTGCCCCCAAGTCGCCCACTCATCCATGACCTAGAGGACTTCAAGGAGGTCCTACCTGGAGGGTGCCTGGGTGCCTGGAAGAACGCATGGGACAGAGCCCTTGTACAGGTTGTTATGAGAGCCAGTCCCCTCACCCCCTGCTTGCCTTCCGTAATACAGATGCTTTGTCACTTCCCCACCCCCAGCAACTCCTTAGCACAGAAGAGCCACAGGGCTGAGTTTGGAAACAGCACAGGCTGCAGTGTCAGGCACGGCTGAAATCCGGGCCCAGGCTACCACTTGGGTCCGGCTGTGCGCTGGACTGCACCAAACTCTGGGGCTTCCTGTATGGAATCCAGGCAGTGCGGGCTGTGCTCAGAGCAGAGCAAGGCGGTGCAGCTTGAGCCGCTCCCACAAGGCCTCTGCAGACTCACTGTGCACATGTGCAGCGCTTTTTTCTTCTTCTTTTTCTCCCTGCTGGTACTGTGGATCGAATCCAGGGCCTCACACATGCGAGGCAAGTGCTTTACCACTGAGGCCCCCAGGCCAAGTTTTCCTTTTAATCAGAGAGCAGTCATGTAAGTACTGTCAGACCAAAAGCACAGCCTTCCTGGTGGCCCAACAATTCCACTTCCAGTTTATTTGAGAAGAAAATAATATTGAACCCTGAAAAAGCTCAGCTCTGAAAATGCTCATTCCTGGTGTTGTGTGTAGGGGCTTAGCCATAGGAACTTGGTTAAACAAACCACAGCACATCGATCTAACTGAGAACCAGCCAGCCATTAGCCATTATGCAAGGGAAGATGGTGCAATAACATGAAAAAATATAGTAGAAAAGAAGTAGAAGCAGCAGATTGTGAAACAGTATGTAGTCAATGAGTTTATTTTAAAAAACAAGACAAAACAAAACTATATCTCTCTCTGACACACACATGCACATATAAAAGGAAAAAATGGAATGGATATACCCTGAAATATGAAAATATTTATTTCAGAAGAGTGAAGCTTGTAAGCTTTTTTCTCCTTTTAGTAGTTTCCAAATTTTCTATAGTAAGCCAGCATTAGTTTGACAAAGAGAATCAACAAAGTCCTATAAACTTATCTTCTCGCCTTGGCTGCATCAGTGGTGACACACGGAACCTATTTTATCACCTTTCTTGTTGTGTAAATTTGGTTAAGCCTATGTGAGAGACAGAGATAGGGGTGAAATGACATCTACAGCAGGTGAGGGAGCTGTTCCTCGGGGCTTCCTTGGGTGCTGGCTGTTGGACGCTTAGCATTATGGGTACTGTGTGCAGGGATTTCTGTACTTACAGCTCCCCACTGTCCCAGGTACTGCTTCTCGTGTGAATTCCAACCCTGATGGAACCCTGTGTCGCATGACGCTCTGCAGGGGCCCAGGGAACACTAGAGTCTCATCCACAAGATGACAACTGGAAACTCAGTTTTAAATATAAGAAGTCATCTTCCAGTAGGTGGAAGTGTTTGGTGGCCCAGGCTTCTCTGAAGCACTCACCACTGTCTTACTGTCTTTCTTTATCAATTTTTAAAAATTTTAATTCTTTTTGGCATAGGGTCTCCCTACTCAGCTTGGACTTGTAGTGAGCCTCCTGTCTCAGCCTCTCTAGCACTAGGATTACAGATGTGAGCCACCACGCCCCATTTCATGGCTGGGCACAGTGCGCCTGGGGTTCTGAGGCCAACTCGGCATGTGGTACTGGCAGGCGCTTAAACCACTGAGCTATCTCCCCAGCCCCCCATTGTCCTTGATCCTAACAGGTATGCTTGAGGTTTTTTTCCAAGCTTGCCAAAATATGTTTTTGCAAGAAAAGTGAACCATGTTGAAGAGAAAAGATGGTTCTTTGAATTTTTTTCTCTTCTTTTTTTTATTGAGCCATGTTCTCACTATGTAGTTTATGCTGGCCTTAAACTCACTGTATACCCTAAGCTGGTCTTGAAGTTGCAAAAATCCTCCTGCCTCAGTATCCTGAGTGCTGGCATTATAGGCTTTCTTTGGGTTACACTATAAGCCACCATTCTCAGCTTCAAGATTAATATGGTTTTTCATCCATGCACTTATTCAACAATTATATGTTTGAGTTCGTGACAGGAAAAATAAAATTAAAGCTTCAAGATTCCCATAGACAGCTTGTAAAATGAAGCCCTCACTCAGCCACCATGGAGCTAGCCATATTTTTTATTCCCAAATACCTATATTGTTTTACAACCAATTTCAAAATAAATCTGACAACCAAAAAAAAAAAAAATCTTCTACCAAAAATAGAAGTCTTTTTGCGCCAAAAATAGAAGCCTTGACGTGCCTGCACCTGCCTGTCATTTATTCACACTTAAATCGGCTCTTCTGCAAACTGATTTTTAACCTCCTGCCCTTTCATCCACATTTACTTTCTCTGAGAAGAAATCCACGCGCACGTGCATGGCGTTATTCATGATCTCAGTCTACTGTTGAAACATTCCTCCCTCTATTTTTAAATATAGTTGCAGTTTGATCTCTCAATGTGAAAATGATATTAAATTATGGCGGTCTTTACATTATCAATTGTGGTGGCTTAGTTCACTTACCCTGACCGTTGATACGAGGCAGAGTTAAATCCTTCGAACTAATGCTGTCTGTGAGCTACTTTGAGCCCACCATGGTGGGGTGCTGGGGTGAGAAACTCCTGTCATTTGATAACGTGAAGAGCTCTGTCTTTGAAGAGAGGAAATGTGTAGTGCAAGGCCCAGGAACGTCTTCCCTGCATGAGCTTGTGCAAGACACTTGAATTTTCCGAGCTTCTGTTTTCTCCAGAGCAGGGTGGGTTCAGCAACGGCTCGCTTCTATGGTTCATTTCAAAAAACCACATAAAGAAGCCTTGCGGGCGAGCGGCGCTCAGTGAGTGCCCGTTGAGTCTGATCCTCAAGGTCTGCTGCAGATGTGCACCAGCAATCCCAGAGACAGCCCGAGCCAGTGGGGAGCTGGCACTGCCAGGCCTGAGCTGGGGCTGGCGCAGCGCAAGAGTGGCTTCCATCTGAGGGCTTCTCAGCGGCTTTCATTGAGCCACAGTGCATTGGGACGAGTGTGGATAGGTCTGACCTGGGTGAGATGGACGGCAGGCGTGACTTGGCCAAGCTAAAGCGAGTATTTGAAACAAGCCGCATGCTGCTATCTCTGTGACTTGAAAACACAGCAGGTAAAGGGTAGGAAACTCGAGGGCAGGCAGGGGACGCCCAGAATTTTCAGCTGCAGGAGGGATTGGGGAGCGAGGGAGAAGGAAAGGTGCTGAGTGGAGCCCATTGGCTTGGATAAGGACTTTGGGGTCCCCATTTTGGGGTCCCCTGACAAGCAGTTACTCCTGATTCAGGGTGAGAATGCACAGGTCAGCCCCTAATAGGCTTTTGGGTCCAGTTTTAAGATTCTTCTTGATGATGTCACTTTTTAGTTTCTTATTTACTGATGCCAGCGTGAGGTGTGCATGCACACACTTCACATGCAAGAGGGACTGGGTGTGCACACACACATCACACTTCCCTGCACCCACACGCTCTGTACCCATCTACACGTGGGCCGCCCTTTTGGGGAGAAGAAGCAGTTCCTCAGTTCACGTTTCTAACCTGAAGCCTTCATTTTGTGCATGATGGTTTTAAGTATCTGTGCTGAGGCTCACTGAGGGTGCTACGGGTGAGGCACCAGGAGGAGGTGGTGCAGAAGGGAAGGTTCAGCGCAGGACAGAAGTAGTCCAGGAGCTCTGGGGGCTGCGAGGGACGGGGCATCCCTGGTGAGGGCAGCGTACTGCGTAGAGATGGGAGGGCACAAGGGCAGTCTGGGAATCAGAACTGCAGGGCTCCAGGGAGGCTGGTGTTGAGCAAACTGTCTGTGGCTCCTGCTGCAGAAGCATGGGCTGAAGAGGGCCTTGAAAAACAAGCTGCAGAGCACTGCAGGTGGACTTGTGCTACAAGACATGTCTTAGCCCTCCTGATTTTACCAGCCAAGTGCAGCAACAGCAACAAAAGTAGTCTACTTTCTCAAGCAAAGAGACAGGAGGGATTGGGGAGTTGGTGATGCTGGCCACCCAGGGAAGGAATGGCAGAGCCAAGCCATGGGGGACTCGACTCCGAGTGTTCCCGAGACTGTAGGGAGAGGCCAGGAGCCTTTCCAGTGTGGTAGAGAGGGCTGACACAGGTTCGGTGCAACAACTGTGAAGTCATTTATTTTCTCCAAATCTTTCTCTTTGCTGTAATTTGATTTAAGTAGAGTTCTTTAATTTCCAAGGCTAATTTAAGGGTTCCATTTATAGAAAGAAGCTCAGTGGAGGGGAAAAACCTGCAAGCATTTTGCTGTTTGATGAACTCTCAGCAGTCCCTGCACGTTAGCAAGGCCCTCAGCTCATGCCAGGACCATCCTAGGCAGTCTAACCAGCTTCCTAGCAAGCGCAAGTTTGTGAACTCCAAGCTAGAGATGCCAGACTTGGGGATGGAAGGAAATGGCCTAAATCTTTGTTATTAGCAATCTCTGTTATGTTTTAAAATAGGAAACAGCAGATGACAGGCTGTATGTTAGGGTTTCTTGGGGTGACAGACACTTGTGATTCTCTCTGCAAAGCCCTCCCTCTCCTAGGAGAAAAGTCCAGGGGGTAGCTCCCCACAGCTTCTCAGCCCACATAGACCAGCTCTGCTCGTGGCATCCTGGGTCCAGCTGCTGGTCTGTGGTGGAGTTTCATTGGCAGTGTTGAACGTTTTCCTGCTGATTCTTTCTCATTGTGACAATTTTAATTTCTAGGTATTAAAAACATTCAAGTAATACATATTCCATCTGAAAAATCAGTTTCTCAGGACTTCCTGTGATGTACTTTTTACAGAAAGACTGAGCTATAAGGTGAGTGGGGTTTTGGTGGCTGGGAGGAAGTGGCAGTGGCACTGGGTGGCACTAGTGGGTTTTGATGGACTTGCATAATGAGAGCCACTCAATGCCACTTTCCTAGTGACTGCATATGACATGGGCACTCTGAACAAAATATGTGTGAAATCGTACTTATCGTAGGTGTCACCCCTGAAATTTACAATCACCATGATTTGTTGAATACCTACTACGTGCCACAGACTTCCCATACATTCCAGATAATAGCTACAGTGACCTCACGAAGCAGGCAGCACTGTCCCCATTTACAGATGAAGGAGCTGAGGTTCAGATAGACTAAGTGGCAGTCCAAGCCCACACCGCTAGCCAGGAAGCTTGTGTGTGAATCTAGGCTCTGCTGCCCGCGGGGCTTATGCTTTCTCTGCTTTGCACTCGGTTGTGTGCGCCGAGCCAGGGCTGCCTGTGGTTTGACATTCTGGTTTGCTGCCACGGGACACCCTGGCCTCCTCTCTCAGGCTGTGCTGTGGGATCCCGTCCACTGCTGTCCCCGTGTCAACTCCTTTCCTGGATGCCTCTGCTGATGAAAGCGAATCTCATAAACTTGTTCATCCATGAACAAGCAGAGAGTGAGCCGTGCCTGGCCTGCTGTCCATCCAGTCTGGTAGCAATCAATCCGCCAGCTGGTCAGATCAACCAGCGCTTGATGAATAGCTGTGATGCACAAGGCCAGGCCTGACCCCTGCGAAGGTAGAGGTATTAAGAAAGGAACTTAAGTACTCGAAAGTTGGGGAATAAACACGTCACCCACACACACCAAGGTGCTTTTGCGACACACCTTGTTCTCCAGAGGCCACTCTAATGGGCCAGAGCAGATATACCATTTGGATTAAAACTCCTGCATTTGAGCCTTCTCCTACTCAACCATTTGGGAGCCTGAGCCCATCCTTTGGCCCCTCTGGGTGTCAGGATTCTTGTCCAGACCATGAACACCAAGGACCGTGTCCCGGATCTGTTCGAGGGCTTAAATGCCATAGTGTACGTGAAGGGGTGAGTACAACCCATGGCACCCAGTAGGGCGCTTTAAAAGTGCTTAGAAAATGGTGAGTCTTTGGCCCATTACTATTTCCAAAGCTTGCAGTTCCCAGACATCTTATCTGTGTTCTTGTGGCAGGAACAGGTTGGCCCAGGCTGCTTGGACTTCACTGAATCCTCCCATTCAGCCTCCGGGGCAGAGCTTCAGGTAGTGAGGAAGTGGCCCAGTTTCAGTGTCACCTCTCACCTGTGAACTGGTCCAACCAGGAAAGCTGACCTGAGGCTGGAGGTGGAACCCTTCTGCTCTCTGTTCAATGGCCCGGGCTCCTCTGTGACCCTGCCCCAGTGATATATTTGTCCTTTGGACAGAGTCCTGCAATTTTCACCATTTGCTCAGGCATCCCAGGTCCCAGTTGTTTGGACAGGCACATAAATTTCTGAGCTGGCTCATTGCTAGGGCCTGACATGAGGATAGCCTTCTGGGGCGGGACTCTGTGTCCAGTTCAGGTCCACCCCAGCTTATTTTGGGCCCAGTGCTGTGGGTGCCAGCAGCCTGAGGTGGGGATGATTCTGTTCCATTTTCCCTGCCTCCTTTCCTGGCCTTTCAGGAAGGGCAGCCCTTGGCCCAGGGTTTTCCAAGAACTCTTCATACCCTCCATGCTGCCTCCATGCTGAACTTCAGAAAACATCTGCCTGATTCTGCTTCTCTGCTTGCAAAATAATAATCGGTCTGAATGCATTCCTTTTATAAGCATCAGGGTGTTCCTACTGTGTGCTACCCGGAGATTCAGGGATGAAGAAGACAGACAAAGCCCATGCACAGAAGCAATAAATAAGTGAGATGAAGAAATCAATCATGAAGTTTCAGCTGGGGTTGGGAAAGAAAGGACAAACCCAGTGGCCAGGGAAGAGGGAGACTGGGGTGATGGATTGTGTCATAACTGGGGCCTAATGAGCAGGCCTTCTGGGTTTCCTGCTGTGAGGACAGTAAAGGAGGGCAAGGGAGATGGGGAGGCTGGGACAGTGATGGAGAAAGGCTTCTCCAGGGACTTAACTGTGGAACAGGCCCAGCATGCTGAGAAGGAGCTGGAGGAGGAAGAGGGAGGGAAAGGTGCATGTTGTAGCCTGGGCTTACAAGGTTTAATACAGAACACATAATTTATAGGATTATTTTATAACAGTCACCCAAAGAGTCAAATGCAGGAGAGTGCCAGCGATCTGTCCACACACCAGAGACCCAGGGAACCCATCTGGGGGCCTGGATCCCATGGCAATGTCTTACATGAGTCCAGCTGAAAATCTAGAACCCACGGCAATATCCTCCACAAGCCCAGCTGAAGACCTAGAGCCCACAACGTTGCCCCCTCCATGAATCCAGCTGGAGGCCTAGTGCCCAGGACAATGGCTCATGCAAGTCTGTATCAAGGACCTGCACTGGGAAAGCTCAGAGGTCAGTGGTGGAAGCTAGATTGGCTGCACCAGTGGGATGAAGAGTCTGCCAGCAGGCTGAGGGCTCTGTACTGGAACCAGGAAGCTACACTAAAAGTAAGGGCCAGAGCTCCCCTGAAAAGAACGGAAGCTGTCCTCGGTGACATCGAGGGCCTGAGCTCCTCTGACAGTGAGGACAGCTGAGTTTATATGAGAAAACCAGCATGACATGCTTCTCCAGGAGAATCAAGGGCGCAACCTTCCCCTCCCGCCCCTCTTCTTTGCTGCTGGCTACGCTCCTCAGGTCGGCCCTCTACAGCTGATCCAGTTCAGCTGTGTGTTACCAGCTGCCCACTAGTTAACTCACTACAATGTAGAAGGCCAAGGTGAGAGTGAACTTGGCCAGCGTTGGGGCCAGCCGCTGCTGACCATGTGGACACTGCATGCCAGGCACTGGGAGAATTTCCTCACCGCAGGGTTACCCTGGTAAACTTCCTGTCTTAAGAACAGAGAAGCTGAGAGGCAGAAAGCCTATGTAACCTGCCCGGGGCTTGCTAAGCCATGCAGTTGACAGGCCCCATATTTCATAGTGTCCTCCAGTCCCCGGTGCTTATTCACCACTCCCCTACTCTGGATAAAGCTCGCCTCTGTTGTCCAATCTGACTCCCTCCAGAGTCACCCCTTTCATATCTCACCGATCCCCTCAGAGCTGTCCCTGGCTTGTCCCTCTGTCTCAACCTCAGAGTCTGGCCTGACTCTTGTCTTTCATTTTGTCCTTTCCAGCTGCCATTTTACCTGTTCCCAACCCCCTGCGTCTGGCTGCTCCGTGTTCCCTCCATGCACCGCTGCCGGAAGATTCACCCCCATGCACAGCTTCATCCCAGTGTTAAGTTAATCCTTCAGCAAGCTCAGGGGCTCTGAATGCCAAAGGAAGTCAGACACTTTAAACTTTATTGACAACAGGAAGAAGGAATGCTCTCATCAGAGGACACTGGAGCAAGCAAGGTGTTGGCTGCTTATGTGAGGCGGTGAAGGGGCAGGCATGGCGGGCTACATACGATGTGGGTTTGTGGTGCTGCTAATGCCATTACAGTGAGAAAGTACTGTGGGGCGTGGGGGCAGGGCAGGGCTGGGGTGGATGGAGGAGGATTTCATTTGTCTTGTAACGATAGAGCTAAAGCTCAAGTAACTATGACCTATCTTTCTTTCTTTTTTTTGTTTATTCCACTTTAGTGTTTCTAGAATACTGCATGGTGCTGTGCATGTGCAGGACCTAATGCTGGCCCTTCCTGAAAATGGTGTTTAAATGACACTAAAAAATCCATAATGAATACAGTTTGTAGCAAAGGAGGAAACACGTTGAACTCTTGACTAAAGTGCCAGAGAATGGAGAGTTTCAGTTAGTGTTCTCTTATGGTTGAAGACTGACCCAACTCTCTCTTTATGTCTTTGCTTCTGTGCTGGAGAATCAGGCTAGGAAGGTGGGACTGCATAGTGGTTGTGTCTGCCAGCTTTGCCAGCTTGCTTTAAGTCTTACCTTTTCCATTGGAAACTATGTGAAGCGACCAACGTGGTCTCTCCAAGTCTTGGTTTCTTCACTATAATGCAGATTAGTTATGGTTTGTGTCCAAAATGTTCCCAAAGGCTCATGGTACACAGCGCACCAATGCTCAGAGGTGGGGCTTTGAGGGTCATAACTGGATTGTGAAGGATCTGATCTCATTGGTGGCTTCATGCATTGATGGGCTGATGAGTAAACAGGGCAAGAGCCACATGGCAAGAACCACAGGGCCAATGACATGACCACAACTGTGAACCTGATCAGTCTTTCCTTCCTTGGGTTGAATTGCACAGGTGTTTTGTCTCAACAATAAAAAGCTAGCACAATGGATAGAGCAGCAGTTGGCTCTAGACATCTCTTACTATATCCAAATCACCCCAGCACACGACTAAGAGTAATGACAGCGTCCCTCTTGCTCTTTGGGCAGTGTTTAGCAGGGGCAGGTTCACTGGCTCTGTTCAGAATCAAGTGGGATGACTCAAAGTCTGGACTGTATGAAAGTCACCCAAACCCTCACTCACGCATCTGGGAGTGACCACTGGTGTGAGTTCCCAGTTGGTGGTCAGCTAGGGATCTGACTGAGCCATGGCCTGGACTTCCCACTCGCATCGTGGTGGCTGAGTGTAAGAAGGAGCATCTGGAGAAGGCCAGGAGGACTGGACAATGATGTTGTACCTCTGCTGCCACTTAGTGCCACTCTGGCTCCCTCACATGGGTCGGAAGTGAGTTCAGAAGACTGGGCCATAGGAAGGAGAGGGTCTCGGGCTCGCACATCTGATGGGCGCAGTGACAGGCTTTTTGTGTCTGTGCTCAACAGCACCACCTGGTTCTTTGCTTATGAGGTGCATGCGAGGTGAGTGAGGTCTGGCAGGAATGCCAGGCATTGTACCCAGCACAGGTCATGAGGATGGCCTTGGAAGTATGACAGATTTCTAGGTTGGAATTGAAGAAACCGAGGTTCTCAGAGGTCACTTAACAGGCTCCGGTCAATGCCACACCAGGATCTCAACTGTTGCTTGGGTCCCTCCATGGTTCCTCTAGGGGCTGGTGGGTGGCAGCGACTTCCCTCGGGCTGGGGAGCACTGCCGCTCCACGGGAATTATGCCACACTGCTGATTGCCCCAAAATGGCATGGACCAAGTCATACCTGATAGCACCTCTACACCAGATTCTTGCCTTCCCAACACTTGGAAAAGGGGAGGAGCCTGTCATAGGGACAGCAAGCTTTTGTGTGTTCTTCACTTAAATTCTTTTTAAGTGGTACCTA
>NW_004524735.1:6250359-6250977 GCF_000260255.1 Octodon degus | reverse complement strand
GGGGAAGTATGAGGCTGCCTTCCCTCGGCTGCCTGGTGGCCGTGTGCCCCGGTGCATGTCTGAGCATGTGAGTCCACATCTGTCCCCCCATTTGTACACACAAGCTTGGCACACGGGAGCACAGCTGCCCGCTCTTTGCAGCCTTTCATACAGGGCAGAGGCAGTGCCCACACCCTGAGAGGGCCCCGTGCCCCTGTTCCCTTGGAGAGCACTGTCTCCTTGTTCCCTCTACCTTCTAAGGGTGGGCCAGCATGTGCTTCATGAGGGCCTCCCTTGTAGGCCCTGGGAGTGTGGCGAAGACCCTTGATTCCAACAAAACCAGCAGTGTTGGGTTTGAGGCACACACCCAGGGTTATCTTAGTTCATTTCTTCTTGTTATAACCTTGCACGATAGAAACTCAGAAGGTTTATTTCTTACAGTTCTGCTGCATGTCGGTGGGCCTCTTGGCTGGGTAGAATCCCATCTGATGCACAAGGCATCAGATGGCTGGGAAGGCGCTCCTTGCTCCGGTCTCATCTTCTTATGAAGTTACAGTTGTGTCACATTAGGGCCCCGCCCTGTGGCTTCCTCTAACCTTAATGACTTCCCAAAGTTCTGCCTCCAAATGCCATAGTTAG
>NW_004524735.1:6247951-6248993 GCF_000260255.1 Octodon degus | reverse complement strand
CAGAGTGACTTAGCACAAAGAGACAATATAAAGGGGCTGAGGAAGAAGTCCATGTTCCACTTCATTGGAGGAACTTCAATCTCAGCATTCAGCTTGGACTTCAACGCCTGGCTTGCAGCACAGACTCTTCGGCCTCCAGCTTGGATCACCTTCTATTGCAGATTCTTCAGTGTCCATCGCAGACTCTTCAGTCTTCCATCATAGACCCATCAGCTGACGAATAGAGACTTGCACGGAGCATAGCAGTGAGCTTCAGACCTCGGGACTGAACTCCTCAGTCTGGGGTGTGCAGACGCCCTCTGCACACTCCCCCATCTGACTCTGCAGCTGACTGTCCTCAGCCAATCTTGTAATCCCTTATACATTGTATATCTTGTGTTACTCTCTGTTCCTTATATTATATCTGTTCCTCTGAGTAAAACCCTGACCAATACAGGACTCCAGTCACAGTGGTCCCCAGCTCCACTCTGCAGAGTGCCTCTTCTTCCTCAGTGCTCATCAACCAGGAAGTGAATCAGGTCCATGTGGGGACTCATGGGTGACCCACAGACCGTCCTATTTAGAGGGGGATCCACACACAGTGACAGGGAATGGTGTGCAGTTCAATACTGGCTCCAACTCTAGTAGAGCTCTTTTATGAATATCAGAATATTACAGTGGTGCATGTCTGTGGGTGAGGAGAGGTACAGGGAATACATTGTCATTATCACAGTTTATTATTTTTTTCACATATATATTTCATTTTTAGTTTCATAATAGGCAAGCTGTGTTGATTGTACTATTTAAAATAGCTTAAAATTACACCTTGAATCAAAATTGACTCTGAATTATTTGTCACAAGATTGTAGGTCAAAAGATGAAGCATCCAGCCTCACCTAGCTACTCTCCTGCTGTGTGACTGGGCAAGTCACAGCTCTGCTCTGGGGCTTAGTTTTTTTTTTTAATTTATTTATTTTATTTCTGTGTGTGTGTGTGTGTGTGTGTGTGTGTGTGTGTGTGTGGCCAGCGCAGCCCACCAGGGGGCGGGGCTGGCTGGCATGTG
>NW_004524735.1:6235032-6247773 GCF_000260255.1 Octodon degus | reverse complement strand
TTGCTGGGATGCAGTGAGGAATGGGAAGGCAAGAGGGAGAAAGAGCATGTGCCACAGGGAGGGCCAAGGACAGCACAGAGACAGGCGCTCCCGGGCACTGTCTGGCTAAAGCCATGCAGAGGTGCCTGTCACATCACTGATGGCCAGGAGGCTCCGGGGTGCTACAAGGCCAGCTCTTGGGGAGGCAGGCATAGAAGGTGGCCATGCTGGCTTCCCCAGACCCCATTCTGCCCTTGGAGAAGCTGTGACACCCGCCAGGCCTAGTGAGCATCTGGCTTGTCTTTCCTTTGAGCCCCTCTACTCTCCACCCACCCCTCTGTTCTGTTATCCTTGAACTTCCGGTCCCTGTGTTCATCCCCAGTCCCCATCCTTCTAGATGTCCTCCTTCCTTACTTAAACTCAGCTTTCTCCCTGACAAGGTGCATACCCAGCCCTTAACTCTGGATAGGGCTATGCCTGGGATAAGGAGGCTCCCTGTGAGTCTCAGCCGCAAGACTCCCCCTTCTGGGAGGCAGCTGCCCCCTCTGAGGCTCTGGTACTCCTTGGGGGCGAACAGCTCTTTCAGACGCAGCTTCTGTCCCTGGCACATACCTTCCCTGAACTCAGGGTCACTGTTGCTTAAGTCGCAGCTGGATGCTGGCTTCGGAGCACATTGATTTTTCCCAGGGCTTTAATAACCCTAAGCTTCAGTTTGCCTATTGGCTCTTTTGTAATACATCAGCCTCATAAAATGGTCACTTTCAGTTAAAAGATCTTATTACTACAAAAAGAGATGTTGAATCACACTCTCAAGGTCGCTGGTGAAATGTGATCTTTGAGACTCATTGGCTGTGTTCCAGGGCACAGGGAAATGGATCTTAAGAAGATAAATTAGAAGTCAAAACACAGTTCTGTTTTCCCCTGTGTATTAGGCTGAGTGTTTGTGATGAATTTTGCAAGAAAAAAAATCAGAGCTCCCTCTCCTGACGCTTCCCTCCCTGCCACCTTCAGAAGTCAGATTCCAACCTGGAGAGGCAGCCAGCAGCCCTTCATTTCGGCTGTGACATCGCTGGAATGGTAATCTCCCTGGCAGCAACATGCACCCCTCCTTTCTTCTTGCAAGCCTCCAAGGTTGGATCTAGTGCTCAGCGCTGCCCTTTCATAATTCTGTGTAGCTAAGCAAATCCTCATGCATGGGCTTGCTTTGCGCAGGCCAAGTTGGGGGAGGCAAGGGACACAGAGGGACCTGGCAAGGCTCCTGCCCTCAGATCCAACAGCCCCCAGGGAGAGGGAGGCAGGCAAATGTGGTCAGAGCCCCTGAGCTGCTCAGTGTGCCCCCGAGACCGCGGGCCCCATGCTGGCTCTCTACACTTGTTTCATCCTACACTGGGGTTCTGATCAGTTCCATTTATGTTGAGGAAACAGGCTTAGCCAGGTTACAATGCCCAGGGTCAGTGGTGCAGCTGCGACTCGAACCAGGCCTGCCCCAATCCTGCTCAGCTAGCCTTCTACCACATGGAGGCGCTGCCGCTCCCAGCACCCAACGAGGCCCCAGGCCTGGTAGTCAGGAGGTGGGGACACGGCCTCAGGTTGCAATCCCCTTGAAAGCCATTTCCAGTTTACTCTGAGAAGAATGTTCTGTGGCTGGATCTCAGCAGGCTGATGCTCTCGAACAAGAGCTCTGTATCCAGGCGACCTGCACAGTGCACGTGGAGGTAGGTGGGGCTGTGCCCTGAGGAGTCCAGTGTCCCCAGGGGACCCAGGGCATGTCAGGCCTTGGGACACCGGAGAGGCATGCTGAAGGCCGTTGCTGCGTCTGACATCTCCACTGGAGCTTTCCTTTTCTCTCTCTGTTATGACTCCCACGCACCCGCCATTACGCAGAGGCCAGTGCCCACGTGCAGATGGGTCTGTGCCCGCTGCCTTGCTCCTGGCGAGACTGACCCTTCCAGATGGGGACATGGCACAGGAAAGGGATAAGGATCTTCAGGCCTCTGGAGAGCTGGGCTCCAGGGTTACTGCCATGGAAACTGTGGTCCCTTCTGTCGTTCTGTACTCTGCTTCCTGCGCCCCTTTCGGGCCTCTCACTTTGGCTCCTTGTGCAGAGACAGCAGTACCCCAAGGCTCGCCTTAAAATCACGTCATAGGGATTCAGAAGCACAGTGTGCTGGCCCCGGTAAGCGTTCCAGGTGGGCCCCTAGGGGGTCTTCACCATCTGTTGGCTACTAGAAGCTGAGCTGCTTTGGCTCCATGAGAAATATCAAAAGGAAGGAACCATTGTTGTTGTTGTTATTATTATTATTTTGCTCCAAGAAGGAGCCTGGTATCTTGGAAGGAATAATAGGCCTTGTCTTTGCTCCTAGTCAGTTGCCTGACCATGAGCCAGTTGCTTAGAAACTCTGCCCTGGTTTTTCATCTATACAATGAATATAAGTGCTCCCTGATTTAAAAAACTTTATAAGGATTTAATGCACACACAGTACTTGAATGTTGGAGGGCTCAGTTCGGGCTGGTTGATCTTATTTGCTTTCATCTTGTGAGGAAGGGATGGAACTTCGGAGGGCGATGATCCCGCCACGTCCGCCTTTTTCTCCTTCAACACACACATCGTTTCCCTCGTATGAGAAGAAACGTGCACACAGGCCTCGTGGAGGGAGACGGTCTGCGGGTGAAGGAAGACTGAGAGGCTGATGTGGTCCATGTTGAGCCGAGGGATGGGCAGAGTGTGGTTTCGTGGCTTGGGGAAGGGTGGCCTCTCTGTGTTGAGCACTGCCCTGTCCAGAAGTGAAGGAATTGCATGCAGTTTAGGTAATGCCGAGTTCATTCCTTCAGTCAGCAGAACCTCCTCAGGAGCTGTGAGAAAGAATGTCACCAGAGACGCTCTCCAGGTCTCTCTGCCACCCTTCTCTTCACGTCTAAGAACCTGCTCATGTTAGACACCTCGTGTTAAGTGGAATATGTGACACTTGTCCCTCCCCAACTGGCTTGTTGCTCTTAGCAGTGTCGCCAATGGTCATGTTACACCGTACAGTAGAATTTCCTTCTCTTTTAGAGATCTGCTAAGCATTGTGAATTCTAAGTCTAAATAATACTGTATTACATCCATAGAGATCTGTTAAGAGTTTCGATTTTATATTAATGATCTTATCATGATAAAATCAAAATTAAAGGGAAAAATGTAGACTCCTAGCCCTGCAGGGGCATTTGAAATTCAGTAGGCTTCTCAATTAGGTGTTTTTGGTGGGTCCTCTGATGGAGGTCAGTGGTGGTGGGAACCATTAAAATATTTACCTGGCTGGGCTGCCTGGGTTTCAGGAAAGAGTTGCTGCGGAAGGTGATGCTTGCCCAGGTCCTGCAGACCGAGGTAGAGTTATTTCCGGGTAGCAAAGGGATAGGAATAGACAGAGTACGCAGAGGAAGGCAGGGGTAGCAGCCGACACTGAAGGGTCTGGAGCACTAGTGAGACAGCCGGTCTTTCCTGGTGCTGTGGACCTCCCTTGGGGTGAACAGGAAAATGTGTCTAGAGAACTGGACAGGGAAAGACTGAGCCCTTCCGATTGCACAGACGCACCATTGGGCCAGGGTTTAGTGCTGAAGGAACTTTGGGTGGCCCTGATGGGCCAGGAGGCACAGGAGTCGTGAGGAGGAGGAGGGAAGTTCTTGTCATCAAAGAAGTAGGCACTTGGCTCCCTGCCCGGCGGTGAAGGAGCCTCTGTTGAAGGCAGCTTTCACCGGCTTGGAAGCTCCCCAGGTGATGATGGCTCTTGCCTGCCTTCCACACCTGTTCCAGGCTCCTGAAGCCACAGTGGCCCCCTCACTGGCCAGGGTGTGTGTTGATCCAGCATAGAGCAGAGGAGGCAACATGGGTTTTGGAAGTGGGCTGAATGATCTGAATCTCACCATTAACCCTGGCTAGCCGTGTGGCTTCGTAGATCACGCCCCTGCCTGAATCCATCTCCTCACATGAAAAATGGGCATATGATTCCAGCCCACCAGACATTTGAGGATGAGGCTGTAACCATCCCAAAAGGTGTGATGGAAAAGTACTTGGGTTTTTAAAACTTATCACAATAGAAGACACACTACCCCTCAAAATACTCCCACCCGTTTTGAACACACACATCTTATTGTTCTTGCTACTTTCTGAAACAATTCTGAAAGTTCTCCTTCATGAGTGTCTTTAGTTATGCTGTCATGGCTGCGGTAGTGTCCTGTGTCAGTTCAAAGCTTTTGCTCTGCAGGATGATTTCAACTTTGGGGAAGAGCCCAAGGTTGCAGGATGCCCAGGGGAATAAGGGGATGAAGACATGTGCGTCACTTTACAAGCCTCCTTTTGGCAATTGGCAATAGTATTTTCACCCATTGGCTCCACAAAGGGGGACTTACAGCACTGCTCCCGAAGGTGGCCAGGATGACGGGGTCCGTGTGCTCTCAGCAAGGAGGCGCCCTTGGTGGGAGATTAGTGGCCATGTGTCTTCTCCTGTGATTATTTTAAACTGTACACATGCACCTGACTTTCAACTAACCTTTGTAAATAGTGAGAATTAGATTTAGAAAATGGAATCCACTCCTCAGGACACTTTGCTGTCACCGTCCAGCCTGGGACATGAATGGTGCCCCGAGGTGGTGTGGGACACACATTATCCATTGTGTAGACGAGTGCTGCCACTATTGTAATCAGTATCATCACCCTGATGGAAAATGGCTGCAGCGTGACCTCTGGGTGGGCTGGTTGGGCCCGAATGAGCTGGATTAATTCAGATTTCCTTGAGGAAGAGCAGTGAGTGTCCGGCTCATATGTGGTTGTGGCAAGTAGCGGGGGTGCTGGGAGCCAGGCATCTTATTAGAACCTCTTTATCACTTGGTGTCAGATGCTGAAGGTCATCACAGTGTGGGCCACTGCGACATCACTGTGCTGCCGAAATCTCTCCTACCACGGAGCAGAGTGTCTCCAGCCGTTGGAGACCGAAATAGAACTTAATGGATTTAGGAAGCGATCAGTGCTATCAGGGCTTCTGAGGACGTTTGTGGGTTGTAGCCCATAAAATATTAATCCTTTCTGTTTGTCTTTAAGAATATATTTTATATGTTAATGCATTATTGAAAGATGCTTTAATATTAAGTGACTTAAAACCCAAATATCCAACACCCAAGTTTATTTTTCTTTAGGATATCAATGTAAAACATGAAGACAAAACAAATGCCACTGACCACACCAGCAGCCGTGCATTGGTAGGCGGGGAATCAAGCTGCGCCCTTGTTTTATTCATGTTCTGATAGGCAAATAAATAACTTACATGTGGCATCTCTCACCCAATAAAATGTTTACTGTCGGGTTTACGGGGCACATTTATGAAATCACAACTGTGCAGCTCTGCTTTATTTGGCTTTAATGACAGGAGGGTCAGGGAGGGCTGTGTGCATCTTCAGTGTCCAGGACAAAGTGTGGAAGGAGGAGGTATCGCAAATCAAAGGGCAGTCGGGAAGACGGTGGAAAATCATGGAGGAGTGACTCAGAATTCATCTCCTGCTTAGGGCCTCCATGGATACAGCTGTACCCTTCTGAGCATCATGTGCCGACACAAGGGCACGTGGGATATTTCTTGTTTTGGTTCACAGAAAATGGCATCTCCAAGGAATGATGTACTGCCCTTTTGGGGGGCCACAGGCCACTTAGATTTTACCTGGCTGTGGTGCTACCCTGAAGAACCAGGTTCACAGGCACACAGAATTCTTCCCAGCCTTGCTGAGGGCCCTTTGCTCCCTATGTGAGGCAGTTGGGCTCTGATCTAATCCAGTGGTCTTACTTTTTATTCAAAATTCAGAAGCTCAAGGGCTGGCCAAATAGCTCAGCAGATTAGAGTGCCTCCTTAGGCAGATGCCGGGGCCGAGAGTTTGATTCCCTGGCTTGCCGTGCCAGCCTTGCCCCCGTGCTGAGCTGGTAGTTGAGACTGGGGGTGGTGATGTGCGTTTTCAGCACGTGGGAGGCTGAAAACAGTAGAATCACTATAAGTCTGACCTATGTAGTGAGACCTGTATGCCCTGTACACCCTGTCCTAAATACAAAAAAAAAAAAAAAAAAAAAAATACAGAAGCTCAAAGACATGGTGCCCTGCCAGTGCCGCTCAGCTCCTGATACCTCATCCCACCTCCCTCCTCGAGCAGTAAGCAGGGGCTAGTGAGGCGCCCAGCAGCATGGGCTGCAGGGCAAGGCTGCCTCGGCTCAAGTCAAGATTTGCTACTCACTGGCCCCTTGTCCTTGAGCAAGTTGCTTAGCTTTCTGTGCCCAAATGTCCCCAAGCATAGCAGCACCTGCTACACAATGCTATTATGTTTTAATAAATGGGCTGCTCTGTGCAAGCCTGTGTGCTTGGAAACTTGCAACTACTTGGAGCATGTTCACCATCGGGGTCTAGATCAAGCCCCCTGCTGTGAGCGCTGAGCTCTTCGTGCACCTCCCCACCCCATCCGCTTCTTCCCACCTTCATTATGATTCTGATGTAATTCATAAAACGTTTAAATATCCCAGCTTGCTTTTGTATTTTTGGCCTCTTTGAGGGTTCCCAATTCCTGCTCTATTCCTGGCACCTAGAGCAGCTCCTGGTACTTGGTAAGCCACCCCAGGCAGCTCTTCGGCCGCCTTCCTGCTGTCTGTCAGTGCACCCGTGCATGGCAGCACCGCTCGCTGTGGGCAGCTTCGCCTCTGGGCGCAGAGCCTGGTGCACTGCATGTCTTCAGTGGGCGCTTGCTCATTGAGTCATTGAGAAAGCATACAAGCTGCAGTTCAGAGGAAGGATAAATGGGAGGAGCACAAGGAAATCACACAGCGCAAAGGATATTATTTAAGACCCAACACTTGTCTTCCCCGAGGTCCTTACCACGTGAATCAGCTTGCCCAGTTCTGAGACACCACACCCGTCCCCCATTACTGGAAGGTGGAGAAGTTTACTTCAGCCTGCAGCTTCACGGGGAGCAGAGCCTGGCCAGCCAGCTCCAAGGAAGGATCACCAGGGTGGCCGGAAAGCAAAGCAGAGCACAGCACCAGAAAGAGGGCGAGGGGCCAGGTACAGCACCTTCAGCCATGCTCCATGACTTCCCAGAACACCCAGTGAGTGCCACACATTGTCACTCCCGGCCATGCAGCGAACACAGTCAAGTGGTAAGGCGCTGAGATGGTGCTGGGGAAGAGTCCAGGCTGCAGAGGTGGGGCTGAGCTGCTCATGATGTGTGAATTTGGAGCAATTTGTTTAACCTCTCTGAACTTACATCTCTATATCGGAAATACGGTGCTCTATCAGCACCCAGCATACAGGGTGTGGCAAGAGTGTTGAATGCATGTTTGCAAAATATGTAAAACACTGACAGGCAGGTAGTAAGCACTTGATGGATACCAGCGATAATGAGCATTTATTTGCTAAATTGGCAGACATTTATTGCATGTCTGCTATGTGCCAGGCCCTTGCTAGGTGCTTAAAACATATAGAAAAAACTAGCACACTGATTCGGTATTGGTCAGGGTTTTACTTAGAGAAACAGATATAAGGAACAGATATTAACACAAGATATATAAGGAATTACAAGATTGGCTTTCGATAATCAGCCGCAGAGTCAGATGGGGGAGTGTGCAGAGGGCGTCTGCACACCCCAGGCTGAGGAATTCAGTCCCGAGGTCTGACGCTCACTGCTGTGCTCTGTTCATCAGCTGATGGGTCTGCGAGGGAAGTCTGAAGAGTCTGTGAGGTGAAAGATCCAAGCTGGAGGCCGCTGCAAGCCGAATGCAAAGACTGAAGTTCCTCCAAGGAAGTGGAACATTGACTCCTTCCTCGGCCTCTTTATATAGTTTCTTTGTGCTGAGTCACTCTGGGGGCAGAAGCAATTTGCCCCACCCCCACCCCTACCAGCAGGAAGTGCGCTGTTGCAGAGTCACCGGCCAAGCTGACACAATGTAGCCACCTCTACACACACTCTAAGTCTAAGTGAGAC
This sequence comes from Octodon degus, assembly GCF_000260255.1. NCBI lineage: Eukaryota > Metazoa > Chordata > Mammalia > Rodentia > Octodontidae > Octodon > Octodon degus. Next base: position 6,239,811 of record NW_004524735.1, on the reverse strand, counting down.
CCTCCCCAGGGAGATAGCAGTGCAGGTCTGCAGTTACACGCTGGTGTGACAAGGGAGTTGGTACTGGGAACAGAAGGGCATGCTCTCCAGGCCTGGGGAGGGCACACAGGGGACTTCCTAGACAAGGGGGGAGTGAAGAAAAGCAACTGGGGAGGCACATGCCCCGTCCCAGTAGCAGTGTGCTGAGATGCGTGCTGCACACAGTGGCACTGCATTTGGGAAGAGCGGACAGAACAGGGCACCATTCATGCAGTTAGTTCACTCCGCCTGTGTTCCCTGAGCCCAACACTAGGTGTGGTAGGCCCTGCTCTGTGTGTTTCAGACAATGTGCCATGTGCCCACTGTTACTGTGAAGTTTCAGTTCTCATGCAGGAAGACAGTAACAGACAGGGGTACTAAGTGCCAGGGTGGGGCACTAACCAGGATACAGAGAATGTGGCTAGGAGTAGGGGTATGGCTTTAGCTGGGCTGGGTCTTGGTTACTTTTCTCTCTTGTTACTGAGACAAATTACCTGACAACCAAGATTAAGGAAGAAAAGGTTTGTTCAGTGCATGGTGTGTGGAGGTTTCAGTCCACATTTGGCTGGCTCCAGGGCAGAGTGGCACATGGCAGAGGGCAGCTGTTCATGGCAGCAGAAAAAACAGCAAAAGCAACAAGAGCAAAAGGGAGGCGCAGCACAGGGCATGCTTCTGTCCCTCCCTTAGACTGTGTGCAGGCTGCTCACTCCAGGTGGGTGTAAGACTCACACACGTAATCCCACCACTGGACCATGAATCACTCAAACGCTCCAGAAGCCCATCCCATGACTGCGTGAGGCTTTGGGGACATTCAGACACAATCCATGATGGTGGTGGCGCAGGCCTCTGTGATAAGTGATGCTCGTGCTAAGCCTAGTGGAAGCAAGGGGTCTGCGCTGCTGGTGCGGCTTTGTGAGCAAGGACTGGTTCTCACTGAAGAAAAATAGCCACGGGAAAGGCTGAGAGGTAGGAGCATGCAGGGCTTGTGTCAGAACCACAAAGAAGAGCCAAGTTAAGGGAGCGCATCAGGCCACAGGGTGGTCAGAGGCAAGCAGTGTGCGGATAAGGTGGAGGCAAAGCCTGACAGGGTGGAGGACAGAGGTTAGGGGCCTGGCTCTCCAGAGCTCTGGCATAAGCTCTGCTGAGTGACAGGGTCTTCTCCATGGCGCTGAGGTGGGCTTTGAGGTCATGGTGGAGCTGCAGTCACGAGCCATGTAGTCACATTGTGATTGACAAGGATGATACCTAAGTGGAGAATTTATCAGAGGAAAGAGGGCTGAGTGAAGAGCTTGGGCTGCCGGGTGAGTGTGGAGGAGGGCTCGTGTGGCAGGGGAGCAAAGCTGGTGGCACACATGCTTGGCTCCTTAATGTGGGTGACATCTCTGGGCTTCAGCAGTCCCTCAACTGGCCTGCACATCACCTCCTGAGTGGAGCTATGGAAGAAGTCATCAGACTTCATTTGCCTAAGCCCAGGGGACTCAGAGTGGGGAGTTAGCCTCCAGCTCTCTGTGGCCGCTTTTGCAGACACAACTTCTGCAGCTCCAAGCCCAGGCCCAGAACAGGGAGACGTTTTCATGTTGTAGGCTGCATTGCAAATCAGATGATTTTTAAAAAATTAATGGCATCTGTCATTTAAGCAAATTTTAAATGCGCTTCCATCTCAGCTCTTGGAAAACACTAACTCTTAATTTTTATGCTAAATCAAGTGATCACAACCCAAGAGCTCAGCAGTTTTGCACTTTAAACATTTGCTCCTTGATTTATTTCCTTCCAATGAATTCATGATTGAATTTTAAACCTGCACTCCTATTCCGCAGGGAACTGCAGAATGGAGGGCAAGATGGCTTTCCTCTTCCTCCTTTCAAGTTTCACTTAGAGGCGCTGTGTGTCTGGCCTTCAGAAAACTCCACCGCTGAATACCTAGGCCGCCTTCCCGCCTCCCTCTGTTCCCACACCTGGAATTCTGGCCACACAAAGTAGTGAATGAAGATTGTGGAACTGTGACAGAGGCAAAGGTGGCTGACTTGTCCATCATAAATATGTTGTCCTCTGTCCCCAGAAGACCGTCCTAGCACATTCTGGAATTCTGGTGCTGCGGAAGGTTTGTAAATAAGAGAAGTACTCAATGTCAGGTTCATGAAGGCTGCTGGTTTCGGGCCACCAGGTCCCCCGAACAAATAGAGAAGCAGATGTGTGGGCGGTGCCTGCCAGAATATTGATGGGTTTTCACCCAAATTCAGACATGGGATGGACTCTGTCCCCTTCTCCTCTCCCACCTGGGTCTCCTGCCTTCCCCTCCAGGGACAAAGGATCCGCCCACTTTCTGCTCTGGGTGCTTCTTCTCTTCACTGAGTTTGTCTCACTGCCAGGGCTGTGCTCATTTCTCCATATCCAAAGCAGTGAAACGCTTTGTCAAGACCAACCGGCCTGCAAGTCCCACCCTGTGCAGAGGCCGCTCAGGGTGCCCTGTGTGCCGGCAATGTGTGGGAGCCTAACACTTTAGGGGAGGTGAAGAGCTGTGTTTAGATTCAGACAGACTCAGGTTGAAAGCCTATTCAGCCTCTTTCTATTACGGCACCGGATGAGTTATTGCATCTGTCTGGGTCACAGTTCCTTTATCTGTACACGTGGTGGCACAGGGTGGTGGGTGCCCTGGGACAGTGACTGCTCAGATTTTCCCTCCTTTTATTTGGCCTTCTAGTGTAGTCACTGGGCTGCCCAGGAAAGCCCTGTGGAAGTGGAAGGGCTGTCGCAAAGGGATTCTGTAAGGTACTGTCATCAGGCATAATTACCCTGGTGTGGACTGCTCATTAGATAAGAGGAGGCCCCTGGGTCAGGGGGGCAGAAGCAGGGCACGGGGGCAGAGGGTGCAGCTCGGTGCTGGGTATGAAGAGGGAGCTGCCTGTGCTTGCTGAGGGAGGCTGCAGTGGGCATGCTGTGCCAAGCTCTGGGTTGGGCGTGAGCTGGCTTGTGTCCTGTACTCTGCTTCTGGTCCCAGCCAGGGGACGCTGAGCCCACACAGCAGCCTGCAGAGCTTGAGGGTGCTCACATGCACTAGCCAGATGAGCTCCAGTAGTTTACCCTGTTTAGCTGGCCCTCGGTTTCCTCATCTGTGAAGTGGGGGTTCTATCAATTGGAGGGTGGGGAGGTTAAGTGAGTGTGAGTGAGGATTGCTCCTGAAGAATGGCGACATCAGAAGACTGTCGAAAGCTTCTGGATGGAACCAAGGCCATGCTCTTCTCCAGGCTGGCTCTGGTCAGATGCTTCTGGATACTTTCAAGTCTCCCTGGGGTCCAGCCATTCTTGTGAGATGGGCTCGGTCACCAGACGTCTCCTCTGCCGTTCTCTTAGTCTGGCATCCTCTTTCCAATGACCCCAGCTTCTTTATCTCTTAGAAGCTCCACTAACCCCATTTTCTTACCGAGTAGCCTGGCCACCCTACCCCACCTCCCCATAGCCAGGAGCTTATGCTCTGTTCTGGGCCCTGAAAACCCATCCTGGAAGTGGTGTGACAATCCAGTACAATACTCATGATTAAGAACTGTCCCGGCAATCCTCCCCTTCCCTGCTGCTCCTGATTCTTCAGCGTCTTCTTTCTTCTCCCAGGCCCCACTACTCTGGAGCGCACACTACACACTGTGTCAACTTGAGAAGTTCTGAAGTTAAACTAAGTGACTCAGCAAGGGCCGGGGTTCTTACTTTGTAGACATCCTCGGCCTGCGGAAAAGCAGGGCACAGAGACAGTGTGGGCGTAAAGAAGGCCCCTCTACACCCGCCAGGGAGGGGAGGCCACATGCAGTAAGGGGGCAATGAGGAAGAGCTGACTGCTGGCTCTTCCAAGGAGCTCCAGTCTTGTGATGTAGGCGGTTTGACTTGTGCTGGGGACTCTCCATCCTCGTGGTGTGCATTCTTCCATGTTCTGTCGTCAACCCTGGGCCTCGTGATGTGCACTCGCACGGACACTGCAGTGAGCTCCAGATCTTGGACCGGACCTTCAGCCTCTAGCATGCAGACATGCTCTGCTTGCTCCCTCTTCCAACTCTGGCTGGTGATTTCTTATACATTTATGTGTCCTGTGTTACATCTGTGTCTCTAGTAAACTCTGATACACTACCCATCTCTACTAAGAGACTTTGTTTCCCGTGTGCTGGACAGTTTTTAACTTTGTTCACTCCCTTCCTGTCTGTGTCTTATGCCAGAGGTAGGGTGCTGGGGATGAAGGCAGGGGTTGGGGGTCCTGACTCCACTTGGCAGGATGTGAGCGTGGCCCTCCTAGCGCTGGTAGTACCTGGTGTGCAAAGGTTCTTTCTTCAAAGATTTAGTCATAGTTGTTGGAGTCTACACTGTGTCAGGCAGGCTGTGGGATTCGGGAAGTACCACTGCCAAGGCTGCCCTTGCTGGGGGTGTGACAATCCAGCGACAGGCAAGGTGACCCCAGCAGGCCAGCTGGGCAGACTTCCAGGAGGAAGGATGACTGGCAGCAAGTCAGTCACTGAAGGAGGAGAGGGCAGCGAAGGCCTGCAGGTGGGTTAGAGCCCGGGAGAACAGCCGGGGAGGAGCGCCGAGGTGGAGGCAGGTTCCAGAACGTGGAAGGGTTTCAAAGTGTGTTGGGGAGTTTGACGTTGTTCTACGCTGACTGGAGTCTGCTTTGTAGAGATCATCCCGGAGCTGCTGTGTGGATGCTGTAGCCTGCTGCGGAAGCCCCTGAACTGGAGCTTTGTGAAGCGCATTCCGCCAGCCCGCGCCCCAGCCCAGCCCCCC
>NW_004524735.1:6220009-6234932 GCF_000260255.1 Octodon degus | reverse complement strand
CCCCAGCCCCAGTGCAAGCTGCTACTTTCAAGGCAGTCCAGCCTTCCTTCCCTCCTGCAGGCGGCCTCTCGTGTGTCCCGGGGCTTCGTCCAATCAGTACGGCCTGGCTTAGCGCCACTCAGCTCTCCGGCTGGGGCATGATAATGCACGTTGTCCTTTGTTTCATTGTTCACATATGTGTCTGTGATGTGGTTGGGATTGATAAGTAAAGAAAATTGTGTAGCTTAGCAGCAGACATTTCCTGACCTCGGGAGTCCCCCAAGACGTGCGCCCCCAGCACGTTGTCGGGAAGCCCATTTATCACCGTGCTGACCTGGGACTCCGCGCACGTTTCCCTGGGAAAACAGTGCAGCCCGTCGTCAGTTCCCATCTGCCCCGATGCCACTGTAATGAAGTGAGCTTTAACTAACCCTGGTACCCACTGCGCGGCCCCATCACAAATGGCTTTGGAGATGCAGACACCTGCGTGTGGGCTGCCTCCCTCTCCTAACGGTGGCTTCGGGTGGAAATCCAATATGCTCTTTATTTATTTTGGGGCTGTGTAATTGGATAGCATTAATTATTTATATTTCACGTTACAAACGGGCAGGACAGGGGCAGGCAGAAGCGGCTGGGAGGGGGCTGCTCATCAGCCGAGACCAAGGCAAGCAGCTAAAGGATTCTGCGCCTTGATTGTGTACAGGGAACTGGGAGCTGTCATTCCATGTAGACTTTGGCCACAAATATTTTATGTGGTTTCTCATAAACGATTTTGTGTCCCCATCAAGGTAAAATGACAGTTTTATCATTGTTGGAGAACCCCTTAGCAGTGTGGTTCCTGTCACCCTCTTTCTTGTGACTTCAGCCATAGTGGCAAACTACAGACCTTCTTCCTGGTCACTTCCTGAGGGCCAGGCACTGTGCTGCATTCACAGCCCACACGAGCCTCCGCTGAGCCTCACAGCACCCCCTTGAATTATCTGTTTAATTATTAGACCTATTTTACAGATGAGGGACCTAAAGGTCAAAGAGATTGAACATCTCACTCAAGATCATAGCTGGTAAGTGGCAGAACCCAGATATGAACCCAGGTGTGGCTGTCTCTGATTCTATAGCCTCTTTTCTGGGGACAAGCACCCCCAGAATTCGGGTCCCACTGAGGATCTGAGCTGTGTGGCAGGAGCTGGTCCGGCATGTGGATACAGTACCCTCTGGTATTCGTCTTTCTTTATGTGTTGTGAAGCTAAAGGTTACTCTGTTAATTAAATGGGGGAAGAGAGGGGGGCTGTTAGAGGATCAGTGGCAAAGTGACTCCAATTAAACTCTTAATGAGTATATTAAGCCATGTAAATCATACGCCTTTTTTCCTCCTTTGGGAGCGGCAGCTTCCCTTGGTGAGCAAATCATTGGCCCAGCTGTGTTGGCCTGGCCTTTGGGAAGCGAAAGAGTCAAGACATGGGTTTATTCTGTAAACGCAGCTGAAAGAGGCTTGGGGATTTAACAAAGAGAATGAAGAAAAGAAAGGAAGGGATAGTCTCCTCAATCAGCGGTGTTTTACTAAACAGGACTCCAGATTTAACAAAGCATGGAGACTAATTTAGGCTTTGCCCCCCTGATCTTTCATTAACAGAGTTTGGTTTCTCTTTGAACCTTCTCTTCACCCCCTGCGGCTCACTAAGCTCTCGGCCTGGTGCTTTGGTGCTGGGTGGAGGCGCTGGGTGGGGGCTCCCCTGCCCTCTGCGGTCACTTGGGTGGGTAGAGTCCTTGGCTGTGAGCTGAGATGATGGAAGGGCTCAGAGCAATTTGGTGCTTGGTTGTCTGCCTGCCTCTCTAGGTGGAGTAATGGAAGCCGTGCACCCCACGACTCCTCGACCTGGCTTGTCACTCTTCCCTCATTCATTTCTTCAGCAAATATCTAGAGCTCCTGTGACTGCCCAGGACTGACTGTGACTTCTCTCCAAAATCCATGAAGGTGGACTGTGTTACCAGGCCCACAGGAGCTGGGACAAAGGCTACACAGAGCCCTGGCTGCCGTGCTGAGGTGGGGACCCTGTCTAGCAAGTGCCTAGTTTTGAGTGTTTTACCTGATCCAGAGATGAAAAGCAGTGACTGAGTGTTCTGGGCTGGAGCAGAGGCTCTGGGTTCAGCAGGGAGTGTCTGGAACTCCAGACTAGGGGCTGAGCACTTCTTTGAGAAGCCCTGCTGACCCTAGGAGAGTGGGGACCCCACCAAGAGGCCTCAGGTGTCCAGAGCAGCCCCTCCCTGGCATCTGCTGTGAAGCTGCCACGCTCCCCCCTCAGGTCCTGCCCTGGTCTAGGGGGTGCAGGCAGAAGGGGGAGCTGTCCAGGAGCTAGAGAGCAGGTTGAGCAGCCATGGCTACATACAGAGGCAAGAACTCCTCCACCCTGTCCTCTGGGCCTTTTCTCCCTCTCCTCCTCTCTTCCATCTGGAACCCCATTCCCATTGTCTTCTGGCTTCCATCTAAGGCCTGCCTGACTCTGTCTCCTACATGCTGTCAGTGCTGATATGCCAGGCACCGTTCTAAGCACTTCGGAGTACGAATTCACTTGCTCTGTATCCTGGCTCCACCAGGGAGATGCCTTGGTCCCTGTCGTACAAGTAAGGAACTGCGGCCAGGCCACACAGTGAGCGTGGGGCTGAGCCCCGGGCCTTTGGCTCTGCATCTGCACTCCCAGCTGCCCCATGCTGACAGTGCTTCTGAGGACTCCAATGGCGAGAACTAATGAAAGCAAAAAGGTGGGTGACAGGCCGGAGGGCTGGCGTTTGGGGGCGGGGGCACGACGGGATGGGCCTCTCAGGTTCCTTGATGTGACAAGGGCCCTTTCCTTCAATTAGCCATTCAGTGCGTTCCCCAGCACTTAGTATAGACATCGGGCCCTTTGCTGGGAATGAGGACTTCAATGAAGAAGGCCCTGAAGAATGTCACAGTAGAGTGGGGGACAGAGGAAGGGACAGCGTATGGTAAGAGTTGGGGGAAAAGTCAGTGGGGCTTTGTGGGAAAAACAAGCAGTGGGCTGTGGTTCCTTATCTCTCTCAGCTCAACCTGTCCCTGGGGCTCACTGGCTGGGCCTCAGTCTCCTCACCTGGGAAGGGAGAACAGCATCACTTGATGTTTTGCTCTCTGTTCTCTCTTAAACAGGGTCCATTTTCCAGTACATAAGAAATGCTACAGAGACGTGCTATGGTGGAGCATTCTGAGTCCCCAAGCACTCAGATGGATGAGGCGGAGCCCTGACGCCTCCGCCCTGGTGAGCTCCATTCGGGAGCTCATCTCAGGCAGCCAGAACTGGCCACTTGACCGATTGGAAGCTCTTTCTATATTCTTGAGGCAAACATCCCCATCTAAGGAAAGCCTCTGGCTCTACTCCTTGTTACCCACAATATTCAGAATGGCAGCTCGCTCTTGCTGAAAGTCATTGGTCTTCTGCTCAAAATTGCTCTTTAGAAACATATCACCTTTGCCACTGGTCAGCTTCCCTCTGTTACCCGGCTGTGCCTGCCTGCTCCTCCACGTGCTGCTCAGATGACTCCCACACAGAACAGCGCCCCTTCCTGCCTCCAGCACGCTAGGCTCTGCACACATGTTGTCCCTTCAGCCTGGTGGGAGGACCGTGGTTCTCAGATTATATGGGTAGCCCTCATATGACCAGGAAAACACATGATCTCATTCTGGACCCTTATTGCATCCAAGGATTAAAAACAGATTAAGATTCAAAGAGTAATTAAATTCAATTAAAAAATTTTTTTTTAGTTTGACATTTATTTGGTACCGGGGTTCGCTATGTTGCTTGAACTTGTAGTGGCCTCCTGTCTCAGCCTCCCCAGAGCTGAGATTACAGGCCTGTGCCACCTACTCTTGGTGCACTGAGCTGGCCACCAAGTCCAGGCATGGTGGCACACACCCCTGTAATCCCAGCACTGGGGAGGCTAAGAACAGGAGGATCACTATAAGTCCGAGCTGCATAGTGAGACCCTGGAGCAAATACATTAAAAAAAAAAAAAAGTGACTGCAATCTATTGCTTGTATTTCTTAAAGATATTAAAGATGGTCGAAATGATCTGAAACAACCCTTGGGGAGCACGGCCTTCTCCTTCCCCTCCCATTTTCTTACACCTGTGACTTCTCTCTGCCCCATCAGTCACAACTGCAAATCACATTATTCACAGCAAGCAAGGAGTCTTCGACCCTTCCATATGTGAATGGATTTCGACCTTTCTCCCAGCCCGTGAGCATCTCCTCTCTTTAAGAGAGGGAAGGGAGGAAGCCCAGGAATCAGATCTCAGGCAAATGTGCACAGCAAAATACGAGCCAACACACTCATGTGGCATCTTACCTGCGCCTTCGATCTCAGTGGTCACCAGCCCTAGCCAGGATTGAGAGGTCCATCTTTGCAGTCAGGGTTGATGCAGGCACGGGTGGTGAAACACAGGGAGGAGGGAATCTTTGTTTGGTTTTTGAGCCCTTTCCGCAAGGATGTACTTTGGTGCCAGGCTAAAGAAGGGAATCCCGGATGTGAGCGGACACAGCAACTTGACAGCAACCATAATGCTCACCCTAACCCTAACCCTAACCGCCTCTGTTAGTCTGAAATACGGGGAAGCCCTTGCTGGTGGTGCTGGCCGCACCAGCATGCCTGGCGAGGTGGAAGGGCTCTGTCCTTGTCCCTTCTCTGGGCTTTGCTCTAGCTGTCTCACGAGAGTGCTCACACATGGCATGCAGCGGCCCTCGCTGGGCGCCTGCACACCCACATTGCTCAGGGCTGGCCCTGCAGCTTTGGCTCCAGGAAGCCCACTTAGGCTCTAAAAATGTTCCGTGCTGCCTTGGAGTTGATTGAACTCCAAAAACAATAGAAACCGCAAAGATGTGGGGCGAGCACCAGACCTGCCTGGTGTCCAGAATGTGTTCTTCACCTGTGGGCTACTCAGAGAATACCCATGCCTTTGTCACATGGATTTAGGGTCTTTATCCTTCAGGACAAGACTCCAGAGAAAGAGAAGACCAGGAGGTTTCTGGTGGAGGCTGGAGTCTCTTTCTTCTGTCTCCTGTAAGTCTCTTCCAGATTTCTTCCTCCTCATTGTGATCCATTTATTATTTATCGAGAGGCTCTTAGTTCAACCTCAAGGTGCTCTGAGAGTGCAGCACGCGAGAGAGGCTGGCAGGCATGGAGAAACTTTCCTTCTACCTGGGTGGTAAGGAGACCTCAGTGGGCTCATTGGGCAGCACAGCCTAGCCTGGATCCACCCTGCGAGGGGCTTCTTCCTTTCGTGAAGCACCCTCACCATCGGGATCTCATGGTTAGAACAGAAAGGAAAGCTACTAGTGTCGTGCTTGCAGAGGTGAACAAATTGAGGCACAGCCAAGTGAAGCCATCTGCCCTGGGACACAGAGGTTGCGGCTCTTTCCTGGGCTTAGAAAGAACTCAAGTGTCCGTTCTAAGACCACTGACTTTCTGGCTTTAGAGCCAGTGCTGACAGTCGGTGGAGAGGTACCGACAGGAGCATAACCAAGCTGTCAGTCCACCAGTGTTCACTGCAGACCTTCCATCTGGAAGGCTACACGTTAGGGGTGAGGATGGGCAGGGAGCAGAACGGGCAGGAGGTCTTTCTCAGGGAGCCTCCAGTGTAGACACTGACAAGAAAGAGGCAGACACTGAGGGAAGCAGTGCCGATGAGATGGACAGTCCCAGAGGGGAAGGCACAGGTGTTTCGGGGCTTATCTTACAGGATTCCTCGTGCTTTACACTCAGATGAGGAGTCACTGAAGAAGGGTGGTGTGGAGCAAAAGCTATGGGAAGAATAGGTGGAGGTGCGGTAGGACAGGATGGCACAGAAGGCCTAGTGATGGAAGGGGGCAGCATTTCCTGAGGGTCATTCAAAGGGAGAGGGAGGTTTGTGGCCCAGAGGGGTTGTGATCACAACTCCGTCTGCCACGTGGGAGAGTGGTCCTTGTGGAGGCAGGAAGACCAGTTATGAGCATATCGTGGGAGTCCAAATAGGAGAACAGTGGGCTGGCCTCAGGAGGTGGCAGTGAGGAGTGACCCGTGGGGATGGATTCCAGATACATATGGGGCTTGGTGATTAATGATATTTGGGAGGTAAGGGAGAGAGCAGAGGTGAGGGTAACGCTCAGCTACTGAGGAGATCCCCTGACTAGTAGCTCAGAAACTGTTGATGGACTCGAAGTCATCGGATGACCTTGGATCTAGGAGCTGAACCCCAGTGAGTTGAGCACCAGTAGCACTGAGGGATTGTCACTGTGTTGGAGTCTGGGTGACTCCCCTGCCTTTCATGGCTCTGTTTTACAAACTTCCTGTCTTCTCTGATCTATTTCCTTTTGCCTGCTGGTTGTTGGAATGCCACGTTTGGAAGCTATCTGCTCTCTTGTAAACCTGAACTTCCTTCCTATTTTTGGAGGAGAGGCCCTACAGGTGAGGCTCACCACAGCTTTGCGTCTTGAACCAACCAGAAGCCTGGGGAGCCTGAGGCTGTGGAGGGTCACAAGCATACGGTTCTCCTGCGAATGGGGCAGAGCGTGTTTCCCAAATGTGCTCACCTGTCAGGACTGCTGGGAAAGGAGGTTGTCTGCTGAAGAGAACGCAGCCCAAAAGACTGCTGGATCTAAAGAAAGGAGATAGGAGACAAGAGACACACTCCAAATTCTTATGTATTTTTTTTTTTTTTTTTTTTTTTTAGAATTCTCAGGGTTTAATAGTTCACTCATTCATCAAACACGTCTTTGCAATACCTTGCACCAGATTTAATAATAGATACTTTGAGGAAGGCAGAGTGATAAGGCTGTGTAGAAGCTGACAATATATAGAGGTATTATAGTACAAGTCATTTGCTTAGTTGAGATGCGTTTTGAGAGCAGGGAGTATTTCTGATTCATTTCTGCAAACCCCAAACTAGCATGGTATTGGCAGAGGAGCTATTCAATAAGAGCTTGTTGAAGGACAGGCTGCACAGATGGTTCGATGGATGGATGGCTAGATGCCTCAGGGGTTGGATGCATGGGCGGGGTGGGTGGTAGGCTCCTCCAGCTGCAGGGAATCCCAGTAATAAAATAGGCTTGCAAAGTATATTGGGTCCTGATCAAGCTGATGACTTCCACTTACTCCTAGTCTTTTTGAGTCTCTAAATTTCCAATAGTGGAGTCTTCACCACGACTGTTTCATCTGATGCTTGAGTTGCCGCATGAGCTCAGCAATTTCCTCTTGCATAGGATAGGGCAAGGCGCTTTCATTTATTTATGTGCTTGGTGAGCGAAGCGCACGTATTAGAAACGAATCAGTCTCCTACAGTTATACCAGAAGGAGCAGCAGAGGTCACAGTGTCTGATAGCTTCTTTATTTAAAACATGGAGTAAGTGAATGAAATGTCAGGAGAAGCTCAGTGAAAGAATACTGGACTAAGATCAGCAGAGAGGTCTGAACTGCGCCTCAGTTACTTACTTGGAAAGTTATGTAAACTCTTGAAATAATCCCCTTCTTGACTGCTTTGATCAGTCTGCAGTGAGCATCTAAGCATGGCCTGGCGCACCCCCTCTGTAAGGGCCAGTGGCCATTCTGCATCAAGTGGGACACTGGAGGGCACACACGAGACTGTGCCTGCGGTCAGAGGCCAGACACTGTCCACCTCCACCACGTACACATTGCTTTCTTGAGAAATGCCTCAAACCTGTACATTGCTACACAGTTTGGCAAAACCAAATTATAGGTGGGGCTTGGTGACTATATACACAGCAGAATGGCTGAAATTAAAACAGTGAAAGCAGGCTAGGAAGATAGCTGGGTGGTCTTAAGTGCCTGCCTGGCAAGCAGATAGACCTGAGTTCGATCCCTGGTACTGCATGCTGTGGTGGCTCTGGAATTCTGAGCATGCTGTGCTGGCCACTGAAAGCAAGCATGGTGGCACACGCCTGTAATCCCAGTGCTGGGGAGGCTGTCACAGGAGGATCACTATGAGTCTGAGCTGAGTAGCAAGACCCTGCACCAAATAAAGAAAAGATTTAAAAAAAAACCACAGTAAAAGCACAATATGTCAGTGTTGACAAAGGTATAACAAAACTAAAGCTCATTCACAGAGCTAGTGGAGCTGGAAGTTGCTGTAGCCACTTTGGGAAACTGTCCATATTCACTAAATCTCAATATGCACTGTGACTGTCCTAGTGTATATACCCTGGAGAAATGAAAGCAAAAATCATGTGCAAGGCTGTCTGTAGCAATACTGTTCATAATGGCCCAGCACTCATTATAGGTAGGCCGAATGCGTAGTGTTGTGTCTATACAGTGGCCAGTGAAAATGAGCCAGCTGTAGTTCCCTGTGAAAGGTGGTTGGCCCAAGCAGGCATGGTACAGAGTGAGAGAAGCCTGATGTGAGACTATGGCTAGCACCCATCTCTAATGTCAGGAATGGGAATGCGGCTCCCCTTGGGACAGGAGTGTGACTACAAGGAAGCGTGTGAGGACTTCTAGGATGAAGTTGATGTCTCTCTGCTTTATTTGGGTGCAGATTACAGGTTGGATTTGAAAGATCCTCCAGCTGTACACATTCAGAATTTGTACTCTTTTCTATGCTATGCTCAGTTTTAATTAAAAGCCAAGTTAACAAAGAGAAGTTTTATTTAACTCATGGGTGAGCTCCACTGTGTGGGGGCAGGGGAACCATCCTGAAAATGCCACTGCCCCTGAGGGCCTGGCCAGCCGCGCTCCTCTCCTCTTGCCCTCCACCTCCTCATGCCTGTGGGAGTCTCCTTTTTGGGGCATACCAGCCTGCTCTGGTCACAACTCTCTGGGAGGCATCTTCCCTGGGCTCTCAGCTGCTGCAGTCTGAGGCCCATGCACACTACCTCCAGCCATCCCCATGTTCGTCATGGGGGGCCAGAGCCCACAGCACGTGGAGATGACGTGGATCCAAGGCACACTCACGCATCCATGCAGAGGGAGGGGCAGAGGAGTAGAGCCCTCCCCCAGCCAGGTTCGAAGGCCCCTGCTGGGATACTGCTGGTATCCCTTGGCTGAACTTTGTAATCAGTAGCTACCCACACATGCAGTGGTGCGTGGGGTTCACAAATGCTTCAGTTTGCAAACAGTTTGGTTTGCAAACAGAAGCATTGAGCAAACTGGTTTGTTTCTTTACAAAGTCTCTTCAGGTCGCAAACGTGATTGCAGCCAGCTTTTCTGCCCAAACATAGACAGGACCGTGCTTTCCAAACCGTAGAACAAACTAAGTTTGTGGGTAGAGGTACTGCTCTATCTTGTTACATATTCAGAAAGAATATAATCTGTGTGTTAAACCCGTGATGTCATGTGTTCAACGCTCACAGCAGTGTTAAAGTTTTCAAAAGTGAGTTGATTTCAATTTGACTTAAGCATTTGTAGCTGCGATACAAGGATGTGGCAGAAACTATGGTGGTAGCCGTGGGGTGGCTGAGGCAGGCCTGGAAGGAGCAGAAGTGTAGTGGTCCTTGTTCTCACACTGATTGAGAACCCCGAGCAGTCACAGGGCAGAGAATTCCTTACGAGATAGGTTTGCCCCGAATGGGAGGGTAAGGCAGTGATGGCCAGCCCTTGTTCCTGTTTCTTTTCTTTTTGGTACCGGAAATCAAACTCAGGAACTTGTGATTGCCAGGTAGGTGCTGTGCTGCTGTGCTGTTTCCTGGCCCCGAAGCCCATGCTCCAAATGAAGGGTCAGGGACCCTGCCTTAGGGAGAGCATGGGATTTCAAGTTAGACCCACCTGGAGTTCCACCCTGATTCTCTGTTTTCTTCCTGTGTGACACTAAATAGGTCACCTAATCTCTCTAATCTGCAGATTCTTTCCTTATAATGAAACCCTCATATCTGAACCACAGGTGGCCATGAGCTCAAGAGGAGGGGACCAAGCGCCAGAGTTAGCCAACCTCCTTTTCTAGAGAGGGAGAGGGATTTGCACAGGGTCTCACAGAGGCAGAGCCAGGCCTGGAACCCAGGACCCTTTGCTCCCAAGCCCGTGTCCTTTGCTTTGAGGAACGTTTCTGCAGTCTTCCTCATCATGTTCTGTGAGTCCTTCCTCGAAGGACACAGTGCTGCTGGGAGAACTTCTTGCAGCACCATAGCTTGCCCCGGTCTCTGCAGCACTGCTGCGGCTTCCAGCAGTGAGAGTCCCTGTGACATCAGGAGGCCTTTGTGAGCAGTGCAGGAAGATGTGCACGGGGTCTCCCAGCCTGTGTGCTGCCCACCAGAGAGGTGGCTCTCATGGCCCGGGAGAGCAGCTGGGGGCCAATGCAGCGGCCTTGTGATGCCCACCCCGGCAGAGCCTGGTAGCCGCACAGGCTTCTGGGATAGGCCACCCTGTGCCCATCCCAACAGGAAACCATGCATAGGGCCCTTCTTGGGCTCATCCTAAGGGAGGAGGAATCTCCCTCATCAGTGTTTTCTGTACTGGCCACCAGTGGCTGGTTTGGAGGACCAGCTGGGCCTGCTTGGCTGCAGAGGCACCGCAGAGAAAATCTGGGCCTCACTGTTGGCATTTGGAGCTCCACTTATTGCACAAGATGAGAGCATTTAAATTAGATTATAAGTAGGATATTTACCTCAGTGACTGGCATATGATAAATACTCATTTGTAGTTTTTAAAAGGCAGAACACGGACAATTTCTTACCGCCTGTCTATTATTTGCTGAGCTGTGGTGGACCTGAGGTACTGCATTGCTTTGGGCTTTTGTACCTTCCCAGCATCTTTCCTTGGGCTTGAGACACAGCCAGCGAGCTGCTACAGGGGGAGCGCTAGTGGTAGACACCCAGCAACCAGGGCCATTCTTTACCATTCTTTCATGTGTTGTTCTACAGACTTTCAAAGTCTGTATGAGGTGCTAGGAATTGAGAGATCAGGAAATAACTGCCCTTCCTTTGAGCAATCTCCTGTCCAGCCCACTTGGCCAGCAAGAGGCTTGCAAACATTTTATGTTGTAGGGAAATGCATAAAGCTGCTGACCTGCTGGACTTAAACCTTTGGTTCTGTCTTAAGTGGTGCGAGCACTTATTGGGCCTCTGCTTTGTGCTGTGCACAGCTCTGCATGGTGTCAGCTAGTGCTTGCTGAGCCCCTCAGAGGCAGGGGTGCTGAGCAGAGACTGTGTCCCAGAGACAGGATGTCACTTGCCAACATCACCCTCCAGTCATCACAGTCTTCCCAGTCCTCCAGGGAGAGGTGACGGAGGTACAAGTCAGCTTGGCCTGACTGGCAGGGGTTCCTCTTGAGGGTCTGCAGAGATATCTGAAGCCAGGGGACACTCGTGACCATTTCAGACTTCTTGCCCAGGACGGACCATTTGTGGTTTATAAATAACTGGATGTTTCCTCTAGAGGTTGAAGCTAAGAGTCAAAGAATAATAGCTCCAAGTCCACTGAGACCTATCCCCCTGTCTCCCAAAAAATGACATGTTAATGGAAGATCCATGAAGCGACAAAGAGACCCCATTTCCTTTGAAAAGGAATGTTCCAAAATGGAGTTGTATGCGGCACTGTGATAAACTAATGCTCTTAGAATTTTCGCTATTCATTGTGTGAGCTGCTTTGGTGGGGAAATTAGACATGCGGAATTTTGAGCTCTGGTCTTATTCAATTTTTAATTAATTTTTGTGTAATAAGCTGTAAGCACATTAATATCAATGAGATACTTTCTGCCATGTGGCTAATACACAGCTTTAAGGAGCCAAGGGTATTGTTTTCCCCTTTATTTGTGTTGAATAAAGATTACTGGTTCACTAAGTATTATTTTCTGATTCCTGAGAGGAGGGGCTGTGAGAGAGGAATTAAATTTTCACAGCAGGCTTGGGCCAAAATGTTGTCAGGGACATTTATTTGAAGGCTGTGAGAATGGCACTCTGTGTGGTGGTCATCTAAGACCTGAGTGTTAGAAGTTAAAGTTTGCTCTAAATTTTAAGAAGTGGTCCGAGGTAAGATCCATAACTAAGTACATTATAGGATTTGAAATGTGATTGGTTTAGTGTTGTTTGAAGAAGATCCAGGCAAGAATTTGAAAGTAAAAATACCTGGAGTATTTCTGTGGAGTCATTTTGCCGTACCCGGTTGTGGGATGTCACTTATTCCTTCCTTCAGTCAGCCAGTCTCTCTGTGGTCATTTGAGCATCTTGTTTGCACAGATACAGAATTCAGCCCTATGTCTGGGAGGGTGTGGGGCAAGAAATATGTAGGAATGAGGCAAAGCCGCAAGTCTCCTGTCAGACGTGCAAATAGGGGCTGGGGTAGGGCAGGGAAGAAGTTGTGTGTGGAGGAATTATTAAGGACCTAACTTAGGAATTAGTTCTTTAAAAATAATAGAATCTAGACACATGCAGAAGACAGGAAATGCAGTTCTGGTGAAGGCAATGGGCAGTCTGTACCCAAAAGAGTGCAGGGAGGGTCACCAACCCCAAGGAGACTGAGGAACTCCTTTATGACTGACGGGCCTCCAGCCATCCATTGCCCTTCTTCCTGCTTCATGACACAAAGATGACCTGTGCTAATTCAACCAGCTTGTTGCAGGTGAGGAATCCATGACCAGAGAATCAGAGGGGCAGGTAGCCCTTGGGTTCCAGTCTGGTGTAGGCCCTGACCCCTTGGGCTCAGTTCCCTGTGCATCTTAAGAGGCTCTTCCCCAGTGCATCACAGAATGATGGCCAAGAAACACGGCTCTAGCAGCGCGAAGGAAGAGTGAAATTTCCCGCGGTTGCTTAACAAGAGCGGAGATAGTTACGGATCATGAGGGATTATCCAGAAAACCCCTCTGGTTCCCACCACTCTTAGATCTGAGTTATTCTTAATACTCTCCTAGACAGCATGTAAGACTCATATAAAGGCCTCCTTTGATGTTTGAGGTTCTGAAAGGGCCGAGGCCAGGAATTCTCAATTCCCACCACTCTCTAGTGTTGCTGGCAAGCCCAAGTTATCTACTAAAAGACATCATGGAAGCCCTGGGATGAGACTGCTCTCTTCTATTTTGCCTTCTGGTTTCAGTGACGGAGGGAAAGAGGGACCCAGTCAGCTTTCGAGTCAGTGAGGGTCTGATTTTAGCAAGGTCTGATGGCCAGGAGTGGCACATTTTCAGAGCAGTACTCAATTGTGACAAATGTAGCTCAGCGATTCTGAGTAAGGGCAAAAACAAGCACAAGTTTGGGTTTGGAGAGGCTGGGAGTGTGGTGTTCTGCAAAATTTCCCAGCTTCCTGCCTGGACCCTCCTGTTCTCAGAGGCTTTAACCAGCATCCGCAAAACCACCCTGCATCCCAGTTCTGGATGTGAAGCATTGCTTCTTGCCCAAACAGGGGTTCAGATCCATCCCAAGGGGCATTTAGGATGGGGAAGCTGCTGGCAGTCTCCAGAGACCTCAGCTTCCCCGGGCCATGTGACAGCTTTCTTCTCCGTTGCTCTTTTCCTGGAATTTCTGCCCTCACAATGCGACACTACATGAAGAATGCTGTGAAGAAATAAATCAGTGGTGCTTGTTGGTTACAGAACACAATACTGTCTTTTCACTCTAATGCCTGATTTTCAATGCTGCTCCTTTGCCAAGGACAACAGTATCTACCCACAAGTGGCGCCTCCATCAGGACGGGAGAAGCCAGAAGGGTCCTAGCGGCTCCTGTGGCAAACAGATGGGGAGGACCGAGATGCACGGTGCTGGGGGAGGGAAGTACAAGAGGCAGTGCCCTGCAAGGACCTCATGGCGGGCTGAGTGTGGACAGCCGCTGTATCCACTGACCGAGTGTCCGTGTCCCTCCTAAGGTCCATGTCCAAACCTGACATGTACAGGCTTTAGGAGCCTGCTGGTGGGTGCAGTGCAAAGGGTCAGCAAGAGCGCCCTTCATGAGCTCTTTGCAGCTATTGGCTTCATACTGAACAGCCACTTAAGACTGGTGTCAGCATCTCTGTCACAGAAGATTGAACAGAAATACAAATCAAATCTCCAGCATGGCTCGCTGCGACTCTATGACCGAGACTTCTCAGCCACTGATGAGGACACCCTTAGCTTCCAGAATATTTGGATTCATTCAGTAAAAATGACACATATCAAAATAAGCTTTCCCTTCAAGGGCTGCGAGGTGGGTCTCCTCTGTTCAGTTCTTTCCTGAACCATGCAGCAAGCCCAGTCGCAGGGCCGCTTCAAGTCTCACTTCTCTCCTATAAGCAAGCTGGGGTGGTAGTGGACAGCCCAGAGCTCTGGGAGACTCAGGCAGAAGGACTGCAAGTTCAAGTCCAAACTGGGCCACTTAGAAATGTAGTGAGAATCTGTCTGGAAATTAAAAAAAAAATTTAAAAACGCTGGGGCTGGAGCTCAGAGCAGAGGCGCTGGGTTTAATCCCCAGTAATGCAAAGTCAGGTAGCGAGTGCACCACAGGTAGTTGTGGACTCCAAGTGGTGTTGTGCACATAAACCTCCACACAGGTCCTGTGCGCTGTGAGCCCAGGAGGTGTTGCTTCTTCCTTGTTTCCACTCCTTTAGTAAGAAATAGAAGTGGACGCAAGGCTAAGATTACTGAGGAAACACTTTTATTGCTAACTAGAGCCTTTGCCTAATTATAGGAGAACAGCATGTTCAAGTTCATTGCCAACTAGGCTGTGGACGGAGCTCTTGTTTCTGTCTTCAGAAGCTGGATGTGAAACTCCTGAGGGGATCCAGTCTTTGCAGCACGGGATTCAAAAACAGTTCCTGGCCAGTCGCACAACTTGCTGTTTCTTAATTTCCTGGAGGCAGGATTGGAATCTCCCACCCTGGGTGGCATATTACTGAAGGTCTGGATATTTGCCACTCTAGTACATGACAAATGGCATCTTGATATAAAATCTTTTTAAGTTGTAAGTGAAGTGATCATCTCTACTGTACTTGAAAGCCTGTTATATGTCATTGTGTATAATTTATCAATTTGTATCCTTTGGGTTTTTGGGAG
>NW_004524735.1:6209911-6219844 GCF_000260255.1 Octodon degus | reverse complement strand
AACCGCGGTCCCTGTGCTAAGCTTGTTCTAAGTAGGTGCTTTAGACCACTGAACCATCTCACCAGCCCGAGTACTTTGAATAGTCAGGTGATTATCCCTTTCTAGTATGAGTTGCAACTTCTACCCAGTTTGTTCTCTTTTTTATTTTGTTCATAGCATTTTGTGTGTGTGTGTGTGTGTGTGTGTGTGTGTGTAGTCCAATTTATCAATCCTTTCCTTTATAATTTCCTGATTCTGACCCAAATTAAACAGCCTTTCCTGACTTTGGTGCTCTGAAATGTGTTTTCTGATGATTTCTTCTCCTACCATAATGTTTTCTTTCTTTAATGTTGACCTATTTGTGATCTTCTATGTTTTTAAGGAATCCTCAAAAATCTACTTTGTAGAAACATTTTAATATTGGTTATAATTTCAAAGCACTTGTGCGCACACACACACACACACACACACACACACACACACAGCTTCCCAGTTTGTTCTGCAGTAGCTGCCCTATGTCTCACAGTACTTTTGGCTGCTGAAGGGGCAGCCTAGAAGCTCGACTCAAGGCTGAGCTCCAGAGCCAGCCTGCAGGTTGTGCCAGCCACACGTGGGGGCTGATCCGATTAGCCGACTCCTGGAGTTATCTCCTTGACTCAGTCAGGCCGCTGTGCCGCCTTGGCTGCTTTTAATTGGTTTTGCATCCAAAGAGGTAAGTGCTTATCCCCGGCTTTCCTTACGTGGACATGGATGCAGATGTAGATTATCTGAGTTTAGGGAAAGCCATCCGCGTCCTTCGTTCTGAGCTCCGAGATCACCTGGCTGAGGGTGCTACTTGAGTATGAAGCCGGACACCTGAAGCAGGAGCGCCACCTCCCCTGGCGTTATCTTTGCCCTCATCAGGAAGGGCCTGGGCCTTACGACTTTCTCTTCCCTGTGCCATCATCACCCTCCCGTTGTAAACATCCATGAGCTCAGGATCAGGCAGGGGGAGAACTGGCGGGGGGGGGGTGGCGCAACTGTGACAGGAGCAGAGAGGTGTGAAGTAGGCAGAAGGAGGCAGCCTCTTCCCCAACAGTCCTTGCCTGTGGGCCTGCACAGGCCTCAGGGCAGTGACCCTTGGGCAGGTAACGGAACAGAGTGTTCTGACCACAGCGCAAGGGAACGGAAATCAGATGTTCCATTATCCTTTTTCTTTCTTTCTTTCTTTCTTTCTTTCTTTCTTTCTTTCTTTCTTTCTTTCTTTCTTTTTATGTGTTTGGTACAGGGTCTCACTACGCAGCTGAGACTCATAATGATCCTTCTGTTTTCAGCCTCCCTTGCACTGGGATTACAGGCGTGTGCCACTATGCTACTGGGACTCACCGCTGGGACTCGGTCGCTGGGCCCAGCATGCCCCGGGGGTGAGGATAGCTTAGCAAGCAGGACTCAGGATCGAGCCCTTTCAGGTGTCCCTCTAAATGAGCCGTCTTGGGGCCGGGGAGATGGCTCAGTGGAATATGTGCTTCCCTGGCAAGCGCAAGGGCTTGAGTTCAATCCCCAGTTCTGCCAAAAAACAAAATAAAACAAATAAATGAGCAGGGAGCGAGTAAAAGGGGACACTCCGAACAGATTTCCACCCTCTCCCACTCATTATAGTGGCACCCAAATCTCTGTGAAGCCGTCCAGGAATCCCCCAAGCGCTCCCAGTCTTCCGCCTCCCACGATGATTTGAGGACCCAGTGTGCAGAGCCCGTGGGTTCCAGCTCCAGGCCCCTCCTTCGTAGCTCCGGCACAGGGTGGCTGGGGGTGGGAGTGGCCACCTGAGCACAGGTAGATGTGAACGCAGCAGGCCTGGCGCCTCTTCCCTCGGCTGCCCCAGATCCAATGGCCCTGCACTCATTGGTTGATCAATGGTTAGGACAGTGTCCTTGGGCTTGGAGGACAGCAGGCTGCATGGGGCTCAGCAGACTTGGGTCCCCATTTGGAAGCTGCTGTTCACTCAGGGAGTGACCTCTGGTGGCTGGACTTTATCCTGTGAACCTCAGTTTTGCTGGCCATACTTGAGTAGGTGGGTCTGCAGCCCTCTTTGCCTCTGCTTTTTTGGGAGTCTATTGGCCTGGAGGTGGCACCTGGGGAACAGAGAAAGAAAGAGAGACAGTGGTTGGGCCACCTAAGGGCCAGAGTCTGCACACTGCCGTGCCACTTTCATTTCCATCCTCACAACTCCTCCAGGAGGTAGGGATCACATGTCACACTGTCCATGTAACGCAGGAGAGATCTGAGGCTTGGGAGGTTGAGTCCCATGATGGACCACAGGTGACCAGTTTCTTGAGTGCCCTGAAGTCAGCAGGGCCCATCAGGAAAGCATGTGGCCTTTTCTCATCAGGACCTTCCCCGTTACTTGGTGACACACATCATTTCCAGCTCCCTTAGCTATCAAAAAAGAAGCAAGAGCCTCCTTTTGAGTTATGAGAAAGGCCCCCACAATCTAAACAGAAACAGTAATTTCACATTCAACAAAACCTCTATCCTCCCAACCTTGTGAATCCCATCTTGAGTGCACCTCCAGTTGCCCTTCTTACCCACCAGCCACTGGGATTCCCCAGTTCTGGCTCATGGAAGAGACAGGCAGAGGCCTCTTGGTGCAGCTGATTTTCTTGGAACTCCTTGCCCGGTTATCCAGTGACCTCTGTCAGGCAGCTTCCGGAAGTCAGCCCTGCCCTGGGGTAATTGCAGGTTCTCTGAAGTGTTCTGTATTGTTTTCCCTGGCATGGACTGGGCCCCACCTGAAATGACCTCTTTGGTGCCTGCTCCCCACTCCAGTCCCTTTTCCTACTTTGGAGACAGTTGAAGCCCAGTGACTTTGTCCAGTGTCCTTCAGGGAAGTGCGTTCTTGCCCTGCCTAGAGGTGGGAGCGCCTAGCCCAGCCCCTGACTGCTTCCCTCGCCTGCTGCCACCTGTCAGCAGTGTCAGCCCATGGGCGTCAGCATTTACTTCCACACCCTTCAAACTCAGAGATGCCAGTTCCTAAGACCTTTCTCGTGTGCCTTCTCCATTCACACCAGGAGCTGCTTTTGCAGTTTCTGGACCTCATCACACATCAGCAAAGGAGGTGAGAAGCCAGGGTCGGCTCCTGAATGGGCCTCCAATCTCTGTGTGTTTCTCCTGGGAACCCTGAGTTGGCTGATGAGGGACGGGGTGGGACATGCTACCTCCTATTTCTCTTTAAGTGTACTTAGGAAGGCCTGCTCCTCAGGGCTGTGTGTGGGGTTTTGAGACTTACTTTCACCTTCCAGGAAGAGCTGCTGGGCCGTCATAAGCAGCTCTCAGACAGCATAGGCTTTTTGCTGCCTACTTTCAGCTTAGGTAGCCAAGGCTCAGATAACAGGAAAATCCCCCTTGTGGCCTGCTAAGATTTTACAATGATTATTTGCCCTGTTTTAGCTTTATTGAAGGCAACCTAGACCGGCAGGGGCAGGAGCTTCTCACCTCCTGCCTGGAAGCTACCAGAAGCCAGTGTTACCTGCTTGACTGGTGCTGGGGATAAACAGCGCCTCCCTTGAAGCCTGCTGGACCTGTGCTGGGAGAAGCCCAAGGTGGGGAATGGCCCAGTGGGCAGTTGCCTCCTAGAGTAGGGAGGTCAGCAATGATTTTTCCAGCTTTTTGTTGTCTAATGACAGCTGGAATGATGACCAGGAGTTGGAGTCTTCCCATCTCAAGGCGGCCAGGAGGAGCCCTAGGGACTGCACTCAACCTTGATGCAGCAGAGAGTGTGCCCAAGCCCTGGGCACAGAAGTGGGAGGGAGGCCTGGCACCCATGGTTTTCCAATTTTTATTTTTGCTTCAGAAATCACCATGCCCCTCTGCTCTGGGATTCCATTGTGTTTCGTCGCATTTCTGGCCAGAGCAGTGTCAGGGCTGGCTGTGGACTCAGACATTCTTGGTCTGCTTTCTTTCCTCATGGTTCTGAAAGGGCTTTAATGGGGTTCTGACAGAGCAGAGATAGAGAACATATGCCTGTTGCCTGAAGTCAGAATTTGGAATAAGATCAACCTGCAGGAGCGCAGCCTTCAGTGGAGTCCTCCAGAGGAGCTGAAGTAGGCAAGCACTTGGGAAAATAGAGGCGCCCAAGCAGCAGCTAGCCAAAGGGTAGCTTGGGGAGCTTTCCATACCTGGGAGGCTTGCTCTGCGACACAGCAGTTGGAAGCATTGGTAGGACTGCTTTGATGAAGGTCATCTAGGCCAGGCCATGACAGGATAGCCCCTTCTTGCTAAGACCCCAGTGATCCTTCCGCAGGAATGATCAGAGTGCTGTCCTGTGACCCATCCTCTTGCCACTGCAGCTGGGTAAGGGCAGGCATTTGCCATAGGTGCTGGGGCAACCTGCTGCTAAAACATGGCCTGATTCAGCTGAGGGCAAGACAGTGAAAATGTCAAGTTTTCTTGCTGTGAAAGTTTGAATTTAAGTCTTAGAAACTATTCTGGGGAAAGACTACAGGAGATGCACCCAAGGGAAGTGGGCAGATGCCAGGAGGTTAAGCTTGGGTCATGGGCTGCAGAAGACCTGAGGGGTGGAGGGCAAGGCTGTTGACATGGATGGCTGCTGTCCCCCACGGCAGGGCAGATAGGACAGAGCTGGGACCGTGAGGGGCAGTAGTGCATCTGTGTGGGTAGAGCTGCAATGGACCATGAGTTCCTCTTCAGTTTTCTTCTTTCTTTTTGGCTCAATCAGGGATTGAACTCAGGCCCTTGTGCTTGCCAGGGAAGGGCTAATTCTACTGAACCATCTCCTCGGCCCCTCCTTTTCAGTTTTCAAAGCATGTCTCAGGAGGGATGCATTCCAGGGTTTGTGTAAGCCCAAGTTCTTATCTTCCTTGTCTCCATTTGAGTCTTATCACTCTGCTTCCTGGAGCTGAGGAGGAAAGTTGCTCCTGTCTTCAGAGGCCATTGTTTTCTGAGTGCCTCAAACCCACCTATAAGAGCCCGCCTCAGCCATCATGGCCAGAAGCTGTTGATTGTTGGCCATTCATCTCTCTCCACATTGCTCCGACTGTGGCCAGCTCCTGGCCCTGTAGCTACCCTTGGACAGTGGCAAGCTGGAGTATGTTCTGAGGAAGGACCCTGAGAAGTATGCTGTATGAAGAAGAGAAGGCTTTGGGTAGAAATAGGAAAATGTGAGTTCAGCCTCCAAGCCTGCTTTCAAATGCCTGCGGGGCCAATATACAGAAATGAGACTATAGTTTAAAGAAATCCTCTGTGGAGCAGAGGAGTGTGGGACCGAAGAGCAGAATTTTTGGGGAGCTCAGTTTCAATTTTCTATTTCGCAGTGTTCCTTAACAGTAGGACAATGTGTTTCATTAAATAGTGAGCTCCCATCAGAGAGGGCAAACAACCACAAGTTGTATGTTCCATCTAGAATGTTCTAGAAAATATTTCTGTGTTGGATGGACAACACCAAGGCAAAACCTAAGGATATGCATGATCCTGAGATCTGTGGCTCTATTCCCGAGCTTTTAATAGGAAACAGAGGTCTGGTCTTGCTGACCTGCCTAAAGGGAGGAAGTGGAACTTGTTGACTATTGCTTTTTAAAACTGAATTTGGAAGCAGGCAAAACAAAATCTATTTTCAGAGCAGCAAATGCCAGCACAATTTATATCAAAACTCCCATCTGCTCAACTGAAAGGCAGTGGTATGGACCAAGTGTTTCATAAGCCGACAACAAGCGTGCTTCTTAAAGAATATTAGCCCCACAGGGACGGCCCAATTAGGCCCCTGAATCTAATTGGGGTCTTTACGTTAACTCTTAGCAGTTGCAACCACCATCAGCAAATTGCATTTTCCCCAACACAGAAGCACACTGTTACTTTACGTAAAGCCTCACACGCAATTGAAATGTTTTACATGCTAAATATATAAATAAAATCTGCACTAGGAAAAAAATAAAAACAAAAACATATTAATTAGAATAAGTAACTATAGTACACGGTATAACAGATGAACTCTGAAATCCCCATGACTTAATACAGCAGAGGTGCACTTACTGTTGGTGCCACGGTTTAGGGTGGGTCAGCAAGGGGTTCTGCTCCCTACAAACATTCACGGATGCAGCTCCCACCCTCCCAGGACCCTCCCATTAGGTGGTCCTGTACTGGAGCCTTATATCTGACAAATAGGCAAGGGAAGGGCGGACCTGAAGAGTGGGCGGCTTGGAAAGGCTTAGCCGTCATATTGATCACGTTGTCCATGTTCAGCTGGTGCAAGCTAATCGCAAGGCCTCCTGGGATGAAAGGGCCTGGATATGGGCCAAAGAGAAGGAGAGACTGTGGATACTGGTGACACCAGCAGCCTCTGTCCTACGCACTAGAAGATAGGACTTTCTATGTGTCTCAGGAGATGGATACCACAGAGCTGTCCTGGAAGATGGAGCCAGCCACCAGATTTTACACATGGAAGGCATCCAGTGGCTCTGGCTGAAGTGGACATTGAGAGTCCAAGTCCTCCTGGTCCTTGAAGGAAGAATGCAGCCGGAGGTTGTCGTCTCTGTGATAGCTGGTGATTGAGAAAGGAAGCATTTTTTTTTAAAGCAGTTAGAAGGCCAGAATGACCAATATGTTGCTCTTAATAGAAACATAGTAAGAAAGAACGCAAGGGGAAGAAGAGTGAGTGTTTTTCAGGCCACCCTGAGAACAAGGAAGAAGATCCAGTCCCACTGGCAGCAGCACTCCATCACCAAGCGAGCAGCTGCCTTGCTGGCTCTGCCCTGAGCTGCCAAGAGCACATGTCCAGTGGCTTGCCCAGGGCTTGAGCACACTTCTTCTAGAGTTCCTTAAGGACTTCAGTACTGCTTTAATAGGTCCCAAAACATTTTTTTTTGTGTGTGTGTGTCTTGCCAAATTAACCTCAGAGGTGGAAGTCAACATGTTGGCTTTGTAATAAATGAGGCTTCAGCTATCTAAAAAATGTTCATTAAAGCTCTACCTGGCAATATCTATTGTCATGTGAATCTCTCCTACATCTGTGGTCAGATGAAGCTCAGGAAAAAGCTGTGAGCCTGTGGGAGCTTTTGTCAAAGTTATTTCAGAAAACATGGGGTTCCTTAAAGTTCTTTGAGTCCCTCTTGACTTCTCATGGTGGTCTCCAGTTCTAACCTTGACGGTGCCACTCTCTATATAGCAGGATGGGCAGGTGCTGGCCTGCCAGGGGCAACTGGTACATCTTGGACAGCGTCCTCTGTCCCAAGGAGGACAGCGGCCACTCGTGAGGTGAAGCTGTTGCTATCATCAGCTCCCTTTGCCTGGGCTGTTTTAGGTTCCAACTTTCTGATTACTTGAGGCTGGTCAGAAAAATCTGTTTCAGTTTTGGGAAATTTGTGAATTACTGGAAATCTCTATATAATCTTTGCTCCCAAATACACATGGGAAAGACAGCAGCATCCCTCTTTGCTGGGTTGCAGTGTCCTGGAGGTGCTTTTTAGCTATTTCATCTCGCCCAGTTTGGCCTGTATACAAATGCTGATTATTCCGAAATTGCTTCTAGCACTACCCTACCTCTGCCTCTCTTCTCTCCTTTTCTCCATTTCTGTCTCCCCTCTTGTCTTTCTTTGATCCTTCACCTTCCCGCAAATTAACTCCAGAAATATGAGGGATAGCAGCCCTTTACACTGGAGTGTGAACTTCTTTAGGCAGTTAAACCTCACAAATAGGTCATACACCAAAGTCTGGTTGTAAGTACACTTGATCTTAGCCAAAAGGCCTGAGAAGCAATAGTTTGCTTATAAGTGAATTGTCGTTCATTAAACCTCAAAGGTCATTGGTTGCAAAATTCACATTGATTTTATGTAGCACTCAGGGGAAAAAAAGGAGACTGCCAATTAAACTATGACACAATGCATTCTCATCACTAAAATTTTTCTACTTATACAAAGATCTTTAATTAAACATAGCTTTCCACCATATCACTCTTGTGTGGGCATAAAAAAAAGATACAGGCAAAATAAGTGGAATAAAGATTCCAAAATCCCCAATTAGAGGCTGAATTTTTCAGAATCCTTTGGAGTCACTGCTGAGAGTGTTGGCCTCCACAATACCTTTCTTGGCACCAGCATAAGCAATGGTTATTTAGTATTTCTTTTCTTTCTCTTTTTCCCCCCTGTATTTTAGGGAAGGGTCTATAGGGTGTTCAGGGTCTCACTACTAGATCGGACTCATAGTGATCCGCCTGTTTACAACCTCCCAAGAGCTGGAATTACAGGCACACACCACCACAGTCTCATTCGCTGTCTCAGCAAGCCCAGAGGGGTGGGGCTGGCACTGGAGGCAGGCCCCAGGATTGAACCCCTGGCCCCTGTGCCTGCTTGCAGGTGCTTTAACCCGCTGAGCTATTTGGCTGGCCAGTCATTTAGTGTTTCTGAAACCAATCTATGGAAACTTAACATCCTTTTGTTGACTCGGCCCGCGAGTCAAAACGTGGGGTAATGACCTGGAGGAGGAACGGGGATGAAAAAGACAGGGCAAGAGACACGAGAGATGGAGACAAGACAGGCTTTCTGATCAAGTCTCGTTTATTGAGGAAGTGAACAGGGTCTAAATAGCCGTATAGTGGAAGTAGTTGGGTGGGATTAGTTGTGGATTGGTAGTAAAGATCCAGGACCACAGGAAGATGCCAAGGCAAGCGGGATTGGTGCTGCAGCACTTCTTGCCCAAATAAGGGAAAATATAACAGGAGCATTCTATCGCCCCCAACATATCCCCCCTTTTTATTAAATACATCAAGCAGGAAATTGACAGTGCCCTGCGGGGACAATGCCTGGCTTGGTCAAGGACTCCTTTACATGAGATCGACCAGACCTTACCCGTCTTAGGATTACAGGGCAGCAGTAGGCCCTGTTCTTGTCTTAGGTGGTTGGCGGCACTGCATGTGGGTCCTAGTTGCCCGTCATTGACTACTTGTCCATCTCACCAGGGGGACCTATATCAGATTAGGCCACATTATTACAAGGTTCATTTGAGGGAACCTTCTCACGATACTCTTGTTGATCTGCCATTTCCAGCTGATGATAATGTATTTGAATGGGCTTTGAAGCAAAGGCATCTAAATGTGAGTTAATGAATGCTGTAAGTTTTTGAAAAATGCAAGGTCCTATCATGAGCAAGAGTAGGAGTGAGAAGAGGGGTCCCAACAGGGGCACAAGGTAGGTGAACATTCCTCCCCACAACAAGGAGAAGGAGTCATCCACAAGTTGTTGTCTCTGCTTGAGTAGTTGATCCTGAAGCTCTCAGATTTTGTCTCGAACTATGTCTGATTTATTAACATAAAAACAACACTTTTCCTGTAAAGCAAGATACATTCCCCCATGCTCTGCTGTCAGAAGGTCCAAGCCTCTCTTTTGTAAGACCACTTCTGCTAGCGAGTCTATCTGGTCCTGGATATCTTGGATAGTACCAGATAATGCTCGAACATCATCAATCAGCTGGTTAGATAATTTAGTGTAAGAATGTACTGCTACCCCCAACCCTGCTGAACCTGTCCCTATGGCCGCGGTGACTCCCAGCCCCACTAGTAAGGGGATGAATTGGACTGTCCTTTTTGTGTGTCCTGTAATATACTCTAGACTGGGAAGGGGTACAGGATCATTGTCAGAGATGACATCTATATCAGGCAGTATGATTGTCATGACACACAGTCCCGTCCAGTTGGTAGTAGGTATGTAAAAGCCAAGTTTCCTCCACATACAAACACATGTCCTTCTTTGGGGCAAATAGGGCTGCTGTAGTTAAGTATTTGACTACAACTAGTGAAGATAACAAACCCAACATCAACAGTGAAGATATCACTGTGAAAGCTTCCTTGAATACAAAAAGACTTTTTGAAGGTTACAGGTTGGACTCTAAAAGGGAGGCTAACACTACAGTTTGTGTTTTGGGGGTTTATGATGTCTTGTGAGGTAAGATTAGAAGGGAGAGCGAGGGGCA
>NW_004524735.1:6189082-6202834 GCF_000260255.1 Octodon degus | reverse complement strand
CAGGCACCAACTGGGTTTCCGACCATTCAGTTCAACTCTGATACTAACCACCTGCAGTTAGCGACACTGACCAACTGGCCATAAATTAGGAGTTCCCGTGACCACTTCCTTGGGTTCAGTAATTTACTAGAATGGCTCAGACTGCAGAAAGCAGTTTGCTTACGTTCACGGGTGTGTGGATTCTGGTGAACACTCACATTAAGAGGTACCGAGGGCAAGGGCTGGAGGGATCTTGACCGCAGAGTTTCTGCCCTGTAATTAGAATGTGTCACCCTTCTCATAGGGAATGGCCTTCGCCAAGCCAGAGGTTCTCCAAACCACATAGTTTGGGCATTTTACTGCGATTCCGTTAAGCAGACATGATTGATGAAATAATTGGTCTTTGATTTGATGGCCGTCCAGCCCGCCTTTCCTCTGGAGGTCAAGGGCGAGGACAAAAGTTCGGACCCTCTAATCACATGATTGGTTTCTCTGACAAATAGCTCCGTTCTGGGGACCGAGGAACGGTCACCACATTAGCATCAGCTCCAGGATAGCAGAAAGAGTTCACTGTGAGTCATGGAATATGCTCCTCTGTTATCACCGCTATCACTCAGGAAGTCCCAGCGATTTCAGCAGCTCTGCCAGGAACTCGGAAGAAGGACTAAATGTGTATTTCTTACTATATCATAATGCAACAGTAACTGTAACAGTGGCGGTGATCACTCCAACCTCCCAGAGGACGCGAGGTTCGCACAGGATAACCGACGTTCCAGGCCCCATGTCACGCTCGGATGCATTTCCTAGCTTCCCCTCGCCTGTGGTCGGATGCATACTTGGCTTTTAATCATTCACAGACAACATGATCAAGAAATACCTTTGTGTGAATGAACACTGTGATGGATGCAATTTTCTAGGTAACTGAGGGTTAATTACAAATCCTCTTTTGTTCCAACCCTTGTTAAAAATCCTGCGAACATGTCAGAATCCATTTTTCTTACAGGTGGCGAACATGATTGAGTCCTCCATTCATTCTGCACGTCAGTCCTTGTTACCCGGGGCTGCAGGTAGAGCTGAGAATGATGTAGAGTGTGGGGACCAACATGCAAATTAGTTTGCAAAATTAATCTCAAATGTGAAGTTTTAAGAAAAATGATTTACCTTTTTGTTCAGACCTTCGACAAAGTGCCCATATGTTCAAAGTTACATACTTGAAATTTAGGTAGCAAAAACATCCCTTATATGCAAGGGACTCTCAAATATTTGTTCAATCATTCTCTTAAAAAATACTCGTTGGAAGCCTACTATGTGTCACTGATATATGAGACATAATCAAAAAATATGGTGAAGGTTTTAACATTTAAAAATTTATTCTTCCAGTGAAAGGCATGCCTGCATTGTCATTACTCTCCCTTTACCTGCAACTTACTAATCTCATCATTTTGGTCATTTTCTGAAGCAATTCTGAAATTCCTCTTTCCAGTCTTCAAGTGTGCTGTCACAGGTGCTTCCAGGTCTTAAATCAATTCAAGATGTCTTTCACTTTGACCTTGCAGAAGGACCACAAGTGCCACTTTGTCAGACCCGACAACTAAGGGAGATGAAGATGAGCCTTAATATTTTTATTTGATGGAAGTTGCTGTAAACTGTAAGCTCCTCCAGCTGGCAAGAACGATGGCATGTCTTTGAGGTGTAAATGTAAACTCCTTCAGAAAGCGGCAAGAACAATGCCCTAAGTGGTACCCATCTGGAGCTACTGTCTTGTGAGGGGAAGCCTGGGGAAGCCATGGCAAGAATCCCATCCTCATCTGGGCTGGGCACTGGTGAGGGTGGGCAGGGCAGGAGGCATCCTGGAGGAGGAGGTACTTGAGCAGGCAGCTGTAGATCATGCTGGAGCAAGGTGAAGAGGAGGTGTCTGGGTAGGCAAGCTTGTGCGCCCACACCACCCGGCGTTGTCCAAGGTGCTGAGCCCAGTGAGGCTGGAGTGGGGTTGGCATGGTGAGAGGTCAGGTCATGCCCCTGGCTGTCTGAGTATGGGAAGCTTGCACAGCTGCACCAAGTCATTCTGGCAGTGGACATTTATTTGGCACCAGGAGTTCTGGGGACACTGTCTGTGGGAGGCACGGTTTATGCACAAGCAGCGAAGGCCTTGGGTCTCAGATTTGCCATAGTCACATGAGAATGACAGTCCTGCACAATCCACCAAGCATGGCAGAGGGATGAGAGACAGGTATGAAGCACAAAGAGAGAGCCATACCTGTCTTGGTAACTGCCGAGCCCTGAGAGTGCAGCTCATGCCCTAGTATAGAGCAAGCATTTGGTGAATGCCTAGTGATGGCCGGAAAAATGGTGGAGGACTGGTTTAACTTTCCCCACTGAACAGCTATTCAGGCCCCATTCCTTGCTGTGTGCTGCATGCACATCTTGAAGTATCTCTTCCCCATCACAAAGCAAGTGGGTCTTCCAACAGAATGTTCCAGAAATTAGTGCCCAACAAATGCAGCTTGACCTTGCTGTCATGGAGCTGGTGGTGTAATGTGGAAGACAGGCATCAGTCAACTAACCACGCTAATAATTAAGTACTGTAATTAAGAATTAGGATATGAAATGCAGAGAAGGTGTACAAGGTGGTGTAAGGGCACAGGAAGGAAATCCAGGAAGGATTGCTTAAGAGAGTCATATTTGAACTGGGCTTGAAGGGCCAGAAGGAGGTGGAAAGACTATCTCAGGCAGAGAGAGGTGTAGGTGCCAAGTTCTAAGCCGGGGAGAAGGTTTGGGAGACACGGTGTTTGAAGCCATGACAGAGGCCAGTGTGCACAGTCCACAGGGTGGCCCGGGAGGGGGCTGCAAAAGAGCCTGAGGTGTGACTGGGCTCCTTTGCAAGGCCTTTGGGCCACTCGGAGGTTTTGATCTTCAGGCTAAGGTCCTTAGGAGTCCCTGAACGGTTGCAGGCAGGAGAGTAACACAACCAGCTTACCCTGGCTGATATGAGGAGCAGCATGGGAGAGGGACGAGAAAAGACATGGGGACCCAAAGACTCACACACGCATGCCCTCCAGCAGGCTGGCAGTGCCCGGGGCACAGACTGCTGGGGACATCAGAGTGCAGTCTGACAGGGAGGACAGAACCCACCGCATTGCTCTTGCCCCTTCTTTCTGAAACGACCCGTAGCTGCACCTTGCACTAAGGTGGGCACTAGGAAGAATGCTTGGCATTTGTTTTTTTAGCCCATTGCACGGAACAACAGACACAACACTTCTCTTAGGCTTGCTCTGCTCTGGGGCAGGATGCTCGTCAGCAGATAATTTACCAGAACCACTTTCAGAGGGGCTGGCAGGCCAAGTTCAGCCAAAGGGGAGCCACCCTGAGTCTGCAGTTGGCTTGGAAGTGAGCATTAGCACATACTCGCCGTGGTCTGAGAGCGCCCTGTTGGACACCAAAGCCGGTCCTTATCTCATTTCCCCATTAGTAATGAGCTGTTAAATCACTTCGCTCAGGCCATTTGCAGAGCGAGCCATGTGCCGGTCTAATTGCAGCTACCCTGATGCCCTGTCATCCCAGTCCCCCTCCTAATGGCCTGGTAGGGGGAGCAGGGCTGCCATTTCTGTCTCTTGTTTCAGAAACGGGGCTGCTCCTGGCTGAGCCTGGTGGGCACTGGAGAGCGGAGACCACAGCCTCTTGCATCCTCCCTCTCCCTCCTCTGCATTCCCCCAGAGGCCCTCAGGAATGCTAATGGGTTGGGCAGTGGGGGCTTGGGGCTGGGCCTCCATACCTCCTGCTCCTATAGTTGCCTAGGCCTTTCAAGCAAGGCCCCTTGCTCCTGTCTGGTTTTTGTGGGTAGCATGGGCAAGCTGCTGAATCCTTGGGATGGGGCCAGCTGATAAACAAGGATAATTATGTCTGTGAGTTTGGAATCCCTCAAAACCAAAGGTGAATCATGCATGGCAGATAAGGGCTTTCCCCAGAGCTGGCAGGAGAATGACTGGAGAGGAGGGGCCTGGCTCCGTAGCGGCATGGGGGAGTGATCTTTCTCGCGTTGCTGGGGGAGCCCAGGCAAGGGAGGACTACCCAGAGTTAGGGGGCAGGGTGGAGTGCTCTGCAGAAACCTGTCGATGTACTGGAGGCTGGTGATGGTGTAGAAAGGACCCAGGGTTCTGGGTCCACCCTTCCAGCAACAGGTTAGAGAAGTCTCTCGCTCACTGCCTGGGTGACAGAAGCCCCGCCTTTCAGGTTGAGTGTGACCATGGGCTATGAAAAAGCTGCCGACTACCAGCCTCAGGGAGTGTCTCATGGGCCGTGGCCCCAGACACTGTGGATAATCTCGTGCTCTTGGAACTTTGCTTTCAGATGCGCCTTCTGCTGTGAGGAGAAGAGAGGTGGTCCTTTCTGGGGTGCTACAAAGATGCCTTCCGCCCATATTCTGTGCATCGGAAGTATTTTGATCATATTCAAGAGGAAGGCCAGGGAATGCAGTGGAAGAGCACAAGCTTTGGGAAGAGGCAAGAGCCTCAGGTTTCTGTTCCTCGTGTCACCTCCTTCTTCCCAAAGCTTCTGGTGCCTTCCCAAAGCTGCCACTTATGGCAGCATGCTTGCTGGGCGCTCTGAGCCTAAGCCCTGGGCCTGCATGGCCTCCGTGCCCATGTCTGGGCCCTGTGCTCGTGGGGCTGCTCCTCCAGGGGAGATCTGATGAACTGCCACAGTGCAGGGTGTGATTTCAGCCTCCTCAGTAGCTGCCAGGGGGCTTGGTGATGTAATGTAGAAGCGTGGCTGGGGCTATGCGCAGGGAGAAACTCTAAGGAGATGGGTGTGTGCACCCTGGCCTTTACGCGGCCACTGCCCATCCCGCTGCCCATACACATCTCTAGCAGAGGCTGCTCCTGAGCCAAGGGCCACGCCACGTCTCTCTGCAGTGTGCAGTGAAGCAGTGGGCTGCCCCACGAGCCACCTTGTGACATCCCTTTGCCCACTGCTTTGCCTCAGTTCCCTTTTCTTCTCTCTTACTGCCCTGGGTTTGCACTTTCCAAAGGGTGTCTGCCCAAGCCCTGCTCTGTAGAGAGTCCAGGCTAAGGCATCTGGCCTGAAATTTGGATCTGCCACTCACTGTGGGAGTTGTGCAAATTCCTCACAGCTCCTAAAAAGTCCCATTTCTTCTCTGGAAAATAGGCACCCTGGTGTCTTTTAGAGTCCTGAGTGGTCATTACAGAGAATGTAACACATTTAGCCCAGGGCCTGGTGACTATGCAAAGCGAATGCGCAGCGGGTGGCAGCCCCTTTTATTACTGCCTTTACTATCACAGCTGTTATTGGAGTTTTCAGGGCAGAAATGGTTAGCAGGCCAGCAGAGATGCCCGTGCCTTCCACAGCGAAGAGCTATTGCTTGGAAGCCCCACGCAGCCAGGCCCTTCATTCCCTGACATCATGTACAGCTGAGGAAAGCCATGCCAATGGCTGAAGTTCTGTCAAAGTTGAGTAGGTAGAGATACACTGAGGCCTCTTCCGGCCTGGTTCAAGAAATGCTGTTTATCCATGTGCGGAGAGACCTGAGCATCCATCTGCCTGAATCCTGAAGGGCTCCCCTCACTCTACCATGAGCAAGAAGTGAAGACCTTCCATGTTAAGTAAGAAAGAGTTTGAATTTTATGTGTTATGGCAGCTAGGATCGTAGTAATCATTACACAGCTGTCGCTGTTGTTCCCTTAATCTGTCATCATCATCTCTGGTTTTTCAGGAGAGGAGCTTTTCCAGGAGGCCTTTTTAAGACTTTCCCAGGGCTAAGCTTGTGAATTCTGAGGTTAGGGTGCTTGGATGTGAATTTCGGCTCTACCACGTTACTGCCTCTGTGTCCTCCGTGTTAAATTACTGTTACTATAAAATGGGTCATACGGGCACTCTGAGAGTTGGGTAAGAAGATTTATGTAAAAAATAAAACAGAGCCTGGCACAGAGTAAGAGTTCAATAAAAGTTAACTACCATGACCGCCGTCTCCACTGTCACCACTTGTGTGCTCAGCATCAACATGACCACATGCATTTGTCACTGCAGAAGGAGGCACTGAGGGAGTCAGAGGTGGACTCGCTTGGGGGTTGAGGAGTGACATGACAGATTTGGTTATTTTTAGTATTCCATTTTTATTTTATTTTATTTTTTTGCCATAATTTTATTGATAAACAAATAGCAATGAGACAGTTTCAAATCAAATCGGTAGGACAGTTTCAATAATTAA
This sequence comes from Octodon degus, assembly GCF_000260255.1. NCBI lineage: Eukaryota > Metazoa > Chordata > Mammalia > Rodentia > Octodontidae > Octodon > Octodon degus. The sequence goes on along the minus strand of NW_004524735.1, from coordinate 6,196,632 downwards.
CATACCGCATACATTCTTCTTAGTGGTTGTATTCCATTTTTTAAAAGAATTTATTTGGTACACAGTTCCACTATGCAGCTCAGACTCCTGATCCTCCTGTCTGAGTCTCCCCAGTGTTGGGATTACAGGCGCGTACCCCCACACCTGATTTCACGGCTGGGCTTGGAGTGCCCAGGGTTTTGGGGCCTGCACAGCATGAGGTATTGAACTCAGGTCCTTGCTCTTGCCAGGCATGTGCTTAGACTGCCGAGCTACTCCCCAGCCTGACAGATTTAGTTATGGTGCACAGGCTGGAATAGGTAGGGGACTAGCAGGGAAAGGAAGTGAAGTGGTCCTTCAAACAGATGCTGCCTAGCTCCTAATTTGGTGAAGGGCAGACCATGTTCTTCCAGAAAGTGGCTTTAACCAAGTGGCTACCTGGCATCTTCTGCGGTACCTGCTGGGTACAGTGGAAGAGACAATAAAGGGTCTGGTAAGGCCATGCCCAGGCACCAGGACAGACACTGAGTATGTGCACGATATGTTGTTTGACCCTCACTATCATCAAGGCTTCTTCCAGACCTTCATTTACTCAGTCTTTGTAGAATTTCTTCAGGAAGCCACACCAGGGAAAGGACAGCTTGCTCACGCAGCTCTCTGTTCGCCGACACTCACTTTAGGGAAGACAGTGGAAATGGACCCAAGCAGCCCTTCTTAAAGCAAGGCGTGAGGGATCTTAGTGCTGATGGCCAGAACCACCCCACCCCCACCCCCACATCATAGCCGTGGCTCTTATCTCTCTGCACTTTGTAAAAGATGGGTAGAAGCAATCTAAATGCTAATTTTGCACCCTTTCTTTGTCCCCTCCCACTTCTGCCAGTGTGTGTTCTGTGTCATTCACCGAGGTCCATCAGCATGGAGCTGGACCAGGAGTGGGGTTTGAATGGAAGTTGGTGCAACTTGGAATTTCTCCACATCGATGGGCAGCTCTCCATGAAGTGGAGCTTTTGGACCTGTGGGGGTGGTTTTCTGTCTCTTAATGAGCTGCTTGCAGGCAGCTGCCAGGTGATAGCAGTATGTTGGCGATTTCTGTAGGGGATTTGATAACAAGAACAGAGACTAACCGCAGGCAGTGCGCCTGCCCACTCACCCTTCAGAGGTCATCATTTATGAAAGCAGCTGAGCTGCTGAGCCAGAGGCTGCTTTGAGAGAGAACCAGGTCATCATGAGGGCCAGGGTCCTCTGAGCATGACCCAGTCCTGGGTGGGAGTGCACTCCTGCCAAGAGCACAGGTTGATACAGTGTGGCCCTGCATCAGCCTGTCCCTCAGGAGCCCCAGGAGCTCTCCTCTACCTGTGATTCAGCTCTCTGGAAGGATAGAGAATCAGAATGCGCTAAAGAAAGCCCTGGCAAGGGAGTGGCAGAGGTGGCAGTGGGGCTGGAACAGAGCCACCGTGTTTCCATGCAGATTGAAGCAGTCTTCACTCCATTCACCATGCCACTTGGGATGCACAGCCCCCCATTCTCAGCATGGCCTGTGGTAAAAGAGGGGCATCTACTCTGCCCCTGACCTGGGTCCAAAGCACACCCACTCACCTGGGTTGTGTGGGGTGTGAGTTCAGAGCCCGTTTTCGGTAATCCAATATACTATATTTAAATCCCAGCTCCACGACTTCCTGGATGAGGCACACCAGGACTAAAACACTTAACCTTGGCTTCCGGATCTGCAAAATGGGGATAGTAATTCTTACTTGCCAGAGATGGAAAGAAGATGAGATGAGGGATCAAGAGCCCCTGGCTCCTGCTCTAGCAATTGGTCCGCTGTGACTATGCTTAGCACTGCAAAGCAGGAAGAGTGAATATTGAGTGTCCAATGTAGAATGTATGTTTGTCTCAGGGACAGAGACCGTGTCATCTCTCTTTCCCTTACTTTCAGATTAAGTCAGAGATGGTTCTCTTTCTGGTCAATCTATGAAAATATCCTGGGAAGAGAGTGCTTCTTCTGCTTTGCTTATCCTTGATGTTCCATGAACTGGTCTCTCTGCTATATTCATGCAATGAGACCACACAGGGACACCATACTCACCCATAACCCCCATCCATGAGCTTTGCAGAGCTCAGGAATCCGGAGTATTTCAGCTTCCTTTCTCTACACTGACAAAAATCACTGCACCCTGGTTTAGCATGAGCTATTGCCTGCTACAAATGCTCAGAATGGTTAAAGGCAATCAGCATGCTCTGGGTGTTTCTTTAGCGCCCCCATCAGGCTTGGCTGTCTCATTGCATGCATTAGAACATGAACAATAGCCTCAGAGCTGGGGTACCTAGATAGAGAGGGTGAAGGCCTTGAGGGCCAGGATGAGCAGGAAGATCTGGCTCTCTCCAAGTTCATTTTACATCAGGATCCTAGCATGTGTTCCTCCATGGGCAAAGGATTGGCTATTTAGTTGTGCATTTTGTTTTATATAGTCTGGGTTATAAGTATTACTTATGCGAACCTGAGTAAGTTACCTAACCTCTCTGAGTCCCCTACAAAGTAGAATAATGTAATTAATTCATATTATGAGTGTTGAGCATGGCCCCGGATGAAGAGCGCACTCCCTGTGGCCTAGTATATAGTCAACACTCAATAACTACCACCTGCTTTTTATTTGTTCATTCAATAATGAGTTTTATAAATAAATCCTCTTTGGCAATAAAATTATGGTCTGTGAAAGAGGGGAGCCAAAGAGTCAATCTGCTCCCGAAGAGCGATTGCTAAGAAAATAGAGCTGTTTACAGTGAGGCTATTTATTTGTAAAATAAACCGCCCCGGAGTGCAGACAGTGTGGGATGATTTTTTCAAACTGTGAAATGCAATTTGTATAACATGATCTATGGATTATTATATTCACTTAGCCTTGCACCAGCTTGAAATTGAGCGATTACTTTGGTTCTCCCAACCTGTCTTCCTGCCCGAGCTCCCGAGCCTGATACCACTGGTCGTGGACTGTGTCCCCATGGAGCCAGCTGAGCTCTCTGTCGAGAAAAGACAAGCATGACTTTGCTCACTGCGGAGGAGGAGTCTGTTTCAAACATTGCCTAAGAGGCTTGGGGCATTTGAGGGCTGACACGGAGGTGGGAGTCAGGAAGGAGCAGCCATAGGCCGCATGGCGTGGCCCCAACCCAGAAGGGAGAGCTCGTAAGCATTGCCACCTCCCGGGCAGAGACTGCCACCAGGCAGGGCAGACCTTCCCGGGGCCCGAGGAAGGCAAGGGAAGGAGCCAGGGGAATGTGTGTGCCACGGTGTGGGCATGCAGAGCCAGGGGACGGCGGCGCAGGGTGGTGCTTCAGGGGATCCCTTCTCACAGCAGTTGGTCTCTCCAGTTACGCTGAGCCCCCTGAGGGCAGGGTGGGTCCAAGAGAGCACTTTTCTCTTCCCCTGCACGTGGTCCTGAGCAGGACATCGCTTTGCTAAGGAAGCAGTTGTGGGCTCCCGCAACAACCTTCCTCCTTGTGGAAACTTGGAAGCCACCCTCTAAGGGAGCCAGGGGTCTTGATTCTCGGTGCTAGGAAAGGCACTGCAGGGAGCTGAAAGCGGCATTGTTCCCAACTCACCACTGCGGCCTCGGCCTCCTGAACTTTTAAAAACTTGCCTAAGTGGTCGGAATGGAGAAAAGAAGGCCTTTTAGGAATGACAATGACAGTGTGGATAGGGAATTTGCAAGTCCATGTACCTTAGACAGTGGAACTGCAGGGTAAGCAGTAGAGACATATGCAGGATTTAAAACAAAACAAAGCAAAACCCTCCTGAGCACACAGAGAGTGGCTCACCGCCTGATCCCCACAGGCAGCGTAGGCTGATTGGGCTCCTTGGTGGCAGGGGTCACTTCTCAGCAGCAGCATTCAGAGCGGCAGTGCCACAGCTTACTACCCTCTCTCGCAGAAGTCTAAAACCAGCTTCTGCGAGTCATGGGACTCTGGAAGAAAAATGCTTGTTAGCAAGAAAGTGCCACAGCCCTTCCTTTTCTGATGTGAGCCGGCCGGGCAGTGGCTGGGGCTGAGCACCGTTGTCATTTGTTTCCTCCTGTAGCCTAAGTGGCACAAAACTTCCCCAAGCCATTAATGGCCTACTCAAACAGGGCATCATGCAGAGCCGCTGCTATTTCCCAGCTGACAAAATGCCCTATTAATAAAAATATCAGAAACCAGCCTTGTTTTGACTTTTGAATTAATGTCTGGTCTCCTGAGTTTTGAATTAACAAGGTTTTTCTGCATAATCTAAGCAACTTCATCATTCACAACTAAGTCAAGCTGCTAGGTTAGCTTCCTTAGCTTGGTCTGAGGCTGAGACATGGGTGAATACATTTTTCACCAAATTCTTCTCTCTCAAGAACAGGGTCACACAGGTGACAGGCAGTCACACCTTGTTCAGGTCCCATGAGCACTGTGGTCCCAACCAGTGGGTGATCGTGCAGGTCTGCTGGGTGGGGCTGAGGTCATGGCAGTTCTGAATGAGTCATGGTCAGAGGGGACAGAACAATTTGGGCATATCTGACCGTGACCACCCAGTAGGTGACTTCTCCAGTCACCTCCTGTTGTAGTTTGCGGCTTTGCAAGGGGACCAATGCAATACAGGAAACTTTTTTTTTTTTTTTTCAGAACCAGGGATTGAACTCAGGCCCTTGCGCTTGCCAGGCAAGTGCTTATTCTACTGAGCCATCTCCCCGGCCCCAGGAAACATTTTTTATAAGATTATAAGTCACCCAAAGAATCATATACAAAAAGCAAGTGCAGGAAATCTGTCCACACACTAAAGACCCAAGACTCCAGCTCAGGGCCTGATCCTAATACCCTGCATGCGTCCAGCTGCAAACCTAGAGCTCATAACGGTGCCTCCCACAAGTCCAGCTGGAGGCCTAGAGCCCAGGACAACGTCTCATGCAGGCCCACCTTACAGATCTGCACTGGAAGGCACAAAGATCAGTGGTGGAAGCTGGGAAGTCTTTGACAGTGGGATGAGGGGTCTGTGCTAGCAGGCTGAGGGATCTGCCCTGGGGCAGGAAGCAGCACTCAAGGTGAGCACTAGAGCTCTCCTGAAATGTACCCCAGCCATCCTCAGCAACAGCGAGGTCCCGAGCTCCTTCAGCAGTGAGGAAAGCTGAGTTCCCAATGGGAAAGCCAACGTGACAAGCTTCTCCATGAGGCTGAGCAGTGCACTGTCTTCCCCTCCAGAGCCAGGAAGCGATGCTCAAGGTGAGGATCAGAGCTCTCCCTAGTGAGCTGTAAGAATTCTCAGCAACAAGGGGTCCCACATTCCTGCTCCTACAAGAACAGCTAAGCTCACCAGGAAAGCCACATGGCAAGGTCCACCAGCAGTATAGCCCAAGAGAACCCACAGCTCCCTACTGGTCTCCCTAAAGCTTCTCTGGTTCTGCCTTATGCTGCTGGCAACAGTCCTCAGGCGGGTCCCCCACACCTAGCACCATGTTTGTTCAGTTCAGCATTCAGCTCGGCGTTACAGGCTGACCACAAGCTGGCAACCCACCATACCTCCTGTGCTGTACAGAGAGCTCTGGTGCTCTCTGTGACTACCGTGGAGCATGGAGCTGCCCAAGGCTCACACGAGCTCTGCACGCCCACATCTGGTCCCTTCTGCCTCTGCCCTGGACCTGAGTTCCCAGGCTGCTTGTCCTCTCCTTTCTCTTCATCCTCTACAAAGGTCTGCTTTTGTCTCCCATTAAGCACAGAATGTGGACACCACGAAAAGGGAAATCATTGTCCTCTGGTGGACTTTGTCCCTGTGTACCTCTCTCCAGTGGGTATGCATTCTCCCTCTTTCCTTCCCTACATTCCTTTCTTCCTGCAGATATTTACTGAGTACCTGCTCTCAGCACTGGAGTGGGCTGTGGTCAGGGCCCCAACAGAGTACTGGGCTCCACATTTTACATGGACTTAGGGGAACGGCTCTTTACCTGAAAGAGGACAGACGTGTGTAGGAGGTGTTTCTGGGATCCCTGCCCAACTGACATGTTGTGGAAGGCAGGAGTCTACTTGCTTGGACACACCCTGGAGACCTCCCTCTCCCCCCCAGGTACTGGGTCGGCCTGCAATGTGTGTCATCCACAGGCCAATTGCTGGCCTCATCTAAACAGGGACCTGAGCCACGCTGATCCCTCCAGCATGCTGGCCACAGTCACTCAGTCCAGCAGGCACCGCTGTTCTCGTCTGGCCCCTGGAGGGCTTCGGCTTCCTGCTGGCTTGTCCCATCCTGCTGCAGCGCAACACTCAGAGATGTCGCTCCTGACCTGCCAGGCCCACCTTTTGAAATGTTACTTCACTCTCCTCAGGCATTCTGAGTTCCACATCAGTCAGTGTGAAGGGCTCCCAGAGTGACTGTCCATCTGCAGTCCAACCCCACCGAGCTGCTCCTGACCCTTAAGGGCTCAGAACAAAGCTAGGCTCGGCCTCCCTGCAGAAGCCAGGGTATGCTGCATGTCTTCCATACCCTCAGCTGCTCTTCCTCCTGAAGTCCTACTAGCTGAGAATCTCGGCCTCTCACTGATGAATCCTTTCTCCCTTTCAATGACTTCTTTAGGTTTTGTCCCTGCTCAAGGCCAGAGTCAGCCCTTTAGAAAAGGGAGCGAGCCCATCCGGAGCCATCCGTCTGCCTTCCTGTCACTTCTGTGCCTTAATTGAGTCCCTTTATGTGGGTGAGGCCATTACGATCATTTTTTGTTATTAATTGCCTATCCATTTATGCCTCTGAATGGCCTTCCTGGGCAATTCTGGATCTGACTCTCTGCCACCACCTGGGACAGAGTCGTCTCACAGACTTGCTGGCTCAGAAGAAAGTAGCAAGCCGGGCTCTGACTCCTCAGCTTGGGGTCAACATGGCCCTGCTCCGAGCTCCAGGGTGGGGAGATGCAGCCCCAAAGATGAGGTGCCAGGGAAGCCGGAAGGGGGCTGTGTCTGGGCTTGGTTATGCTTCAACATGTGGGAGACTGATTTAATGATCTTGGAGTGGGGCGACTGTAGGGGAAAGCAGTCAGCTGGCTGAGCCTCAGACACCAGGGCCAGCTGCATGTGGCTGCCTCGTGCTGGCCAGGACGGCTGGGCCCCAGGCTGGAGCTCAGAGCCTGCTTCTGTTCTTGTTCTCCACTCCAAAGGGTGGAGCTTGAGGGCCATACCTGAGGCTCAGAGGACAGTGCTACCCGACAGTCCTGTCCTTTTCTGGGGGCAGAGCCTCTCCTCCTGCACCTACCTGTCAACTCACCTCAGGCCAGCCAGGAAGTGTGAGCAGGAATAACAGGGGACATAGAACCAAAATTTACTTGGCAAGCACAAGGTCATGAGTTCAATCCCCGAGAACCACAAACAAACAAAACAAAAACAGTAAAGAAGGCAGATGTTGAGGGTAGTGGTTCTGTGAAGGGGAAATTAATTGGAGAAGGCTCTGGGCAGGGAGAGGTGGGCGGTGGGGGAACATTCCATAGTGAGAAGAGCATGTACAAAGGTCCTGAGGTAGGATAACCTTTAGTGTCTTCAGGGACCATGGCTAAGGCAGAAGTTCTCATACTAGGTTCTGAGAC
>NW_004524735.1:6181614-6187665 GCF_000260255.1 Octodon degus | reverse complement strand
CACTGAGGATTTTCACGACACCGGTGATATGATCTGATTTCAGCTTTTAAAATACTCATGGAAAAAAAAATAAAAAATTAAAAAATAAAATAAAATAATAAAAATAAAAATAAAATAAAAATAAAATACTCATGGATGCGCTACGGAGAAGGCAGGTTGCACAAGAGGAGATGGGAGGCCACCGTGAGGCTCCTGCTGCGTTCCTGCTGCCTGGGATCTTGGGTGGTGGGTGACGGAGGTGGGTGATAAGTACCTGCTTGTCTGTGTTGTGTTCTGTGCTGGAAACAAGACTCGGAGCACCCTAGGCAAGCTCTGTTTCACAAGCCACACCCTCAGCCCTCATAAATATTTATTGCTTGAAAGATCACATTTTCAACCATTATATGCAGTCACAGCACCCTCAAAATTTCATGTGTCATGATTGCCACAAGGGAAGCTAAGTGGCTCGTGCATAATTGTTTGTTGTCTCTCCCACGTTGCTATGATTTTTCCAAGGCAAGAGTAGATGTAGGTCCAGTGCCTGGCACTTAAAGCCTCCATGAGCATTATTTGTTGAATGGATAGTTGACTGTAATCATATCACTGTGAATGGGCACCATTACCATTCATGTTACAGAAGATAAACCATGACGAGATATGTGAATGTCTTGGGCCCTGCAGCTAGATCAGAACCCATTTCTTTCAGGACTACGAGAGCTTCCTGCTCCTTTGCCCCTTTACCTTTGCCCTGTATCAGGAACCACCATCGGCAGATTCCAGGGCTGGGTCTGCACAGTGCACCAGAACCCAGTGTATCAAAAGGCCACGATGGTTTGGCTGCCAGTTGCCATGGTGCTAGACCTCCAGGAGCTGGTGTCACCCTCTAGCTACCCTGAGCCTGAATGTGCATATTCATGGCAGGGGCCAGCCCTGGGCAGTGGGGGAGGAAGCCGAGACCTGAGGCTCAGGTTGCTCCTACTCTGCAGGCCTGAGAGCCTTGGAGATGCGGAGGCCACAGGCCCAGGTGCCCCCGCCAGCATCTCTCAATCAGGTGCAAATCCGGCTCTGAGAAACTAACCAAGAGGCTCTGGTTTTGCTCCTGGGAAGAGGACAGCAGGACAACAGGCACTAAAGGGTGCCTGGGATACCCCTGCTCAGGTGTACCTGGGGTGCGCCTCAATGTGATTCTCTGGCCTTGCCCCTGACTGTGAGCTAGAGGGCAGGTAGGTCTTCGGCACTATGTCCTTTATTCCTGCAGCACTGCTATGAATCCATAGTAGGAATGGCTGTTAAATGTTGTGGACAATGACCCTGGTAAGGTCTCTTATTATCCCATTTCATGGATGAAATAACTAAGGAACCGGGGGTTAATGAATATACTTATGCAATGTTATAGTTCAGGGATAGCATCTGAACCCAGCTGACTCGAGAGCTCACACTCTGTCCACCCGGCCTCTCCCCTGAGCTGCACATTGTGGACTGGCTTGACTTTTCCCTTCTAGGACTATATTGCACTTTAGAGGTAATCTTATCCACTAACCGAAGAAGTGAAGTGGAGGGGAAGCCACTGCCTGCAGACGGCAGCCCTTGGCTCTAGGCTGTGGTGCGTCCTCTGTGCCCTTCTCTGCCTGCCTAGGACCCAGTCTTCTGTGCCGCATGGTCAACGGTCAACACAGGGGAAGGATCAGCTGCCTTACTAGGACTTTTACTTATCCAAGAATATTTATCACGTGTCCACTATGCCAGGCCCCTTTCAAGGCTCTGCAGATAGGAAGCCGTGAGGTAGATGCCATCTCTGATCCTGTAGAGTTTATGTTTTAATGTGAGAACAAGGACTAAGTGCAAACTATGAACCAAAAGAAGGAATAGGAAAATAACCACAGTGTGATTTTAGGGCCCAGTGGTACACACTGTGAGGAAAGCAGCCTAGAATGGTGTGACAGGAGATGCAGGGTGATGCTGGGCCAGCTGGCCTAGGCCACTGCTGGCGAAGTGCATTGCTGCGAAGGGCGTTACAGGCAGGCAGGTGCCTGGGGACCAGGAGTCAGGCAGAAGCCACACAGGGAGTGTGAGAAGAGAAGGGGACCCAGCACGGAGGAGGTGCTGTCAGATCACAGAGGCCCTCAGAGGCCCTGGAAAGGAGCCTGGGTTTCATTTTAATGGGGTAGGAAGTGCTTGGAGAGGCTTCACCAGGGAATAGCACCCTGCGATTTGCATTTTTTAAAAGGTCACTTGGGGTAGCTGCATGAAGGATGGATTGCAGGGGTTAGGAAGGAGGGGACAGGAAGACAATCATCCCATAGGAAATGCTGCCCTGGGTGCAACAGCACGTGGAGGAAGGCAGACGGATTTATGGTGAGTTTTAGGGCAGTGGTGCCAAGCAGAGGGAACAAAGGTGTCTGTGTTAGACTCGCCTTTCCTCCCTGGAAATAACAATGATGAGCGGAAGACAATGAGACACGGGAGCTGGTCACAGGGCGTAGAATTGTACAAGGTGTGCATGGAGTTCCAGGAAGAAAGGAGGCAGGGAGTCCTCCCCTTAGGCCTGCTGGCCACGGCTGGCCACTGGCTGCCCCTTTGCTGGCCCCATACCCCACCTGTCCTTGTCCCGTTGATGGCTTGGCGGCAGGCTTGTGGGCTGTGCACCAGTATGCCACTTCCAACCAGCTGGCAAACGGAGCCAGACCAGAGTACATGGGAGGGGACAGCTTTGCAGGCAGAGGAGCCTTGAGTGGCCTTTTGGCCTGATGCCCAGTGCTGACATCCAAGGGGTGGCCCGGTGCAGAAGGGACAGCCCTGGGACAGCCACATGGTAGCTGACAGCAGCACCATATATGCTGGGGGACCTGTCAGCTAGGCCATCTCAGAGCTGCTGCCACATCTGGCAGCTGCAAACAGAGAGGAGGCATTGGATGAGGACACTGTGCTTGTGCCCAGGCTACACCAAAGACTTCCTGTGACTAGGCCACACATTCTTGTGGAACATGGCGAAGCCATGCATGTGCCTTGGGAACCTTCCCAGGAACATTCCAAACCCCCGTTTCCCTGCAGATTAATGGTGATAATGGCTAAGGCTTAGCTCATGCTGCCATGTGTCAGGCACATCTTTGATGCGTTGGTCAGTCCTTACAATGACCCTGTAAGGTGTACTCCACTGCGACCCCTGTGCTGTCCATCAGGAAGCCGAGGTGCACAGGGCCAGGAACGTGTGGAGCCAGGCTTATGAACCCAGGAAATCTTGCTCTCAACCCATTTTCGGCACACAGAGAATAAAGCCCGGCTCCTCCCCTGGCATGTCTTGCCCCCGGTCCCTCCCCTCCCTTTCCAGTGCCACCCCCTGCCACAGAGAGGCCATTGCCCACAGTGGCGAAGAGCTCCGGCACTGAGAAGGGTGCATGGACATTTCAGCCCTGACCCACCACCAACCAGCTTGGTGGCTGTGAGAGTCAGGGAGCAATGGAGTTGAGTGTGCGTTGGCCCAGGGGAGAGAATTCCTGGGGTGGGGTGAGCAGAGATTGGGAAGGTGGGTGGGTCCTTGGGGAGGCTGCATTTCACGCTGAGGTGAGCCAGCGTGGTGGGAATTACACCTTCCAGATAGACCATGATCTCCAGTATGAGCCACAGAAAAGTGGCTGAAGTGTCAAGGAAGGTGCCATACGCTGTGTCGTGGAGATGCCCGTGGGTAAATGTCCTTGCAAGCAAAGATGGAGCCAGGCATGACATGCCGCATCCTTAAGAGCTTGTCTCCTTGCAGCTTTTCCTCTACGAGCTTCGGTCTCAGATACAGCTGCCCAGTGGTGGCAAAGTGGCTGCCAGTGACCTTGTGCTTTAGTCCTTGGGGCCACAGAGCAGGGAATGCTTGCCTGAGTCAGCATCCTAGGATAAACTCAAGGTGGGTTGGATTGCCAGGGTCAGAACCAATCCCTGTGGCCAGGGGGGGAGGGGTCAACCAGGCCTGGTGACACCAAGTAGAGAGCAGTCACCTCTACCACAAGAGAATGGTGAGTGGATGTGGCAGACGTGGCAGATGGCTCCACAGAGCCTTCTAAGTTGTGCAGACAAAGGAGTGGCAGCAGGAGCCAACGCTGTAGAGGGAGTGCTTGTGAGATGCCTGCTGGCCCTTGCAAAGCCTAGCTGAGTGCTGGTGAGGGAAGGTTTGGAAGTGGACTGTGAAGAGCTTGGTGCCCGGCAAAGGGATTTAGGCTTTCTTCTCGCAGCACTCAGGAATCAGAATGTCTTTGAGCAGGAGCATGCCATAGGCTGCGTTTTCTCTTAGGACAGTTAATACTGCAGTGACAAGAGGGTGAATTGGGTGTGGGAGCAAAGGCCCTTCCCAGTTTTTAAAGAGCATGGCAAGAGGTTTAAGCCAAGAGAGGCTAGGGTTACCAGCTGTGCTGCCTTTAAATTCCATAGCCAGGAGCAAGATAACGTGAAAGGACTGGGGCATTTGGAGCATTTCAGCACAGCACCTGCGTGTGGTTTGTGCATTCCTGATACTCAATAAATACTGTTCTACTTTCTCTTCCCTTCCTCTTTCTGTAACCTGGGTTCCAGTTTAGCCGCAGACTTTGATTGAGGAAGTGCTGACTTAGAAAGAAGTAGGCTTGGGCTTTGAAATCAAAGGTGTGGGTCGGACCAGACTTCTTTGTGACCAGCTGGGTGACTTTGGACCATTTGGTTAGCCTCTCTGAGCTTCTTTCTGCATCTGAACAATCAAATTTACTATCTGAGTTTTCCTAGCAAGCAGCATGGTACCTCCTTGACGTGTAGTGGGTAGCCCCGGAAGAGCACTGTGTAGAGGGCATCATTTAAGAAGTCTCGTAGGGGCGGAGGCAACCTGACATGAACTTACCGCTGAGGAAGGAAATGAGGAGGATAAAGGTCTCTGCCCGTCAGGCCAGCGGGGTCCTCACTTCCGGGACAGCCAAGAATGATCATGTCTCATGAGAGAGAGGGGAAGATGATGGCACACTTCTGATGGGATTCATAATCCAGGGCCTTTGGATTAAAGGCAGGTCTGATTTTCTGCAAAAGGACAACCAGCGCTGTGGTGTCTTCCGGCTGCTGAGGCCAGGAGCTGAGGCTGTCATTCCAAGCCAGCCCCGTCCCGCTTGGCTCCTCAGTGGCGATCTGGACACCATAGTGGAGACCGGTTCGCTGGCGGCTACCTTGCTGAGCAAATGGCACTGGGAAGATGAAATTCACCCTTCGGGGCTCGGTGCAGCGCAGAGATTTGCTCCTGGGCCCCACAGATCCTCCTGACTCGCCTCCCCTTGCGTGCTCTGCTCTGGGGATTTCCTAGCGCTGCTATTATCTCATTGCCAAGAAGCAGAGTAATTACAAGTATCGGAAGGATTTCCCAGGAAAGACAAACTTGGGTTTATGTATAAGCACATATGAAAGCAGAGGCTTGGGACCTGCGCATAGTGTTCGATATCAGACACCACCATGAGTTTCATTTCACTTAATAACGTTTCTACCTGCTACGTAACTTTCCGGCGATGGTGGTGATGGTGGCGGTGGTGGTGAGAGCTGCCTTTAATGGTCCTGTGCGACAGGCAGTACGCTAGGCTGCAGCCCTGCTGACCGGCCTGACTCGGGAGGAATACTTAGGCCACGGTTTCTTCTCACACCATAGATTACAGTCCAGGAATGGACCAAGGAATCAGTTTGTTGGATTGAAATGAGCCCTTAAATAGGAAAGCAGCCAAAATGATATAGAATGGAATCGCAAATGGCAGAGAAGTAAAAGGAAGAATGTTTCATAAAACTTGACATCTTGGTCACTTTCCCATCTCTGGGACAAAAGATCTGAAACCTGCAATTTGAAGGCGATGTTTATTTAGGCTTTGAGTTTCAGAGGAGTCAGTCCATGAGGGTCGGGCTCCAAACCAGAATTGGTATGATTGAAGGGCCCAGTGGGGCCAAGCTGCTGGACTTCTGTCAGCCAGAAAGCAGGAGGGGGAGGGAGATCCAGGGAGGGAGGGAAGGAGGGAGGGAGGGAGAGAGAAAGAGAGACAGAGACAGAGAGACAGACAGGGAGAGGGAGGGAGGGAGAGAGACAGAGACAGA
>NW_004524735.1:6168258-6181349 GCF_000260255.1 Octodon degus | reverse complement strand
AGAGAGAGAGACAGAGTGAGAGAGACAGAGAGAAACAGAGACAGAGACAGGCAGAGAGACAGAGAGTGACAGTGAGACAGACAGAAAGTGTGAGAGAGAATGAGAGTAAGAGAGTGAGATCGGGCTGGTGAGATGGCTCAGTGGTCTAAAGCACCTACTTAGAACAAGCTTAGCAACGCACAGGGACCGCGGTTCAGTCCCCCAGCACCACATGCCAGCCAGCCCCGCCCCCTGGTGGGCTGAGCTGGCCACACACACACACACACACACACACACGCACACAAATAAATAAAATTTTTTTAAAAAAGAGAGTGAGATAGACAGAGAGAGATAGAGAAATAGACAGACAAAGAGTGAGATAGACAGAGATAGAGATAGAGATAGAGAGAGAGCGAGAGCGCACACGTGAGCTGTACAGCTGGTACAATGAAGACTCAGACACAGACACAAGCTGCCTGCTTCCTAAACTGTAGACTGCTATGCTCACTTTGGCTTTTAAAATCATCTGTCTTGAATGGGTGTGTGTATGGCCCCCGTTCATCTCTGGATGTTTGGTGTATGTCTTTGTGCTTTGTCTTGAATTCACATGCGGATTGCTTGAGAGAGAGGAAACATCGATGCTCACAGACTCGCCTGCTTTCTGATTGCGATAATGCTGTAGCACACAGGACGGAAGGGCGCTTTGAGGAGTTCACCACCACTGAGAAGCGCAGGCTTGGAGAGAAGCCAGGCAGCGCCCCGCTGTGTCTAGGTCCATCCTTCTCTGTGTGAAGCGCCTCCTGCCTGGCTCATAGTTGGATTCTTGATGTGCGTATTCCTCGGTCTCAGGAAGACCCAAGGCCAGGAGAAAGCTCAGTCTCCAGGAATATATCTGCTCTATTTCCAAATGGATATCACAGAAACTAAAATTTGGTGCTTCTTAGTTGGGGACACTGCAGACAGCATTCAGAGGATAATTCTTTCCTTCTTGCATAGCTGAGTTGAAAGAGCAGTAGCTATGAGATTAGACAGAGATGGGTCACATCCGGGGCCCATTTCTATGTGATCCTGAGCCATTTACCCCGCTTTCTGCAGGTCTCAATTTGTTATCTTTTCTGCAGGACATGAAATGTCTATAACCTTGTTGGAATTTTTGGAGGATTAATCATATCAAATAAAACACTTAGGATGCCACTTGATATTGAAGATACCCGCAGCAAGGTGTAGATACCATGTTCTCACTTACACATTCACAGACATTTAACAGCTGCCTACTATGTTTCAGACAGTGCTGTGTATACCAAGCTATGAAGGAAGGTGTCATTAGCAGCTCACAATCAATTGCTCACTGGGCCACCTCTCTCCACTCCTGTGCCTGGAGCAGACATGACTAATTGATCACTGAGTTCAACAGGCACTGCAGTTGAGGCAGCACTACCCCCAGGTGGAGTGAGAATGAAACACCAACTTCTTTGCTTTCCCTGGTTTATTTAATAAGCGAGACCTAGAGATGGGCAATTACTTGAGCATGTGATAAATGCCTTGCCAGGGGAAAACAGAGATCCCCAGTAGCTGCTTAATTCCCTGGAGAGTGCACGGTGTGTGAAGCTTCCAGAACAAGCTCAGTCTGGTGGGATGAGGAGTTGGCTGGTTTAAGGAAGGGATGGAGATCGGGAAAGGGAGGAGGGCAGTGCAGGCCAGGGGCAGCACACATGCATGTGTGTACAGGCTGTGGAGGCCAGAAGGGGCAAGGAACATGGAGGGGGCGCCAGTGAGAGTTGAGGCCGGTGGGGGAAGGGGAGGGTCTAATCCAACCATGCTGAAGCCAGGGAACCACAAGTGTGCTCCTGGGAACAGGCATCAAGTGTCCTTGCTCTGCAGCGCTGGGACAGAGAGCTGAACAGATACAGATTAACCTTGAGAAAAGAGGCCAACAAGCAAGAAATGTTTCTCCTGCCCACAAAAATGCCTCAATCCAGCGAAAAGATTTCAGGGATCATGGAGGCATTTCTCTCTTTCAGACAGCAGTCATCCGGGTCCCTCAGGACCAAGCACAAAGCCTGATTAGTGCTGGGCCCAAGCAGCCCAGAGCACCCGTTTCCATCAGGAGCTGACTGCAGGCTACACTCTAATGGGATTGGTTGTCAAATATATGCTGCCCCTGCTTTTAAAGAATGTTCCTCTCGCAGAGGCTGGCTGCTGCTGCCATCATGAGGGGCTGGGCCCAGAATGATATTGAAGGCCCCACTGTTGTGGGTAATTGATTTTGAATTTTGGCTGCAAAAGTTTCTCACTGATGAGCTTTAAAGTGGAAGGTAAATGTAGGAAATGAAAGTGATATAAGGGACTAGCTCATTGGCCAGAGGAGAATGAAATAGCCAGCAGCATCCCTCTGAGAACTGTGGGTCTCCAGACTTATCACACACCTGTGAGGTTTTAGGCAAGTCCTTTCTTTTCTCTGGGCCTCAGTTTTCCCATTTGCAGAATGGAGTCATGGGAAGCTGTTCCCATTTCTTTCCATCTATAATATTCTTCATTCAGACAGCAGTGACCTGGGAGATGTGGACTTCATAAGAATCCCATGAGCGAGGCTGCCAGGCTCTGTCTGTTCTCATCCACTGGAGGGTATCCATTGAGATCAGAAGCAAAACACTGTGTCCAAAAGGCAAAGTGTTGTTGGCAACCACACTCAGAAGTGAGCTGTGTTCCTCGATGGCTCTTCCATCTCTTGTATCAAACTCAAATGTATTTTCCAGAGAATGTCTACTTTGAAGATAACTTTCTTGGCCAACCTATAAATGCTTTGTTCAATTTTTAATGCAATCAAAATAGTATTTGCTTATGGTACTTACCCTATGACAGTACTATGTTTAGGGGGGAGTATGAAAGTGGAATCTTTCATGACCTCGCCCAAAATAGTAGTGTTTTGATGAGGCTCTTATGAAATAGTCCAGTTTCTTTAGATTGGTGTGGAGCAGCATTCCTTTTTAATGGGACAACTGGGAGAGAAAGTATTTCATTGGCAAGTCTAGGAAACCATGGAAAGATACTTTACTCTTTCCTTAGGGTAAGAGGAACCTGGGATCTACAACTGAGTTGTCCTTGGGTAGGAAGGCCATAGTGTTTCTGATTGTCCAAAGGAAGGGAGCCCCCTGCTGGAGGGGAGGGCTGCCCTGCCATTGCAGTCTCCAGTAAACATTTCTATTACAAGGTTTGTCTGTGTTGCCAGTGAAGTCGAATAGATGTCTTAATTTTCTCTCTTAAAAAAGAACCTCTTTGTATTAAATAACCATTATCTCTTAACAGACTTAATTATTTTAATGTTATTAAATAAATCAAATTGAATTAGCTAGTTTAAGTAGAACCTCTTTCAGTATCATTATGAAACGCTAAGGAAGAAATCTGGGCTTTTCATTCACAGGAAAGCTGTAAAAAGGGAATTTGAACAAAGTCGTCTGATTAGGAAAGAAGATGATCAAACAAATTTATAGCTGATGCAAGGAGTAGAAGATGATAAGTGTAAAACATACTCATTGGAGACTGCTGTGGGTCAGCAGTGTTTCTTCCTATTATTCCACTTTGTCTTTAAAAATACCCTGTGATGTGTAGGTTTTTTTTTAAAGTTTAAAAATTTTTTTAAAAAATGTATTTAGTACAGGGTCTCACTATGTAGATCGGACTCGTAGTGATCCTCCTGTTTTCAGCCTCCCAAGTGCTGGGATTACAGGCCCATGCTACCATGCCCAGTTTCAATTGCAGTCTCAGCATGTCCTGGGGGCGGGGCCGGCATGGCTTGTTGTTGCCAGGGATCAAAACCCGGTCCCTGTGCTCTGCCTAGCAGACACTTTAATAGGCTGAGCTATGTGGCTGGCCCTTAAAAACATTTATTCATTTATTTGGTACAGGGTCTTGCTACACAGCTTGGACTCATAGTGATCCTCTTGTCTCAGCCTCCCCAGCACTGGGATTACAGGCATGTTCTCACCACACCTGGTTTTGGGGCTGGCATGGTATGCCTGGGGTTCTGGGGCCAGCATGGAATGTGGTACCAGGGATCAAACCCAGGTCTTTGTGCTTGCCAAGCAGGCGCTTAGACTATGAAGCTCTCTCCCCAGCCCAATGTATAGGTATTAAACTCCACTGGACAGTTGGGGAAACTAGAAGTTTCTAGTGAAGGAGCCACAATGTAAACTCAGCTACCAGTTCCCATACTCCCCTATACCTCAGCCCTCGAATGGTCCTTGTGCTAGGAGGTGAAAGTAGGAGGGAGAGGGAAGAAAGAAATGAGCAGGTGAGCTCTGGGTGGGAGGGCACCCGCTGGCCCTTAGAAAAGGTGACAGGTTCTGAAGAGAAGTCGAGGTCTGGAGTTTATCAAAATGCTGCTCATAGCAGAGTTCACTTGGATGAATTTCTCATTTCCATGAGTGAGTAGTGATGATGGTCATGCTGGTGCTGTACGTCTTTGGTATTTTATTTAAAGTTTACAGTGACAAGCCCGCTGGTAAGACAGGAGGCATTATTAAGCCTTGTCACTGCCTACAGTGGGTGATGGGCCAGCACAACAGGCTAGATATTTCATTTTGTGTGTATTGGTGGAATTTCTCCTCCTGTGACCTCGCTGTGGGAAATCCATTGCTTCTATCCCCAATGCCTTATTTCTTCTACCAAATACCCCATAGTGCATACCCCCAAGACATGGCTGGCGACAGCCGTCTGTGGGGTCATTTCCAGCTTGCAGCTTCTCCTTGCTTTTGTTACAGAAAGTCTGGTAGCAAGGTAAGAGGTGTGGAGGTTCTGAAGCCAGCTACCGCCTAGAGCCAATGAACCCTCCATGGAAAGAATCCCGGATGATGAACTGCGCCGCAGGTACAACAGGCAACAGAAGGCCACCGTTCACTATGACCACTCTGGCTTATTCTGTAGCTCTGTGTGGCTGAGGAGTGAGCCACGCACAAAGGCTTGGGATGGGGCAGGGGGCGCCCAGGGGAGTCTGGGCGTTGGGGCAGGTCGCAGGCAGACATGTGGGAAAGGGCTGGGGAGGTGTCCAGGCCCGCATCATGGGGCAGAAGTGCCTCCTGCCCTGTGCTTCCCTTCTGCTGGAAAAGCATTGCTATTAAGTGCTGAAGAGAACCTGGAATATACAGGAAGTTACAAGGAAAAGCAGTTTATGCCAATCTTGCTAGGAAAAGGGACAGGATTTTAAAAATGTGTTTCCTTCTGTGAATCTGGGAATTGCCTTTCTCTTCTATCAGGCTTCTCTCTCATCCGAGTCGGAGCCATCTGATATGATTTTGCATTCAAATTTGTAGCTTGGTTTTTCTACTGAATGTTGTAGCTTCCATCAGAGTTAATATTTTAATATGCTAGGTATCCATTTAAATTTTTTAGAAGAACCTTAATTTATCCTACCAATAAGGCATAGTTCTGTGAGTTTACCATAATTTAAAGAATCTTTTACTCAGTGGTTTTCTAGTTTATTTCAAACTAATATTACTTGGGGACTAGGGAGATAGCTTGGCAGTCTAAGTGCCTGCCTGGCAAGCACAAGTACCTGGGTTTGATCCCTGGTACCACATGCCATGCCAGCCCCAGAACCCAGGTGCTCCATGCCAGCCCTGAAATCAGAAGTGGTGGCGCACGCCTGTAATCCTAGTGCTGAGGAGGCTGAGATAGGAGGATCACTATGAGTCTTAGCTGTGTAGCGAGACCCTGTACCAAAGAGAGAGAGAGAGAGAGAGAGAGAGAGAGAGAGAGAGAGAGAGAGAGAAATAATATCATTTGAGTGAGTATGTCTGAATGTAAATATAAGTTGGAATTTCTGGTCTTTTGAGTAGGAAGGATTTCTAGGAGTGGATTAAAAACTGCGAACTTATAGAAAAAGAAATGCATCACAGGCGCAACTCTTCTTTCCAAAACTTCGTGCCAATGCCCCTCCCATTAGTGGTGGAAGAGATTGTGTTATTGCATCCTGGGTGAACACAGATTTTTCCATGAGAAAACTAGCCTAGCATTTACACTAAGTTAAAGGTAGCTCGGGTCCAATATGCCAGAAGCTCGCGGGAGGAGTTCTTGCACCTCGGGGGGCTGTGCGGATGGCTCACATTTGGAGGCAGACAGAACCAGCATCTTGGTTTGGATGCAACAGTCTCAGGGTACACAGGCAGGTCCTAGCTGAACCCCAGTAAGATTGGGCAGAACACAGCAGGAAATTCAAGCAGGCCATGCACCAGAAGAGCCTTCAGTCTTATGACAGAGACCAGGCCCACGGAGACCTGGCAAGGGGGTGGGAAGGAAAGCACAAAGAGTGGTTCTGTGTGGCCTAGCACTGTCTGCAAAGGCCACAGAGCTCTGAGGAGAAGAGGCCACGGTGCAGGTGTCGACAGGACACCTCAGGGAAGCGGGGCCTGGAAGCGAGGGAGGCTCCGCTGGAGGAGGAGCAGCTGAGAGGATGGCACGTGGAAGGGACCAGGGATGTGATGAGCTCCCGCAAGGCTTGGCACTCAAGCTCAGGGGCCCGGCGTCCACCGGACTCGTGTTCCACCCCAGCCACTGACTTGCTGGCTGATTTTAGACAGATCAGTTACCTCTTTTGAGCTTCAGTTTTCCCACTTGCAAACAAATGATGGAAAATACTCCTACGGTTGTGTATGATTAGCTCCTGGAACCAAGCACACAAACCTTAAAACAACTGAAATGTATTGTCCTGCGTGCTAAGTCCACAAGTCCAAACTCAAGGAGCTGGCAGGGCCATGCGCCCTTTCAAGGCTCTGTAGGGGTCTCTGTCCTTGCTGGTTCCAATTTCTTTAGTCCAGGTGTCTTGGCATCCCTCCAATCTCTGCCTCTGTCCTCCCTGTCCCTGTGTCATCATGTAATGTCCTTCCCCATGTCTCCTCATCTCACTGAGGGTTCTCTCTACTCTAATATGACCTCATTGTAACTTATTGCACCAGCAACATCCTTGTTTCTTTTTTCTTTTTTAAAAAATTATTATTATTATTATTATTATTATTATTATTATTATTATTGGTGGAACCGGGGATTGAACTCAGGCCCTTGAGCTTGCCTGGCAAGCACTTATTCTATCGAGCCATCTCCCCGGCCCCATCATCCTTGTTTCCAGGTAAGGTCGCATTCTGGGATCCTGGGGAATAAGAGTTCCTAGTGTCCTTTGGAGGGACACAAATAGCAGAGCTAAACAGAGCAAATGGAACCAAAACTCATAGTCCAGTGCTAGCTACAGTATGTGTCAAAAATTCAAGCCTATTATAATTGTTGTTACTCGATGGCAAGTTCCTTCTCTGATGTTATAGTTCAGGTAGCTTTTTGTCTTCTGGGTTTTAGAAGAGAAAATTATAGAGCAGAGGAATCATATAAAAGATCACAAAATGGTTTAAGGACAAATATTTTGGAGGATGGGAGGGTGATCTGGCTGTGCCATCTGTCACCCCAGTGGTCCCCAGGGGGGAACTGGCTGAGCTGGCTGGCTAGGCAAATGTGCCCCCTGCCCTGACCACTCCATGCTCGTCCCTTCCAAAGCTGTGTGCTCAGTCAAAGAAGATGGCCACCCCTGATAGAGAAGGACCACTGCCCTGCTAGAACCTTGAACAAGCTCAGAAGGACAAGCACTTTGGAGGCAAAAATCTGAAGGTTGAGCCCCTACGTATGGTATTATGGCTATGACCTTGGATCTATAAAATGGGCATAGCCAGATGTGATGCATAGTATTTTCATCAGCTCTCATGAGAATTAGTTAAATTGTTTGTGTAATGTTCTTAGAAGAGTACGGCATGTAGAAAGGACTGGACTTATAGTCACTTTTACCAAGAGGAGCAGTTGGTAGCAAACTATGACATGCAGCATGTAAGTCCAGGAAACACACTGCCTTCCCTGTATGGATGGCTGCTTCCCAGGTCCCTTCACAGCCCCAAGAGCACCCACATGGGGATATGAATCAAGAACGAGCTGAGCCAGAGCCTCTAAGAGAGACAGAAGTGGTGCAGAAGGCTAATCTACAGCCTGTCCCAGACACTGGGTAGAGTGGAGTGGAGGACAGTGTGGACCTTAAAAGAGTATCCTGCAACTTCCAAAGGATTAGTGCTCCTTCCTTTCTCCATCCAGTTGATAAGAACACCCACTATTCCTAGAGCTCAGCTCCACCAACTTTGCTGATGAAGCCATCTGGTCAACCACAGCTCAGGAGGCAGCATGGTGGTGCAGCTTCCACACTGCGGGGCACTCCCATCTCTAGCATGCCATGGTGACCTCTGAGCAGCCCTCACCAGGTGAGTGCTTGTCTGCTGTAAGGATCCTGGCAGCCTTTTCCTTGGCCAATTTGGAAAGAACACTTGGAGGCTGTATTTAAAGGGGAGATGCACTCTGTGGAGCCCACATACCAAAGAGGTATCTGGCTTCCTTACTGATCCTTTCCAAGTCTGCATTGACTCATCTGCAGATTGCAGACAGAAATACCCACTGCAGCAGGATTAGGATTAGGATTAGGGTATAATTAGGATGAGGGTATAAATCATGTCCTTTGCTAGCACCTGACCCATGGTCACTGCCCAAAATGTAGCAGTGTTCAGAATAAACAGTAGTGACACCATGTTTGTGGAGCAGTTATTTTGTTAGGCTTGTGTTATATCCTTTAGGTCTGTCTGCAGGCTCAGTTCTCACTGGCGTGGGGAGCACTTTCCCATCACGGCTTTCCAGAGCAGGACTGGGGATGGCAGAGGCTACAGATCTGCTCAGCAAGCAGAGCCGAGAGCTGGCCCAGCCTCCACTCTTGCACCCACCACCTTCTCCAGCTCTCAGTAGTGGCAGAGGCATTGTCTTTGCCGCTGACATTTGACTTTCACCTGTCACAGAGGAAGTCTAGGGAGGGTGCGGCACGGTCCATTAGCTGCACGCAGTAGAACTTCAGGACTGGCTTGCCTGCCCAAGCACGTATCCTGCTGCCAGCACAGGAGTCCTCACTGCTATGGACGGATTCACTCCAGCCCTCTTCCCACAGATCCCCTTTTCTGTCTAGACCTTCACCTGCCACCACAGGGAGCGCTACACCAGATCTGAGAACTGTACGTCTACTGAACTGCAGCTCTTCTCTGCGTCTACTGACCAAGTCTCTTCCTACCTCGGCCGTTGTTTGTCCATCTGTAGCATGGGCAGATTCTTGTCTATCCCTTTCAGGCTGATCTTCTTAGAATAAGCTCAAGAAGTAGAGAAGAACAGGGGCAGAGAGGCTGCAAAGTTCAGAAGGAAGCACATGCGCTCCGAAGCCAGGCTTGGTTCAGATCTCAGCCTTCACTTCTACCTTCTGTGTGATCCTGGCCAACGATCTCACCACTCTGTACCTCAATTTCACCCTCGGCAAAGTGCGCGTAGTTACCCAATGGAGTTGTCCTGCCGGTTAGATAGTTGATGTAAGTGAAATGCTTAGAGCAGTGCCTATGCTGCTGCAACTTAAAGGACATACTATTAACACCATTACAAGTTTTGGTGCTGAGTCTGAACGAATAGAGGGCCGGTATGAAGCTCACTCTATGAGGCACACAAGCTCCCATCACACTGCGTTGATTTTCTTGTCTGTAGATGTACAGGTCTCTCAGGTAGTCAGGAAGGATAAGCAGGGTAATGTTTGTAAACCTCTGACCCATAACAATCCCTCAGGAGGTGTTTCTACTTTCCTCCCAAGTGATGGTTCCTTACAGCTCTTGTTTCCACGCTGGTGATGGTGCCTTTTTAGTCAGTGCTACCAGCTGGGAGATGAAGCGCTGCTGAAGTTTTGGTGGTAGAACCATCATTTACTCAGCAGAGGCAGCGGAGCCTGAGACCACCCACCCACTGTGATGAGCCATCAGCCGAACTGTGGGGCTCACGGAGAAGCAAGGGTAGCCTGAGGCCTCTGAACAAGGTGCCAAGCCTGCCCTTCACTTGCGGGTGGGCAGTGCCCATTTCCCAGATGAAAGCACTGAAGACTCATGGGAACTCTCCCAAGTTCCTGAGGGTAGCCAGGCTGGGATTGAAGTCCAGGCCTCAGAGCTCAGAGATTTCTTAGTCTTGATTCTTTTAGCCGGGCACTGTCTGCCTTCGACGAGCCTACTTGAGTCTTTTTCCTGCCGTGTTTGGTTTACTTTGTTCTATGCATCTGACAGAATATATGGCTCTTGTTGCAATTATTGCAGGTGAGTCATAAATGGGCCCAGGTTTCAGAGGATGCACATGGCCCAGAACAAAGTCATTTCCATGAAAAGGAGATGTTTATACTGTGCAGAAGGAGATAAAACTGGTATAAATATAGGGAGAGACTTGGGGGTCCTACATCTATTTAATTTACTTAAAAGTATGTGCCCAGTGGCCTAGGGTATTAGTTAGTACACATTTTTAATTTCTTTCAGGGAGACTCCAAATAAAATTTGTTGAAGAACCCTGAATGTAGCTTTTCTTTCTTGGAGAAATCCAAAATAATCTAGCTGTACAGTCCTTCCCTTTAAGGCTAGTGTTCACACCCATGTTCTAGAAGCTGTTACATGCTTGTCAGGAGTGTAGTTGTGGAGGATGCTGGGAAATGTAGTTGCAATTCTGGCTGCCATGCTAGCAGTACATGAGTGATGCCACCTTCCCTCTTCAGGGCTGATACATCCATCACTGGGCCATTAGGTGGACACAGCTGTGTCCCTTTCTGATCATTGCCCAGAGCCACAGGAAACTCTCTCACCCAAGATTTATCATTTTCGAGAAGAAGGGTACTTTTGTCTACAAAAGTGTAAAAAAGTCATGGCCCCTTGTCTCAATTTGTTACAACTCTGAAGGGTCAGCAGCCCCTGTAGTTCTCCCAGGGCTTCCAGACCCACTGTTTCTACCCCATTTTCTTTCTTTTTTTTTTTTTTTAATTATTTATTTATATGTGTGTGGGGGCAGCTCAGCCCACCAGGGGGCGGGGCTGGCTGGCATGTGGTGCTGGGGGATTGAACCGCAGTCCCTGTGCTTTGCTAAGCTTGTTCTAAGTAGGTGCTTTAGACCACTGAGCCATCTCACCAGCCCTCTACCCCATTTTCTTATACACACTGCTCCCTATACCACTGCCCACCTTGCTGTGTGACAGAGAGGCACAAGGAACCCAACAAAGTCTGGGCCCTGTTCTGTGAAGATGTAGATGGATATGGGTACCAGCAGCCCTTGTCTCCTGCAGCAGTCCAGCCTCCCAGGTCAGCACTGAGGAAATGCCCTCAAAGGTTGGCCCTACAGGGTGGTGTTTGAGTGTGAAACAATGAACAACAAAGGGAACCTGGGGTGGGTCATGCTTGAAGGCTGAGAGAATTCTAGATTGACCTCCTTCTGTGTTCTCCTCCAGAGTTCTTGGAGAATAAAAGGTAGACTGTGAAAGATGTACGCCCTAGGATTGCCACTGCAGTGGAGCACCAAATGATGTGTGGTAGTGGTCATAGAAAACACACAGCTTATGAGCACTGGGAAGAACACCGGAAGACACTGTCGAGGATGGTTTTGTGGCTGTCTGGGAGGGGTGGGAGCGCTTGGGCCATGTGAGTAGGGGTAGATTGGTAGGGGTCATCGAAGCAGCCCTAAGCCTTAACTGCAATGTTCTAGAAGATAATGTATTCATAGATTATCTGTATAGTTAAAAAAGTATATAGAAAAGAAAATAGAAATCCACACTCACTCAGGAGACTAACACTGAAAGTCTTCTAAGCATGGATAAAGACAGCCAGATTTGCTGTCTGGTCAAGCACAGGCATGTTCTGTTTTGGCAGTAGTGGGTGAAGCAGGCGGGTCAGCAGGACCAAGTTCTCCCTGGCCCTGCTGACTCTGCTGCCCTGGACTCTGTCAAAGAGACTCCTTCCTTTTCATTCCCAGACACCCTGAGACTGAGCAAAGCACTGTGCCTCTCTAAGCCTCAGTTTTCCCAACTGTAAAATGACAAGTCCCAGCTCCCAAGCTCCAGTCTGAGGAGGGGCAGACCCGTGGAGCTGCCAGCCTAGAGCCTGGCACCAGGAAGGATTTGGGGTGACTTCACAAGAGGCCAGAGCACAGCCTGGCCGTCCTCAGTGGGGACTGACATGGTCAAATGGACGACTATTTCCCTAGGGTGTCCAGCTGGTGGCCCAGACATCACCCCTGGGCCCAAGTCCCAGGCCACAGAGAGGCTCGGGGAGGGTGTGCAGAGCCGGGCCATCCTGCTTCTGGATAGAGCAGCAGCGGGCGCAGCGCAGGATGTTTTGTTTTATGTCAAAGGGCTTGGGTCGGTTTTCTGTCCTCTGCTTTCTCAGAATGAAGCGGACAAAGCTTCCCCATTCAGAGAAGTGCAGCAGACCAGAAAGGCTTTGAAATCCTGAAATGCAAATACAGGCTGCTTTCTGATGGCGCTGAAGGCGGGGCTGCCGAATTACATTAACATGGCCCATAAATACAGAGGTTAAAAAAATGGGAGCCGCGTGCACGGGCTTTTGTCCAGAGGAGAAATAATCGCAGGACAATGGTCTGTTTTGTTTGGATTACAGGCCGCTCATATCGCATTAGCTCCAACCTGGCAATATTTATGTGGGGAGCGGCCGCCGGCGGAGCGCTGTGGTCCCGGTTTCTCTCTGTGGGGAAGCCCAGCGCAGCAGAGTCAGCGGGGCCAGGGAGAGCTTGGTCCTGCTGACCCGCCTGCTTCGCCCACCACTGCCAGAACAGAACGTGCCCGTGCTTGGCCAGCCAAGGAGAGGCATGAATGCTAGGAGGAGAGGGAGAAAGAAGAGCAGGAAGGAGAGGAAGAAGGAGAGGGGAGGGCAGGGGGAGCCCAGAGGAAACGCAAAATGAAGCATGAACATTTTGTTCTTTAACAGGAGACATGCCATCCAAATCTGTCCTGCTTCTCTTGAAAAATAAAAAAGCCAGTAGCATTCGACTTTCATACCCAAGTGGCAAGAGCCAGGAAGTGGCTGTCCCTCCCCCCGAACCCTGTTAGTTCAACACCACAGCCCCCTTTGCTCTCTGACGGTGAATGCCATTTGTGGTTCAGAGCAGGTCACTCTTGTGCTGTTGTTTACTGTAGGATCCATAAACACTACTGTTCCAAACACACACACACACACACACACACACACACACACACA
>NW_004524735.1:6159072-6168143 GCF_000260255.1 Octodon degus | reverse complement strand
CTGGGCCATTGCTAAAGCCTTTAGGCCCAGATACTGGTCTCAGTTTTTCACCAACTGATCTTTTTTTGGAAATAGGTTCTGGTTATTTTGCCCAAGCGACGCTCAAACTCTAAGTCCTCCAGGCACAGCCTCCCACGTAGCTGGGGTTACAGGTGTGCACCACCATACTCAGCATTGCAGCGACCCATCATAGGCAGCCAGCCCTCCCTCCCTACTCCCTTGGCTCCCAGCATGCCCCTGTGTAAAAAGAAAGAACATTTCCCCCCAAACTATGTCCCAAGTCATTCTAGCTCTGTGAGACAAGAATAGATCCTGTGACCCAGTTTACTAGAAAGTTCTGCATTAGACAAAATGAAGACCATTCCTACATGCAAGACTCGCTAAACTGATACATACCTATATCTTAAAAGAATTGACTGTATAAGTCGTATTTTCACACACCATGTGAGGGCACCAGGGTTCTGTGGCTAGGAGTTGGGGATGTGGAGCCTGATGCCCAGGTTCCTAAGCAGCATGGGGCTTAGTGCCCGGGAGAAGTCACCCAGAGCGCAGCTGCGCATGAGGCCAGCTAGTGGGCTCAGGTGTCACCACCTACCTTCCTGTGCCGTGCCTGCTGTCAGCCCCCACTGTATCTGTCTTCTCAGTCCCTTCTGAGGTGTCAAGGAAGGCTTCCAGATGAGAGATCACCTCTTGTCCCCACTGTCGTGCATTTCCAGGGCATCCTTTACTTCCAAACCAGATCACAAGGAGATAAATGTGGCCAATCTGGGTTAAAGCAGAACGATTTCTTTGGGTAAGGATATCAGAAGCCTTGCCAAGGTGAACCGGGTCCATGGGCCACCTTCCATCAGTACTGATGGGGATCTTGCTGAGAAAAAAAAACACAAACCTTGTGCAACATGTCATGTTTATGGCTCTTTCATGTCCAACTGCTGGCTTCTGTTTCCTGCAGTGTTTGTCAGTTGCATTGTACCACAAACTCCTAGAGGGCAGGGAGCAGGCCTCAATTTTACTTGCATTGTGTACTTTACCTTACGCATTCAAATAGTTAATCAAAAAAGATTTATTGAGTGAGGTTGTAGCCCCCACCCCGAGCTATAGCTCCCCGCCTTGTTGCCAAATGGATAATAAAGTCCCCACAGTGTGGCAAAGTGAAAAGTTGGACCTTACAATCTACAGAACCGGGCCTTTGCGGCCTGTAAGACCTTGGTCATGTCTCTCCTGCCAGACTCAGTTTTCTCAATCTCAGTTTCCTAGAAGACCGTAATAGGAATCCAGAGCCTTCATGAGCATCGTTAGTGTAGAGCCCGGCACGGAGCAGGCTACAGGAAATTGCTGTCACTGCAGTGCCTGCAGGTTGACCAGGGGCTTTCTTCCATCAGCATCATCTCTTGTCATTCTCACGGCATTTTCCTGAGCCAGGAACAGTCAGATTATGAACATCTGTGTTGCGCAAGTGAGGACAGAAGGGCAGAGGTGGAGGGTCTCGCTGGAGGTCCCTCAGCCAACGGGAGCTGTGGTTTAAGTTTGAAGCCTGGAATTTAACACCCGAGTGGTTTCTCTCATAGCCCTGGATTCACATGAGGGGGCTTTACCAGAATTAAACACCAGTAGAAAAGCCACCTTGCTGCTGCTGTGACAAAGTCACCACTCCTTGCCACAAGGGAGACTCTTCTAGAAAGGTGTCCTGGAGCCCTCGGGATGCTCAGAACCCTTGCAAGGGTAATCAGCTACGTACACGTAAGAAAACAGTTCCACCAGGCATAATAGGATCAGGTGGATTAGAGGAAGCATCCAGGAGCCATGGAGGAGGGAGGTGGGCGTGGGCCAAGTGGGGCTCAGGTGGGGCCGCGGGATGGGCGGAGGGACCTACCCGAGCAAGTGCTGCTCAGGCAGCGCACAGGGCAGGTGACCTCGGTCCCTCAGGGAAGCTGGACAGTGACCCAGAGGCAGGCGCCTTCGAGAATCCCTGGCAAGGATTTCAAATGTCAGGGCACAGCAGGGAAAGGTTGGCAGGAGCGGAGCAGGAGAGTTTGAAGTTCACTGAGGAGGACAAGGCAAGGGCCAAGCAGGCAAGAGCAGGAGGAAAGCAAAGAGGGTGTTGGCTAATTAATTCATTTATCAGATATTTTAGTCAGTCAGTGCCAGCCAGGTGTAGTGGTGCACACCTGTCATCCAAGCACTCAGGAGGCTGAGGCAGGAGGATCACTGCAAATTCAAGGTCAGCCTAGGCTACATAGTGCGTTCCAGGCCAACCTGGAATGCACAGCAAGATTCTGCCTCAGAAACAAGCAAAATCAGTCAATGAAAGTACATTGAGTGCTGCTAAGTTCTGGGCATCATACTTGCTTTTTTAAGGACAAAGATAAGGAGGAGGACGAGCTGCCCAGCCTAAGCTTTGACCACCGAGGTCAAAGGCCTTTGTTTGCCTTTCACCCTAACTCCTGAGCTGTGCTGTGCATGCCCACGTTGCCTTTATATGCATGCAACACACACACACACACACACACACACACACACACTCTTCAGGCTTCTGTAGCCATTGCCAGGCATCTCCTGAGGCTTGTCAAGTCAGAAATTCTGGTATCAGTACAGCGTCTACTCCGGAAATGAGGCTTTCCAGTGATGGGGTAATGAAAAGGGAGACTTCGCCAGACATCTGAGGACTCCACTTATGTGACCTGAGATGGGTGCACACTTTAGCATCGCTCCTACCTCTGAGCTCACCCATGCTGCTGACAACCCGAGCTGGGCCTGCAGAGGTGGCCTGGACATCGCCACCAGGCTGTCCAGCCAGCGGCCTGGGGCTGAGTCTGGCGTGGTTGTGAGTTGAACCTCAGCTCATCTGGTGCCTGGCTACTGTGTCAGGTGTCATCGCCCAAGGTGAGAGGAAGCTGAAGAAACTCTGATGGTGAGGTCAGGGCGGGTGGGCTCTGGTGGGAAATTAATGCTGAGTGTGGATCCTCCAGTAGGGGCTTTTCGTGGCTCTCCCTGGTGACACATTAGAGGCCAGTCCTTACCTCCTGTAGGAATTAAAGTGCTGGAGAAGGCTTCAGGAATTGCTTCTCCTGGGAGTGTAACAAACGGGCTTCTGCTTAGTAGCAATAAGGGCAGTAATGAAGCCACCATCAATAGCCATGTGCAGTCATTTAGTGCTGTCTGCCAGGTGCTTCGCCAAGTGCTGGCTGA
Source organism: Octodon degus (assembly GCF_000260255.1). Lineage (NCBI taxonomy): Eukaryota > Metazoa > Chordata > Mammalia > Rodentia > Octodontidae > Octodon > Octodon degus. Next base: position 6,164,954 of record NW_004524735.1, on the reverse strand, counting down.
GCAGTCTACCAGTGAACTACGTACCACTCCAGAGACGGCGTCCTACGTGCCAGGGCTATAACACAGCGTGGCCTGTTTGTAGGTCTTACATAGAAAAGAGGTTGGTGGGCTGGGGTTCTTTGTGGTTGAGCATAAAGTCTGGTGAACTGTGGTCCACTGGCTGTTTTATTTTCTTTAAATAAAGTTTTATTGGAACCCAGTTGCGTGCTTTTACTTGCATGTTGTCTGTGCCGGCATTTGCACTATGACAATCAAGTTGTGTACCTGAGACACACTGCCTCGTCTGCCAAGCTTAGACTATTTCCTATCTGGCCTCGGACAGGAAGAATTTGCCAATCCAGATTAAGGAGACCCAGAAAAATGAAGCAGTTTATTTGCTGCATGATTTCTCAACACCTTTGCCTGCTATGGTGCCTGCAGATCTGTAGGCAGAGGATACAGAAGGCGGCAGATCCTGAGCTATTTCCCAGGGGACCCCTTTTTCTTGCTGCGTGGTTAAAGCAAGCTTTGGGGACGCTGCCAGGAATTTGCTCAAGGAGGAGGCTGGCTTAGGGAGGAGCAGCGCATGGTCCCAGGGCACCCAGGACTTGACAGGAACTCCATGGACTTCTCAGGGCACTGCTCAACTCTGCTGGCCCAGTGCAGCTCGGAGGGCAGGAGCAGCCCCGCAGCCCCTCCTCCTGCGGCAGGGCCTGGCAGTGGTACGGGCCACAGTAGCCTTCTCTTTATTTCGTGGCCTGTTTACAATGGTGTCCAACAAGCCCGTCTTTACAGGACCATTTGTTCCTCAAGTCCAAGAAGAGAGAGAAAAATCATACTAATAATGAATGTCAGTTTTAATCAGCGTCATCTGACATTATGAGAATTGAATTTCTACCTTTCCCTGCATACATTAGGTAGGGCACTTTATCTCTTCATGCAGAATTGATTTGCCATAATTCTCTCCTTTGGCCCTTGTCATGTAAATAGTGGCATTTCCCCCCCTCCGGCTGCAGAAGCCCAGATTACAGCTGAGGGCCGGCCTTCCTGAGCAGTGCTTTGGCTGTGTGTCCTCTCTTTCCACGCGTACCTCCTCCCTCTCTGGTTCCCTGTTAGGGCTGTTTCAGGGTGGTCTTGCCTTCTGCAGAGAAACCTGGACAAAGGGGCTCCAAGAACGGTGGTACAGGGCAGAGCAGATGGCGTGGGGACCTGCAGCAGCTGCAGCCCGCATGAGGGACTGGCTAAGTGGCATGCAGGGGACAGCCTGCCCACCACTGTCCCTTCCAGTCCTCCCTATAGCTCCAGCCTTGTACTGGATGGCCTCTCACAGAGGTAGTTCAGGGATGGTAGAAGAGGCGAGGGCCCTGCCCAAGCAGGGTCTCTGGGCTGTGGCTGGAAGAGCAGCCCAGGACTCCGCAGAAGAAAGGGATAGCCCTGCGAAGACCTGTCCCTGTCACGTGGGCTGCATCTCACAGCAAGGCCCAGCTGTGATCGAGGAGTCCTCTACTCTGTAAAAAGCCCTTTCGCCTCACTTTTGTCTTGTAATTATTCCCCACTAAGCACCTGAGCAGTGACTCAGAGATGATATTCTGGAGACTGGAAAATTGAGTTTGAGTCCTGGTTCTCCCTCTCAATAATTTGGAAAATCACCTAATCCATTTAAACACCTACTTTTCCATCTGTAAAATGACACAATAATAAGAACCATCCCCAGGAGGCTGTAAGAAGGTTAATCCAGTGAAGTGTGTGCAGTAGCACCTGGGACTCAGTAAACGATCTGCTACAGGTGGCTTTCACACATCATCCATGGCAGCCTTCTTCATTACCATCAGAGAGAGGGGGACCTCAGGCTAATATGCAGCCTGGACTGGGTTAGAAGTTCTCAGTGCTCTTCACAGAGAAAGAAAAAAACAGTACACTTATGATTTTAAATGTGTCATCCATTCATTGAAAGCCTATGAGTTCTATGCCCAGAGCCTTACATTTAATTTAATCTAAATTACATTGTCACAGCAGCCCAGGAAGGCAGGTACAACTGCCATTTCTATTCTCTATGTGGTGAAGGCAACACCCCTCTGCATGGGCCTGGCAGGGACGACCTCAGCCCCAGCAGCAGCTCGTGGCTGCATTTCTTCCCTCCCAGGCTCGGCTTGTGTTTAGCCTCCCCAGCCCGCGTGGAGCCCGCAGGGATGAGAATGTGCTTCCATGGACTCCTCTGTGGCCTGCGTCCTCTGCAGGCCCCTGAGCTGTCCCAGCCGTAACGAATGCTCCCAAGACTCAGAGTTGGTGCTGCCTGAGGACTTAGCGGAGGGCAGTTTTCCGCGGGCCAAGCCAGGGTCCAAGTGCTGCTGGAGGATGGGTGTCAGCTCACTGGAGATTGAGGTAACGCCACACTGCTGGGCCTCTAGGGCTTCACCCAGGCCCCTCTGACCACACAGCACTGCCCACCCTGGTGGTCTTTGCAAGTCTTTCAAACTCCTGTCCCAACAGGCAAGAAAGCCAGGCCTATCTGGCCATCAGGGCTGTGCAACGAACCCCTACCAGGCCCATTTGAGCAGTGCCCGGCACACATCCTTGCTGTTTGTCACACAGTTGTGTGGTTTTCTTCCTGAGGTAGGCAGGCAGACAAGCTGCAGCTTGTCCCTTAGTGGTGGTGCATACACTTGTCCCTGTGTGGAGGAGATTGAGGGGACGGGGAACTGGGGCAGGACAGCGCTGCCATTGCACCTCCCTTGGCCTCTGTGAGCCATGGCCTGCCTGGCCCACTCCCCTGTCCTGAAGCATGCGGTGGCCCCCGTCTACCTAGCCAAGCTTATTGCTCACCAGCCATGGCCAAAATCCTTTGGCCTGCTGCTGTCTGTGGAGAGCAGCTTAGAACAGCTGGCCCCAGAGGAATGAGTCCAGTACATACACCTGGCTTCTAGAAGAAGCATGAGGCCAAGGCGTAGCAGGGCCAGGAGACAAACTGTCTCTCAACTCTGAAGCCCACCTCTCGATGCAGTTGGCATCTACAAGGTCCCACCCCTTTGGAGCAATCGCAGCACATGGTGACGTGGGCTTCACGCTAAGAGCTTCTTGCTAAGATACTGAGCTCCCTCTTCTGCCTCTCAGCCTTGCTGTGCTGGCCGCTCTCTCCTCTATGCCCTGCGTAACCTTGGATTTGTGGTTGGGCTTAAGGCTCTTGCCTCCCTGTGTCCTGTGGCTACACCCTTGAAATTCCCACTCTTTCCCTTGCAGTGTGCTGCCTCCTCCCTGGAGACAGTGGCAGTTGTGTCAGGGCAGTGCGTGGACGGCAGCGTTCTCCGACGCTTGTCCAGCCATTATTCATACCCCTGTGAAGACCCGGATGTTGCTGCCTCCAAAGGAGGGGAGCTGGTACCTCCCTGCAAAGCTCCGGCTATTAGGAGCCATTCATCCTGCCTCTTTCTCTTCCCTCTTCTTCCCTCATCTTTTCCTCCTTTTCCCGTCCTCTTTCTTCTCCACCTCTTCCTCCTTCTTCTTCTTGGTGTTTTTGAGACAGGGTCTCATTACGTAGTCTAGGCTGGCCTGGAACTTGCTATGTAACCCAGCCTGCACTCAGCTGAGGATCCTCCTGCCTCACCCTCCCAGTAGCTGGAAGTGCAGCACATGAACCGCCGTGCTCCGGGGAAGGCATCTACTCTTTTATCTATGTATTTTTATTTGGCATCTACTCTTAGGAACCAGAATCATCTTCTAGAAAGCAGCCCCAGCCTCGGGGGAGGGACATTGTAGTACCCGACTGAAGGACGTTCTAGCTTCTGGTATTTTCCACAGAGGATCCGCTGGAGCCTGCAGCCCAACGCTGTCAGCCCTCCACCCAGTGTCCTCCCCAGCCAGGCTCACAGGCTGCTGGCGTTGGACAGACAGAGCTGAGGGGCAAGGTTGAGTCTCTAGCAGGGGGTGTGGCTTTCATCTGCCCACCCCACTTTACTGGCTCAGCCAGCACCAAGCCTGCAGAGCTGGGAGAAGACTTCTGGTTGGGGGGGGGTGCATGATTGCTGGTCCAGGGCCAGGAGTAGTCCTTGTTTCTCAGGGCGCCCAGTGCCTCCTGTGCCCTAGACGCATGGCTGCAAGCTCCCATGTTCCTTTCTCCCTTGGCCCTGCCCTATAGGTTGACATAGGTGACTGCCCTGACCCCTCAGAAGCTAGCCTGGTGCAGAGGACCGAGTCCAGGTCTGGATGCCTGCAGGTCCTAGCTCTTCCCTTTGCTGTGTAGCCACAGGTGGTTCCCATCCCTGCTCAAGTGACAACTGCTCGTGCACAGGTGTGTGAGTGCGTGCGGGAGTGTTATCCTGGCACAGAGCCTAGGAGGCCATGAAGGGGTGTCCCAGCCCTGACTTTTCATCTCCAGAACCCTGTGACTGGAGCTGTTGTCTGGGATTCCAGTCCCAGTGGGGAGGGAAGGCCATGTCACTGGCATCCTTTCTTGCAGGTGGGCCAGGACTGGCAGGGGGTTGCTGGCTCCCAAGCTTGCTTTGGGAGGTATTGCTCCCATGTCCACTCTGATGGCAAAGTGCCACTGCTGCCATTGCTCCGTGGGGAGATGTGGTCTCCAGATGTCACGGGGGGGGGGGACACTGCAGTATGACAGCTGGGAAGTGAATTCAATAGCTCCTTCCCACCCATTACTGCCCATGAGTTTGGATTAGAAGAATATCCACTGGTACATGAGCTCTGAAATGGGTTTCTGCCCTGTGAAGAGTCTTAAAGAGAGAGAAAAGAAAGCAAGAAATAGTGAAGACAGGTGAGGGAAGGGTCTCAATTTCAAGGCAGAGGATATAGGGGAGGATGCTAAGCCACAGAGACGGTCTGCCGCAAACCCAGCCCAGCTCCCAGTCCTGTCGTCAGTGTGCAGGGCAGCCGCAGGCCTGGAGAGAGGAGGCTGGACAGAAAGCACGAGGCTCCCCCACTGGGTTCCTTCTCCTGACACCAGCTGGGGTGCCCTGGTGCTGGCTGTGGGGCCCACCCTTCTGAGTGGGCTGAGCTTCACAGCCCTTAGCAAGCGAGGCACAGTGAAAGTGTCTCCCCATGATGGCACTGCCCACCAGGTGGAAGGCGCTCTCCTGTGATGATTGCCCACCACAGTCCCTGGGCATAAAGGCCAACCAGGTAGAGACATGTGGAAGAGGCAGCTGTGTGGGGAGCGAGGCTGGCTGCCAGGGAACAGGCTGCTGTAGGTGTGTCCACCTACAACTTCCCTCTGGGGCTCGAGGCAGAGGAGCCGCTGGCCCATGGCCTCCCCATCAGTCTCAACCCTCAGGCCTTTTGCCTTTCTGTTCCTTCTGCCTCAGACACCCTCTCTACCTTTCCTCCTGCAAGACTCAGCTCAGCGTCCTCTTCTCCTTGGAGCTTCCTGTGAGTGTGTGGATGGAGGAATGAGTACTCATGGTCCCTCAGTCTCCTGAAGTGCTTTCTAGGATGCTTGAGTCAACATCCCACAGCCCTGAAGATCCCAGGAGCCTCACAAAATGTGCAAGGCATATGGCACTCGGTGTCCCCTCCCTGAGCTTGAGAGTAGGGTCAGAAGACCCACCCTACCCTGGGGCACTCTGGGCTTAAAGACCAAAGAGGTTAGGCACAGTGCTGGGCAAGGGGCTTTTGAGGTCTAGGCCTCTTTACCTGGAAAGCTCCTAAAGGACACTGAGGTCCCTTCTGCTCCCTGAGCTTGGATCTGAAACAGAGGTGCAACTGGCAGGGTTTACACTGTTGTTTTAGGTAGCAAATATGTCACATGAGAGATCATCTGAGAGTGGCGCTGAACAGCATTCCTCTTGAAAATTTCCCTCTTAAGGAGAAAGCACTTCATGAGTAGGAAAAGGAATTGATGCTCTGCGGTGGGCCGCTTCCAACAGGTCCCTGTGGTGCCTGCCACCTGGTAGTTA
>NW_004524735.1:6148646-6158657 GCF_000260255.1 Octodon degus | reverse complement strand
AAAAAAAAAAAAAAAAAAAAAAAAAATCACCTTATTCTGACAATTTTGAAGGTTTTAGTCTGTAGTGAGTGGGCCCATGCTGCTTTTGGGCCTGTAGTGAGAGAGCCCATTATGGTGGGAACGTATGGTGGAGAAAAGCCCTCACTCCATGAGGCCACTCAACATTAGCAGCGCAGGCTGCTGACCAGGCTTGGTATGTATGGGCCTTGGAGGACATGTGTAAACTGTAGCAGCTACAGAGTTGTCACTGCTGCATAAGATTACAAAGACTGTGATTTTCATTTTGTTGAATTCTTTGTCACCTTATGGATTTACTTTATTTGGGGAAGCAAGCTACCATGGAGAGGTCCATGTGACAAGACCAAGGGAAAGTTCTGGGCATTGCCAGTGAAGAAAGAGGGCCCTTGACTCAACTCCCTGCCCAGACCTGGCTCTTAGGCCAACAGTCCTGAAGGCCTTCGAAATGGCTCCTTCCTCAGCTGAGCCTTGACATGGCTGTAGCTCTAGCCAACACTTTGACTGTCACCCATATGAGACCCTAAAGAAACCCTAAAGGAAAGGGCCAGGTTAGAGTGTGTTTAGGGTATAGACCCAGAGGAATCACTTGTTTCAAGTCATTTCACTTTGGACTAATTGATATAGACATGGCTAATATGTGCTCCTGGGGCTCAGAGAAGTCATGTGATGAACCCCCTAATGCCTGGGGCATCCTAAAAATTAGGAAGCACCTCCCCAGCTTCCGAAAAACAAGGAGAATATGATAGGGGGGTCACTGAGTGGTATGATCTCAGGTATGAAGCTGACATTCTTCATGCCTCAGTTTCTCCACATGTAATCTGACAAGGTTCTGTTAGCTCAGTGCTTTGCATGACTGTAAAGGGTTAGGATCTGTGGTTCTCCTCCACCTTCCTTTGCACTATTGGTGGAAGAGACACAGAATGACAAAAGTCATGCTTCACAAGGGAGTGTTACAAGCAAGTTTATTAAATACAGTAGCACCTCCACATGCTTGAGACTCTGTCACTCCTTTACTGGTCCTGTTTCCATGGGTGACAGACCCCTTTGGGTCCTACTTTAGACTCCCATGGCTCAGATACATAGCCAAGAAGGTTGAATTAGGGCGTGGGTGCTAGAATCAGAGAGCCCAGGGCCCTGGGCCTAATCGTGCCCCCAGCCAGCTGTGTGTCAAGCAGGAAGTTATTGTACAAATTCTCAGCATTTTCTTTGATGGAGGAAGCACATATTTGCCCCATATCATTTACAAAAATGAAATTCAATAATCTGACAGTACTTGTTAGTAGCTAATTGGTTCTTGTTAGTGGCATGTAGTAATAATGCCACAATAAGCAAATGTCTCATCTTTGGGTCATTATTGACATAAGCTAGCACTAGGAATGCCCCTTTATTGAGTGCTTATGACAGCCAAGTCCTGTGGCCAAACTCTTTTCACAGTATTTCAGGTGTCAGCCTGCTGGGCCACTCCCTTTGGGGTAAGGCGGACAGTTTTCCTCCCAGCATGCTTTGGGTCACTCAGACAGGCCACCCCTTGCTGTCAGGAGTTCATGCAGGCAGTACTTCCCTGGACCTCAAGTCCAGCATCTCTGCTGCTGTCCAGGGGTCCAGTTCTCCTTGGGAACAGCAGGCAGTGTCGGGAAGTTTCCTCTCCCCTGAGAGGGACTACAGTGAGGCCACCTCATCTGGGGCTGGGGCCGTGAAGATTTGAGGGCCCCATCATCCTGGCCCAGGCATCCCCACTTCGGCAGAAGCCCCACCTACAACTTTCCAAAGCCCGAGACCCTGCGCTGGTGTGGCACCCTCCAGGGGGGCACTGGAATGAAGGAGGCGTTCTGTCTTCTGCTAAGCGTGGTGTCTTTCTACCGTTGCTGTCACTTCTAATGATACGTTTTTCTGAAAAAGAAAGAACACTGTATTATGACATGGGGAAGGCGGAGACTGTGGTGTCAGACAGTAGTGCGCGACTCCAGCATCACCAGGCACAGGCTGATGTGAGCGACTCCTCTCCCCCGACTGCTCAGCTCCCCCTTGTTGCAGCGGGGGCCGCTGGGGCTCATTGTGCAAGGCAGAGGGAGCCTGCGCGACAGGACTTCTGAGATGCGCTGGGCTGGAGCTCAGCGGGTGACTGGCAATCACGCTGCTTGCCTTTCTCAGTGCACTCTTTGGGAACATCTGAGATGACACTGAACCTCTCTCGGGAGTCGGGCTACACCAGGGACAGGAGCCGGGCAAATGACCAGCATGACAGCACTCTCAGAGCACGGCTGTCTCCTGCACGCCACGCCTGACTCCAGCAGGCATGTCTTAAGACACACAGACTTAAGACTCAGCAGATGTCTTAAGAAGAGGCAGCCATGCCCTTCTTTCTTTTTTCGTTGGCTGCCTGGAATTTGGATGTGATAGCTGTCACTCTAGCAGCTTTCTTGGACTCAGAGGAGAAAAGCAAGCCCCAGGGGAGGCAGGATGCAAGCTGGAAGGGGCCTGCGTGTCATACTATGTCCTGTGATATTGTACAAGCTCGCCCACTTCTGGACATCTTTGTACAAAAACAAACCTCTGCCTCTTGTAGCCCCCTGCTAGTTTGGTTTTCTCTTGTTTTGCAAAAGCTAAGCCCAGTGCCTACATAGAGAAAGGTTGTCCTTTCCAAGGATCTTAAATCCTTCTGGGAATTCATCCAAAGTAGATCATCAGAAAAATGTTTTAAAATCATACACCATAATTTTTGTGATCGCAAAAATAAATGTATTTCCATCACTAGCAGAGAAGTGAGAAGTGACACAGTGCACACGAGGACAGTGGCAGTCAGGAGGTGGGCTGTGCAGTTAGAACAAGGCCCAAGGTTCACCTTGTCCCCTTACCAACTGTCATGGGGCAATGGGTACCTGACCTCCTGAAGCCATAGTTCCTAGTGCAGGTGGATGGTGCTGTTAACGGAGGTAATGTACTGCGCATGCGCTTAGCACAGGGGCGGCCGGGTGTGACCACAGGTGGAAGCCGGCACCACTCTCTGCCCCTCCATCCTGTCCTTTGTCCTCCCCAGTCTCCTTCTCTTCTGATAGAACATCATCCTGAGAATAAACGTGTCTGCACCACCATCATTACTGCTAAAATGATGACGATGATCCAAGGTCTCCTAGTGGAATAAAAGCGTACAACCTCCACGACCGATGCAGCAGGATTCCCTATGTGTACGTGCCGTTGGAAACCTCAGCGGGGAACACTTCAGCAGTACTTACCTCCTCAAGGTGGGCCTTAGTGACTTCACTGCCTTCTGGGAGCCTCTCTCTAATGTGTAGGCTACATCCCTGAGTGTGAACTACTGTGCCCTGTTATTCTAAGAGACTGAACATGCTCCGGTGTTTCCCTGAGCTATACCAGTCCTTGGAGGGCCCTGAGGAACAGGAAGTCCCCACACCCAACCTCCTGCAGCTGCCTGACGCAGCCCCCTTGGCCACATGGAGCCTCAGGGTGGATAGGTGCAGGAGAGTTTGGAGAGGCAGCCTGAGACACGCGCTACATCCTTGGCACTCCCTGTGCAGCATCTCCTCTGACCTGCTCGGAGTGTAATTCTTTGTTCTCTGGGAGGAAGAAACACTCTTTTGTCTCTTAGAGGGCAGGAAGTGAGCAGCACTTCAGGCCAGTAGCTGCATAGGCTGTCAATGTGCTGGGCACTGCGCAGAGCCTCATGGGAGGAATTCTTTGATAGCCCCTCTGGCTAGGTCTGCAACTCTGGTGTCACTGATGCTGTCCTGGTCCCTGCCTCTAACGAGCGGTGGTTCCCCAGGACCCGGGATCCTGCAGATGCACAGCTGTCACAAATGCCTCTGTGCCTGACTGCTGGAGAAGGGACGGCCCTCTCTGAAGAGAAGACAAGACCACTGAGAGAGGTGGCTCGAGGGCCATGGAAATAGGTCACTTGGGACGCAGCCACCACCTGGAGGCTTCCTGTCGCCAATAGTTATGCATTGAAATGTGCAGAAAGTACAGACCTCATAGATTTTCCAAACTCCTGACGTACAGGTGATATTTTGCCCCACAGATTCTAATTCTTCTAGGCCTCAGACCTTTTTATCTAGTTGCCATTGACTGGTTCTTAGCACGCTGATCAGTGCAGAGCAGTATTGGTACATCACCTCGCTTCCCAGAGAAGTTGTCCCTGCTTCCCAGATGAGGAAGCTAAGGCCCACAGTCCGTGCTGCACAGGTCATTCACAGCCGAGCCAGGTTTGAATCTGGAAGGTTCTCAGCTCACTTCGTCAGGGTCGTCCACAAAGCTTGTTAACTACCAGGTTATAGGACCCTGAACTTCCTGAATCTCTGGAAGATGTCTCACAGGTGCTTTGCATGTGCAGTTGGGTCCCAAAGCCCTGGATCCCTTCGAATCCAGAGCACCTTTCCCACGCAGCTTGGTCCGCGGGAGCAAGGTTGTTGGGTGGAGCACGAGCCCGGGTCGCTGGCCTTCAGGCCCTGATCCTCTTTCCTGTCCACTCCTCATTCAAGGTTAGCCACCTGCAGACCCTAGCTGACCGTCCAGACCACTGGTGGCTCCTGGCCAGGACTTCTGAGCCCGTCCCCCCTCTGCTGTTACTGATCCTGACTCTGGTTCTCAGAGGAGAACCACAGGTATCTGGCAGGGGCCACCTGACAGTGAAACTCGTGCCACCTGGAGCGGGAGACCTGTAGTACCTGGGTCACCAGCGGACCTTGAGTCCCTAACCCTAGCAGCTGGACTGCTGGGAAGATAGCTTACCAGCCCCTTAGAGCACAGGGCGAACTCAGTGTCAGCTTGGCTGGAGGCTGCTGAGTTCCCTGGGAAAGCAGTTTCGGCTTATCTGTTTGCTCCTTCCTTATCTCGCATTGCCTTCGCCTTCATTCAACTCAGCCCCAGCTCTGCAGGAGGAGCTGGGCAGCCAGAGCGTCAGCAGGCTGGCGCTGTTTACAGAGAGCAGACAGCTGCCCGGGTGCTGTATCCCCACCAGGACAGAGGAGCAGAAATCTGGCAGTGAGTACAGAGAGGACCCTCAGCTTTAGCTAAGCCTGGCAAAAGGAAGTCTGCCTGGCAGAGGTGATGGTGACAGCAGAGCATGGTTTATTAGGTCTCTTGCACAGCACCTCCAGGCTATGGAGCTTACGGAATGAACTTGGATACGAGCAAGCTGCCACTCAGAGCTTTTGTCATCGCCTTAGCCACTTCCCTCATTGCTGAGACATGGTAACTGATGCAGGCAACTTGAAGGGGGAGAGGTTTACTTTGGCTCATGTTTTAGCCCAGAGTTGGCTGGCTTCCAAGCATCACAGGATGACAGAGGGACCTGGCTGCTCACGGCATGGTGGAGAGGGAACAGAGAGCCCAGGGAGGAGACAGCAAAAGAGAAACCAGCGATAAACTCCTCTAACCCAGTCACCTCCCAAAGTCCTGCCTATGATCGCATGAGGCTTTATGGGGACACTAGGTATGAATGCTAGCACTCATCCACCCATTCACTCAGCAACGTGGGCCTGCTGGGTTCCAGGGTTATGCTAGGTGCAGCTGGGTGTTGGCTTCAGAAAGCTGGAAGGAGGGCAGCACGATGGCGGAACACTTGCTCAGGATGCACAAGGTGCTAGGTTTTAACCTGCAGAGCCCAGAGAGAAGGGGGGAGAGAGAGAGGGAGAGGAATGAGACTGAGAGGGAGAGGGGGAGGGGGAGAAAATGGGGGAGGGAGAGAGAGAACGAGAGAGAGAGAGAGAGAGAGAGAGAGAGAGAATGAGAGAGAGAGAAAGGAAGGGACGGAGGGAGGGAAGGAACCCTATATGCATATGCATGCATGGGAGGAAGAAATAAAAAATCTAAATCCACGTAAACATGAAAATTATATACAATTATAGAATATATTTATGAATATTAAAATGGTTGTGATTTATGTTACCTATTTCCATATGTAGTATTATGTGTCATGTATATAATGGTATATGCTATGTGTATATTAGTAAACCTCATAGAGAAAAAATAGAGCAGGAAGGAGGTGCTGGGGTGTGGGCGTCACTTTCTGCATGTGTGATACTGGGCAGTGGGGGCAGCAGGTGGAGCTGGGGGAGCCGAGGGCGGAGGGGCAGGACTGGGGAGGCTGCTGTGGACCACGTGGTTCTGTCTCTTCTGGTGCGGTGGGCACAACGGAGGCTGCAGAAGCGCAGGAGATGCCTGGGTGCAGGCAGGAGAGAAGGTGGCTCCCTAGTCAGAGCAGCGTGCGTGCAGGGCCTCAATGCCAGCTGAGACTCAGAATCACTCAGAGACTGTCTTTTCAAAAATAAATAAAGACATTATCTTAAGATTTTTTTTTTTTTAATTTAAAAGGCCTCCCAAAAGTTTGAAGACGCTGTGCTTAGACCTGCAGTTAGCTACCTTTGGCTGTGCTTGCTGCATGCATTATCCCAGAACACCACAGCTTAGGCAATAAAGGCTCACTGCAGCAACTCACACCATCTATGGGTGGGGCTGTCTGGGCCAGGCAGCTGTGTCTGGAGGTCAATCCGGAAGCTGCTGTCCTAGTCCTCCAAGGCCTCTATGCCTGGCAAGCAGTGCTGATGGCCACCAAAAGTCGTGGTTCTCGACCAGGTCCCTGGAGTGTCCTCAGACCAAAGAACTCCAGAAAGAGCAAGGCCACTGCTCCAGGGTATCACACAAGCCACATGAGGACTGTGGCATCCTGGGTGTCACCTAGGTTCATCCTGCTTGGTCTGGGGCAGTGCTACGCAAGGACACAGTCATCGGGCAGCAAGGACCTATGGGAGACCTCCCCTGGAAGCTGGCGGCCATGGTGGGCATTGAACAATCTAGTTTTAAATTAGCTGAGCTCGACATGGTTGTGGGAAGTTGGTGATGGGGGATCACTAGCAAACAGTGCAGCTCTTTGTGCAGCAGACCCTGCTGGCCCCCAGCGCCGAGGGAATGGTTCTGGGTTCATCCAGAGCTGGGGTTGACTCGGGTGCTGCCAGCCGTACTTAGCTGTACTTAGCTGTGTTGCTTAGTTGTTCTGTACATTGAAGAACAGTAAGTCACCCTTCTGGCTGCTCTTAGGACTGCAGTGAGTTTGCAGCATCCTCACGGGCAAAGTGCGGGAGCCCAGGGCTTGGATCCTGGAAGTGCCCCATTTGGACTGTATGACTGAGCAAGCTTCTTCTTTTTGCATTTTAGGGAAGGGTCTATAGGTTGTTCAGTGTCTCACTACTAGATTGGACTCATAGTGATCTGCCTTTTTACAGCCTCCCAAGAGCTGGGATTACAGGTGTGCGCCATCACACCTAGTCTCACTCACTGTCTCAGCATGCCCCGGGAGCGGGGCCGGCATGACAGACCTGGGGATCGAACCCCCAGTCCCTGGGCCTGCTTGCAGGTGCTTTAATTCACTGAGCTATTTGGACGGCCCCGAGCAAACTTCTTAATCTCTCTGTGCTTCTCTTTCTGCTTTTATAAAATGAAAACAAGTCTCTGCCTCACAGGGCAGTGATGAGGATTGAATGGGTTAGTTGTGTAAAGTACTTTGGGCCGTGTCTGCCACCTTGGAGGCGTTGTATGAATACTTGTTAAAAAAATGTACTCTTGGGATGTAGCAGGCATTCATGCGTGGGCAGCTCTTATCTAGATGTAGTGGGGAGAGCCAGGCGCTTGTCCACAACGGAGATGGAAGTTCCAGAACCTCCAGGAAGAATGCATCCTAGCCCTAGTGGGAAAGCCTCCTGGATATATCTAATGTGGTTGCTCTTCCTGCCTTTTCACAGCCTCAGATCCCCAGCCTCTCTGCCCATTTCCACCATTTGTCTTTCCTTTCCCATGATTAGGAGAGCAGCTGCAGCACATGGCCTCAGGGCGCCCTCAGGGTACTCATCGATGTGCATGAGTGATGAAGTTTGCTAACCAGAGGGTGAGCTTGCCACCTGAACTTGGGACCTGAAAGCCACAGAGGGGAAGTGCAATTCTTCTCTGGGCATCTTCATCTCCAGGTTAGTCCAGTTCTGTGCTCCAGACGTGCTGCAGTGCCGCGTGGAGTCAGGAAGTGCAGGCTTGGGAGCAGCGGGCCACTCAAGGGGACCTGGAACAGTCGACACCTAAGAGAGAGAGGTGGCTAGTGACTGGCCTGCATGCTGTTAGTCATAAGTGATCAGGCTCCTTTAGTGCCTGCTGTAATTCTGAAGTCACTTTGTTATCAGCCTAATTTGGCTCCAGGCCTGGCTCTGAACCTTTTAGATAGCGCCTGGTCTCTTTGGGCCATACCCACTCTCTGTGTGGCTCTCCCAAAGAAGATGACCAAGTTAGAAGCTCCCAGACCTTGCTGCTCACAGACCCGCTTTGTATTTCTCCCTGCCCTGAATTTCCTCCTCTATAAAACCAGGAAGCTGGCTCCTAAAAGGAGGAGCCCAGAGACTGTAGGACATTGTCAGACTTAGGATTGAGCCCCAGTTTTGCTTTTCTTCCTTGGATGAATCCCCCTAAGTAACTTGTATGTGCCTCCATGTGTGGAGGATGATTAAGCCAAGCTAGAGTGGGACAAGTAGGACCCAGCACATCAAGTATCTTATACAGAAGGTTCTCAACAAATGTTTCCCTTCCAGCCTGCTCACTCCTATAACTGTACTGGAGCTTTACTTAATAAAAGCCCCTCAAGTCCACTCATTTGTTCTGCAAGCATTTACTCCACATGTTCTTTTTCATGATTGTCCCGGTACAGTCTTGCTGTCATCCACCCACCTGCCTTTCTGTCCATCTTCCTACCCATCCACACACATATTTCCTCACTCTTATTAAACCACTGTTGTCTGCTGTGTTCCAAATGTGTGGAGCTAGGCTTCTTCCTCTGAAGAAGCTCATAATCAAGATTCGACAAATGGGTCGAATGTCAGTCCGCATCACAGTCAGGCTCACAAAGCTTTGCTCTGTGAAGCTTAATTCACTAGGCTGACTGCTGTCTTACTAAAGTAGCTCCCCCACCATGGTTTTCCCTCACTTAGTAGCAAGGTGCAGTGGTTAAACCATTACTTTAACCTCTCATCATGTTTGAGTCTGATTCATTGAGAAAAATCCATGGTCAACATCTGTCCATAGCCCACTTACTTGATGTGAGCCTCAGGGCCAGCAGGCCTGCTCCTCCCACCTCTCGGTTGTTATGCTTCTTACCTGGCAGAGCCAGCACCTTAGGCAGGCGCAGCTGCCTTTGCCACCTGGGAAGCTGATTTATCCAGTAGTGTTAACCTCATCTAATTGGCCTAAAGGGCGAGCATTTAATGACGCGGAACCTCTTTGAAGGCACAATAAATAAAAGGCCCAGAACCCAAGATTGATGTAAACCAGAGGCTATGGTAATGATGATGAATTGTTTTGCTTGGGAGATTGTTGTCATTTTTTGTTGTTGTTTTAAAGGCGACAGCATCTCTCAACCATCATGGCCCACACAGGACAAAGGTGTGGCTGTCAAGGAGATGGGTAACATTTCTTAACCATGTGACCCCACTTCAGGGCCAAGGTGGGAATGCGGCTTGCAGTCTGTGTTTCTGACAGATGCCAAGAGGCAGAGGGGTCATAAATGACATCTAAGAAGTTGGGAACTCTCCTGGCATGTTGCAGGCACCTGAATATCTCTTAGTACTCTCCAGTATGTCGTAGAATGAATGCATCTGGGTTCTAGTGTGGGACACATGTAGCTCAGTCTCTGGAACCTGGGCCTACGTACACCTCACCCTCATCAAGCCTTGGGCTCCCTGGTCATAAGAAGGAATGACAGTCATGCCCATGTGTCATGGCTGTGGTGTGGAGTACATAAGCTAGTCCAAGGGTCAGCGTCGCAGCTCTGGTCCAGGACCACTGCAGGAACATCAAATATTATTTTGCCCCTTATGCACTCATTTCTGACATTCCATTAGGATACAAGTTCTCTGCAGAAGGTAGATTATGTTTATCTCTGTTTCTCCTACATGAGTTCCTGGTAATACAGTAGGCTCTTAGGAAATCTCAAGTAGATGGCCC
>NW_004524735.1:6124029-6148546 GCF_000260255.1 Octodon degus | reverse complement strand
CACACGCACACACATGCACACGCACATGCACACCCTACTCACACCCTTTGTTTTGTTTTGTTTCAGTACCGGGGTTGAACTCAGGACCTTGCGCTTGCCAGACAAGTGCTTATTCTACTGAGCTGTCTGCTCAGCCCTTTACCCACACCTTTTGTGATGCCACTTCAGCTTTCCTTTCCCTAAAGTTTGACTTCATTCTGTGCCTGGCCAAATGACATATTTTGTGAAGTAGCGTTTCAGGAGATGTGACGTGTGTGGGAGGCTTGATGAGACCAGGACACACTTCTCCTTTTGCTGTGGCTGGTGGAGTGGAGAGCCATGCAGGGAATCCAGTCACCCACCAGTCACCTGCCCAGCAGCCAGAAGAGGGAGCTGAGCCACCACCAGCTCTTCCCAGCCAAAGCACAAAATGTGGGCTCAGGAGCCAACAAGCGCTTTTGCCTTCAGCCAGACTTTGAGGTAGTGTGCTGCGTAAGATGATGAGGACAGTGAGTAGCCAACATGCAACTGCCGTCTGGAAGAGAGCTTAACGTGCCCTCTGGATGCAAGCAAGCACTTCTCCTCACTGTTTTTTGTTTTTGTCACCTATGGGGTAATGTTTGGTGCTAAGAAGGCGGGCTTGAATTGCTTAAGTGATGCTTGAGTGTTGGGAACTGGGGGGTTCTCCCCACCCCTGCTGGGCTGTCTCTTGCACTTGCATGGAAGATAGTGGGCTGGAATGACACTAAGGTGAGAAAGCCTTCCCTCTGCAGCACACTTTAGGTTGTAACAAACTCTCTGCTTAATCAGACTCTCTGATTGTCTCCGAACACTGATTCTCCTAAGTGAGGTGGCGCACGGCTCCAGAGAAGCAGAGAACTTGTGATAGGAGGTTTTGTTTTCCATGGCTGCTCTAACAAGTTTCCACCCATTTAGTGGCTTTGAATAACTAGAACATCATTTGACAGTTCTGCAGGTCAGTCTGATAGGGCTCTCCTGGGCTGAGGTACCAGGAGAGACACATCTCTGTCTGGAGGTTCTAAGGACAGGTCTATTTCTTTGACTTCTCCAGTTTCTAGGCACTGCCTGCGTTGCTGGGTTCAAGGCACCTATTATGATTTGAATGTTTATTACCCTAAAATTCACATGTTGGTGCCTAATGACCAAAGTGATGGTATTACCATGTCTTTGGGGAAGTGACAAGGTCAGAAAGCCTCCACCCTAATGAAGGAGTGGCTCAAGTGAGCTCCCTGGTTCCTCTGCTGGGTGAGGACTCAGCAAAAAATGTCCCATCTTTGAAGCAGAGAGCAAGTCCCCCAGGTCTCCGAGCCTCCACAACTGTGAGAAATAAGTTTCCATTGTTTTTAACTCCTCTAGCCTAAGGTGTTTTGTTATAGCATCAAGCAGACTAAGACCGCTTTCTTCCAGCTCTTTCAAAGCCAACAGTGCTGTCTCTGAATATTCATCTCTGGTCCCATCCAGCTGCTGACTACAAGCAACAAAATTTCTTCCCTTTTCAGGAGTCCTACAAATACACTGGGCTCCTTTGGGTAATCCAAGACACTCGCCCCGTCTCAAAGTCCTTACCTTACTTACATTTGTGGAATCCCTTTTGCATGTACTGTAAGAGCCTCACAAGGGCTTGGGTGTGTGCATCTTCGTGGGAACACCATTCTGCTTACCATAAAGGGCCAGCTATATTTCTAATAGCTCATCTCGTTAAGGTTTGGCAGCTTTTGAACCCATCTCCCTTTCTTCATCATCTTTTCTTTCCTTTTTCTTCCTGGACAGGGATGTAAAATCACAGTGTTTGGCCAAACAAAAAGGAATGCTTAAGCACACTACCCCAAATGGATCTTGAGGCAGTGCCACATTGTGTACTTGGAGACGAACGCATTTTATATTCCTATCCGATTACTTATTGTTAGCTACAGAAATGTCTCCTTTTCAAAGGTCCAAAGGGTGCATTCCCACCGCATCTAATGCTTACTCATCTTCCTTGGTGTGAAGAGACCAAATCCTGTAGGAGAAATAGATTTATTTTTATGGTGGAGAAGCAGCAGCAGAAATTACTTCATGCAAATGAGGCTTGGCAGCGTGACTTCATGAATAAGAAATGAGCCAGCGCCTCCTCTCCCCACAGGCAATGATGCGCACTGGGAAATTAATTGTGGCATTTGTTGGGTGGCCCTGGCTTCTGTTAGGGTTTTAGGCAGACACAAAGATGCTTCCCCTCCTCCGGTTGGATGTAAAGCATTTATGTCCTTTTTAGCTTTGCTCCATGTTGGAAGTGAACAGTCGATTTGACTTAGTTTTCTGGAGGCTTATGGACCTTTTCAGACTTAAGAACTCAAGCTAAAAGACTCATGTGGTGCTGAACCACACATCGTGGCCATAGATAGTTAAGCTCCATGGTCTCAGGAGCCAAAGAACCTGGGTTCAAATCCTGCTCTTCTCCTTTTTAGCTATCTGGCTTTGATTAGGTAATAAATAAACTACTTAAATGCTCCGCCTCAGCCTCTCTATTTATAGACTAAAGATTATGATAACATTTCATAGGACTGTTTTAGGAATTAAATAGGTAAATGGCCATACAGTGCTTAGCATAGAGCCAAAGAACCTACCAGGACCAGCTGACAGACGTGCAGGTCATGTCACCTTAGTTAAAATTAAAATCAGCAGTGGATGCTCTCTGCTGCTGTTACTGCTGGGTCTTTGTAATATCATCAAGACAAGGTGGAGAAAGTAGGACAAAGAATGAGAAATGCTGGGCCTCAGCCTCTCTATCTAGGAAAGCTGTTTGCCCCACTCTACCTCTGTATGTCCTCATCTCTTGGAAGGGGTAGTGATTGTTCGGGTTCCTTCTTGATGCGCAACAGAACAACCCAAAGTTTAGTACCTTGAAACAACTGCCATGTTGTTGTACAGTTTTGAGGAGAGGGATCCTGATAGGGCTCAGCTGAGTAATTTTTCTGCTCCACCTGACATTGACTAAGGGAATTTGGAGCACTCAGCTAGTGACAAGTTCACCGGGAGGATTGAAGATGGTTCCACTCACTTGTGAGTTGCCTCACAATGACCTGAAGGCCAGGCTCAGCTGGGATGACTGGCTGGAGGACTTGTGTTTGGGTCCAGTGGCATGGTAAGTTTGAAGTCCATGGCTTCCAGAGTGATTGTTCCAAACTGCCAGCCATGCAAGGCTTGGTTCTGGATGCTGCCACAGGGTCACTTCTGCCATATGCTGTCAGTCAAAGTAGATGCAGAGCCCAAATTCAAAGGGATGGGAGAAACACTTCACCTCTACATTGAAAGAGTTGTCAGAGTTTTCTCTTTAGTCTCTAAAATGATTCTGATCTCATGACCATAATGTGTGGACACAGTGTAGTAGATGTAAGCTTGTTAGAGTGATATTTAATGTCTTTCCTATGACTTTGTTTTGGGGTTTTCAGTTTACAGTAAGATTGAGAGGAAGGTTGCAGAAATATCCCATAATTGTTCCTTTCACCTCAGCCTGGCCTCCCCACTATCACCTTCCACCACCCAAGTGCTACATTTGTGAAAGCTGATGAGCCCATGTTGGCACAGTACAATACCTAAAATCCATAGTTCATATTGGGGCTTACCCTTAATATTTTATGTCCTGTGGGTATAGATGTATATATAATAAAATGTCCTTACCATTGTAATATTAAACAGAATAGTGTTGGGGGGTGGATGCCTGAAAAATCTCTGTTCTGTGGCCATTCAGCTTTTTCTCCCTCAACTCCTAGCCACTTCTGTTCCAGTGTCCGGCATTTCCCCAAATGTCATGGAGTTAGACTCATAAAGTATAGAGCTTTTCTAGATTGGATTCTTTCACTTAATAATATGCATTTAAAATTGCCTCCATGTCCTGTCATGATTTGGTAGTTGATTTCTTTTTAACACTAAATAATATTCCATTGTCTTGATGTACCATAGTTTATTCATACATTCACCTAAAAAGACATCTTGATTGCTTCTAATTTTTGGCAACTATGAATAAAACTGCTGTAAACATCTATGTGTAGGTTTTGTGTGAACATAAGCTTTCTACTCCTTTGGGTGACTACCAAAAAGTACAGTTGCTAGAAATAAAAAATGTTGTTCTATAAAATACACTGATGGGAATAAAAAGACAACCACAAATTAGGAGGAAGTATTTAAAAAAGACATGTTTGATAAAAGATGGTTATCCAAAATACACACAGAAGCCCTTGAATGCAACAAGAAGACAGCCCTAGAAGTACCTCACTAGATGTCTCACCAAAGCATACATACAGGGAGCAAATAAATGCCTGAAAAGATATTCCACATCACATGTCCCCAGGGAAACGCAGATTAAAGTGGTGAGATAGCACCCCACACACCTATTAGGAAAGCCATAACCCAGCACCTTGACAGCACCAAAGAAGTCGTGGGCGTCAGGTATTTTATCCCAGAAATGAGGAGCAAATGTGAAGCAACCAGATTCCCATTCAGTCCCATTCATTCCAAACTGGAAGATAGCATGGCAGGCTCTGCGTGATAGGTTCAACACACTTTGTCACACAATTCATGCATTATGTTTTCAAAAATATCTTTCCCTTGGCTCCTGATGGTGACGTATAAGAATTTTCTAGAATTTGATCCTATTGAGTGTCTAATCCAGAGCCTCTGTGTCTCTTTACATGTTGATGAAGTTCTCTTAGGCTTCTCATGTGCTTTATCCATGTGACAGAGAGTGCGGCCATTGGCCATGCCCAAGATGTCTCATGTAGCCCTGTAAATCCTGGAGATGTGGGTTTGGGAGAGAGTGCACAGAGAGAAGCAGTCACCGAATCACTTAGTCCCAAATTAAAGAAGCTCATGGGAAGGACTGACTGGTTCATTTTGCTCCACTCATTCCCGAGTGGTCCCCAGTGGACCAGTTAACCATGCCAGGAGGTGGCTGGCATTCCTGTGGAACTGGGACCTCACAAGTGGAGTGGTAGGGGAGGAGATAGAAGACTGGTGCTGGCCAGCAGGAAGCTACGGGCCACTGTTCCTCCAGTGGGGGGACAGCAGAGAGCAAGTCACAGCCCTGGAAGGGCAGGAGACGGGCTTCAACATCTACAGTTAGGCATAGCTTGGGCTCGGGGGGAAGCCTGTCTCTCCAGGTGTCTTGGAGACCAGCTTCTCTACAAGAAGTCCAGGGCCAAAATGAAAGCAGATGTTCTATTTGGAAGGAGAGTGTCAACCATGGCACTGAGTATGAAGCACAGGAAATAGAGCAAAGAAGGTTGCAGAGCAAGGCTAAGTGGCAAGCAAGCCTGGCAGGTGCTATCCCCCAGAGCCGTGGCGGTGTCCAGCAGGTCTCTCAGCCTGAGATCACCTGGCTGTGGCTCACCCAGACGAGCTGAGAAGACAGACTGCCGTGAAGCAGACCATCAGAGAAGAAGGTGAGACGACTCATGCCCAGCCCACGCTCCATTCCTATGTCCCACTTGGTCAAAGTTTTTGTCAGTGGCCAATTATCTCCTCTGTGTCTGAAGATTGTGTCACACTGTCCTATTGGCCACTTTCAGAAGCCAGGTCCCACACAGCATGGCAAGCGTTCTGTTCACATTTGCAAAAGGTAAAGGGACCCAGGAGTTCTGTGCTTGTGGCTTGGTGAGTGTCCTAGTCCCTTTCTTTATTTAGGGGACAAAATATCTGACTCCCACAACTCAAAGGAAAAAAGGCTTATTTTGACTCATGGTTATAGAACTTGGTTGACTGGAATGTCTTAGTTATCTTTCTCTCATTGCTGGGACAAATACCCAACACCCAAATTGAAGGAAGGAAAGGTTTGTTTAGCGCACAGTTACTGGAGGTTGCAGTCCATACTCAGCTGGCTCCAAGGCAGCGTGGTGCATGGCAGAGGGCAACCTTTCATGGCGGCAGCAGAGAGCAAGAACACAAAAAGAGTCGTAGCAGCAGCTCAAGCAGCTAGCTTCTCTACCCACTTTACATTGTAGTGCAAATTACCTGCTCCAGGGCAGGGGCAGCAGCCACACCTACAGTAATCAATCACAAACTCCAGAAGCTGCCCCAAGACTGCATGAGGCTTTTGGGGAACACCTAGACACAAATCACAACATGGAGGAAAAGCAAAGCAAAACAATGCTTAGTATAAAGGATGAGCAGCTAAAAGCTGCTCACCTCATGGCAGCCAGGAAGTGGAGGACTAAGGGGGAAGCCAGGACCAGGACCTTCCAGGCCATGCCCCCAGCGCCCTCCTCCAGCCAGGCCACACTACCTGATAGCACAGTTAGATAAATCCACCAGTGAGTACGATGCCCCCAATACCCAGTCACCTTGCACAGCTTCACCTCGGAACACACGAGGCTCTGGGGAGAGCCAGACCTAAGGCATAATAACAGGGAGCCCGTGCACCTAGGGCTGTGCACTTGCCTCCCAAGGGGTGAAGCTGCTGGTGCCTGCATCAAGCACAGCAGCATCCTGAACAGTGCAGTCGGCAGAGGTTTTGGACCAGGTCAAGAGCTTTGGAGAAGGTTCATCAGCTTTGTGTCTCATACGTCATGTGGCCTCAGCAAGTCTCTGAATCTCTGGGAGCCTTGGTGTCCCTGACTGCAATGAAGCCAGCCCTAGCTACCCTCCTTCCCCATTGGAAATGACATCTGTTCCAGATGAGCATGCTGCCTGGCACCTAGCAGGCACACACGACAGAGCGACCATTGTTTGCAGGGTGAGGAGATGCTCTGTACTGGTGGCATTGGTCAAGTTGCATTCCCTGGAGCAGACTGACCATTGAGTTCTGAGGAAGTAGTGCTCTTGAGCTAGAATATCAGGTGGCTTGGTGGATCTGAGGGAGGAGAAAAGAAAGAAAGAAAAATGCCCTCTGGGAATCAAATGCACCAAGGGTCACTCCATGGCTTTTCACATGTGAAGCTTCCTGTCCAGAAATTATGAAGAATTCCAATATGGCACCATGGGTATTAAACCAACCCTTTCTGTGCCCACAATGCTGTGTGATTGATTACGTGGGTCACACACAGGGCCACTGGCCCTGCCCCATCCCGACACTCACATGTTGCCAGAGGAAAGTAGGCGGCGGCTCAGTGCTTGGATCTTCTTCCCCGACAACCTCTCTCCCTACCTGTGCCCCCCTTCCTGGGGTCTTGGAAACATCCAAGCAGGGGAAAGGATATTTTAACTGATTGAAAATACTGCTCCCCAAGCCTGGAATGGTGTCATCAGGGAGCCAACGCATAATACTGCCATTAAGTACAAATATAGAACATATATGTATACATAAATGTTTTCTGTTGACACGATGCTGGTGGTTACAGGAGTGTTGCCATGGTGATTGGCAGGGCCAGCTGTTGTTTCACTCTCCCCCAAGAATTGTATGGTAATCACAGTCCCCTGGAGAGTTCTCCTGGGGCAAGGCTCGATATTAAAACTCTGCAAATCAATGAACAGGTAGTGTGTGCCAACCTCATCCTCATTTGTGGTAATTAACAGGGTTTTACAGGATTTTGATGAGAAGTTGTTGATTTGGAGTGGGAATCAGGAAGGTGGGCTGCCTTGGGAGCTGGGGTTGGAGTCTTCACTCTGTCACTAAGTAGCTCTGTCACTCAATTCCTTAGAGCCCTTTCTTCATTTAGCAAATGGGTATCATTAGACTAAGCTTGTGGGAATGTCCGGGGTAAAGTAGATGACGGGCTTAGCTCTGATTTGGGGACGCTGTGGACGGACACCATCTGATTATGCAGCTGCTGCTGCTGTTAGTGACATCATCCTCCAGCTTGGATTTATTGCGGCTTCCCCTTCGCATGCCTTGTGTGCATGATTATTTCCTCACTTATTTATTTATTTTTCATTAGAGATTGAACCCAGGGCCTTCATACTGTGCTACATTCCGAGTGCTTCTTTAATATTTTATTTTGAGATAGGATCTCTCCACATGGCTAAATCGGCCAGGCTGGGCTCCAACTTGTAATCCTGTTGCTTCAGCCTCCCACAGTGCTATGATTGCAGATATTCAGCACCAAGCCTGGCTTCTCACTTAGTCCTCATGATTGAGAAATCGTCCTCGGTGAATAAATGGCTATCTTTGCCTTTATGAATCAAGGCACTGAGAGAGTAAGAGACGTGCCTGAGGTCACGTAGCTAATGCTCATCAGACTTCAAACTCAAGCACAGCTCCGGAGCCCCGGCTCTTCCCCACCATGCATAGTACCTTGGGAGCAGGATTAACGATGACGTGAAGCCTGAGACATGTGCAGTCGTCAGGATTTCCAGCTGGCCCTGAAGGATTGGCCACGAGGACATAAGGACCCTGTGCCCCTTGTGTAGCAAAGGCTTTGGTAGATGGGCTGGGGTTGGGTGTGGACCAGCCTTGCTCACCCTGGGGGTGAGCGCTCCCTTCCTGGGGCTTTCACAGATTCCTCTAGCCTGATGAGGGCGATGGGCTAACTCAGTGAGCGCTTGCTCCAGCAGTGCTTCCTCCTACGTCCCTGTGGCCACTGACCCTTACTTCCCCCAAACTAAGCAAAACCAAGCCTACAAGCCCAAAACCAGCCCCTCGGACCTCTTGCTGAACCCACGTGGCTGCTCAAGCATGGCGGCACCCTTCTCCCTGGGCTGGTCTTTCTGACCCTCCCTCCCACTCTGACTTTTTGTGGGGGAAAGCCCTAAATCACTTCATATCAAAGGGTAAATCTTTCTCAGGGAAACCTCTCCTGACCGCCCCCAGCCCAGGCTCCTTTAATTCCGCCTGTTATCAATTCCTCCAGCCACCTGCTTGCCTTTTGTATCACTTGTTAGAATTTTAATTAAATGATTATGAGTATAATGATTTGTTAAGATCTGTCTCTCTCAATAAATGTTTTATTCACTACTGAGACTCCAAATGCCTCTAACAATGGCTGGCTGAATTTGTTGAATAAACGGACAAATGAATAGGACCTCCAAGGTCTCGCCTCCTGTCCTGAGGGAAAAGCCTAGAGTGAGCCCTTTGCGGCTCTCCCAGGTTCCTGGACATTTCGTAGGCTGCCTGTGGTCCTGCAGTGTTCCAGAGGAAGTCAGAAAACAAAATCATCACCTCCCCAGCCAGCGTGGGAAGAGAGGCGGGTGCAAGCTCATTAAGAAGCTATTGTGTTTCAGGGCCTGTATTTCCCACTGAGCCCTAAAAAAGCACCAAACGGAGGGGAAATTATTTGCATTTGACAGATGAAATAAAAAAGAGACAGGACAGATATTAGGACAGGTCTGTCGCTTGTTCTCGACCTTAGAGTCCGTGTCTGTAAAGTGGAGGTGACGCTGGGCAGAGGAGATGGCACTTATCATCCCTTCCAAGTGGGTCTTTCTCCTGCTCTTCACTTATGTGTGCATGCACATGCATGTGTGTGTGTGCATGTGTGTGCATGTGTGTGTGTGCATGTGTGTGCATGTGTGTGGGGGGGGGAATATTGTGCAAATGCACAAAATCACCACAGCCAGGAATCATGTCATTAGCACGAGGGCTGGGACTTCAGTCGCTCAGATGAGACACCTGCCCTTGCTTGATTTCAGCTCAGAACTGGGACTGGGATGTTCATGTCCTGTGTACCCGGGGCAGGCTGGCATGTCATGTGCAGCTCTTACCCTCTTCCACAGAAAGGATTATAGAGGGATTAGACGTGCATGCATATGCTATTTGGCCAAATCAGGCCGGATTCCCAGCCCTGATGGTTGGGGCACTTAATCAACTCAATATCCTGAGATGTATTCCTTAGGGGAAAGCAGGGGCTGTGATAAATGATAATGCAATCAGCACCCACAGGCGAGATGAGAAGGTAATCAGCTGTCCCATCTTCTCTTGGTTGGTCTTTGGATTTCAGTGATGTCCCCACCCACCTCCAAACCTCTGCCCCTAAAACTCTAAGGAGGAAAGGCAAGTTTATTCTGTTGTGCCAAGCACTTAGTGGAATTATTTTATCTTGTCCAAAATTTCAGCTAGAAAAATTGTTACGAGCTGGGTCTTGCAGGCATGATCTCGCTGCTGAGAATTTGGCCGTCTTTTTTTATTCCTTGGGTCTTTCTTCCTCCGGCATTCATATTTTCCAGGAAGAGCTACCCAGTGGTTTCAGTTCTAGAAGTTTCTGTTTTGTTGGGTTATGTTGTGCTATAGATTAAACCCAGGGCTCTGTGCAAGCTAGACAGGCGCTTCACCACTGAGTTACAGCTCCCAGCCCTCAATTCTTTAACTTTTGCAGGAATAAAGAGACTGTTAAGTGGGATTGGAAAACCAGAGGCAATTTTGCAAGTTAGGGAAATACCAGGGGGACCTTTGAAACAGAAAAAAGGGGTAAAGGAAGGGTACAATGGGGGAAACTGAGAGGAAGATGCCCAAGAGCATTGTCCATTTGTGAGGATACCAGGTAAAGCTTTTTAGGTAGTAGGGGTAACCAGTCTGCAGCTGCATGCTCCTGACCCTGAGTTAAGTACGTTCGATGCACAAACTCATTGCAGCTCCCTGTTATACAATGAGTGTGGTACGACTATTCTGTATGACTACTTGAAGTCAGGAAACCAAGGACAGAGAGGGAGGGACCCTAGCCCAAAAAAGAATCTGGAGTTGTTGTGATGTATTTTGAACTCTGAGTACAGCTAGGAATGGTAGCTAGGATGGTGTGGGTGGGTGGCCACACTGTTTACCCTCAGGCGAGTGCTGTGCTCAGATAAGCCTAGCACCTGTCTTGTTCACAATGTTAGAGTTGTTTTATTCTGAATTTTGTGCTGATAAAGAAAGAGATGAGACAGGGTTAAAACAGAGGCAGCCTTTCATTCCAGGCCATATCTGCCTGAAGTCCTGGAGAGATCCACACATTCTGGTAATGCCAGCACTTTTTGGGATGCGCTCCCCTAGCCCAGGATCATCCCATCTTGCTCAGGGCTCTGGGAGCCCGTCAGCCCTCCTCTGCCAGCTCCTTGTGGCAGCGTCCACTGAGTTCTTGTTTGCAGCTGTGGAAGTGGCACCCAGGCCAAAGAACCCTGAGGAAACAAGCAGAGAAAGAGGGGAGTAGTCAGAGTCAGCGACAGGAAGGCAAGCTCTTTACTAGTTTGTAGACACAGAAGGGCTGGAATTGTGCAACATCTACTTGCTTGCAGTTCTGTGCCAGCAGTGCGGGGTCACAGGTCCTGTCTCATTTGCTAGAAAGTGGACTTCCTGTGTGGACTTTGGTGGGGAAATAGGTTGAAGAAGTTCAAGAGACATGTCAGGGCTGTTCAGCTAGCAACAGCAATGTCTGTCCCTGCCTCTGGATCAGGAGGTAGGTTTGATCCAGGGTTGTTGTCAGGTTGAAGCCAGGACCCCCCATGAAAGTGTAGAGATGGGCACAGATGAAGAGCAGGTGAGGATTCAGACCTGTGTTCTCATCCACCGTGTGGCTGGCCCAGCCACATCATGGGCCTGGGTTGGGGGTGACACACCTCAAGGTACCTAACCCAGCTCCAGGGTGGTTTATGGGAGGCACCAAGACAGGACAGGCAGTGGAGACAGAGAAGGGATGAGCAGTTTCTTAAGGCTGGGGAGTGGTGGGAAGAAAAGGAGGATGGGTGCTCCTGGCTGTAGGGTGTTCTTGGTGGGAAAGCGGTAATGAAAATCCCCTGAAGTTGACAGAGCTGAGTGTTGTGCACCTCCATGTCCATAAAGCTGCTGTCATTAAGAGTCTGGTGGGCATGAGCAGCCTGGAGCAGGGCTGGCTGGTGTGGAAGGACCCAGCCTGGGGCTCAGGCCCTCTTCCTGCAGGCTTGTTGCTCCATAAAGCTCTGGAGGCAGACACTGTTCACTTCTCACGCAGCACCAGCTGCTGTTTGTGCCAACTCCCACCAACCCTCTGTGCAGCCCCAGAACAAGAGAGCTGCTGCCCGTGTCACCCAGGTCCAGTTCCCAGCTAGTGGATCCACTGGGCCTCACCCCAGGAGGGCCCTGGAAGACCCTGGGGCCCAGCCCCTCCCCAGCCTCAGGCCCTGCCATCTGGCTCAACGCCAGCCTTTCTTTCCTGACCACGGCACTTTGCACATTAAGCCCAGACTGAAAAACAAAGTCCCGTCCAGAGACTGCCTGCCAAGCAGGACTGGACACGGCCAGCAACAACACTCTGGGTCTGAGGCCAGAACTGTGCACACTGCCCTCTCGGGTCCCTGCCTCATGCCTTTTGTACCGCAGCCCACACTAGGCCACTGTGTCACCTGGACAGCTTCCAAAGGCAAAAGGCGAGCTCTACCCCCTTCCCCTGGGAAGCCACTCTGCTTCTGGAGCATTATTTTCCCCGGACATTCTGCTGGGACCCAGATCTACCTTCCCAGGAGGTGGGCAAGGAGGAGTGTCTGGGCCTTGGGAGAATGGGGGGAGCGCAGGGAGGCTGGGGGGGGGCGGTGCAGGCCCCTGGCAGGAAACAGGCCCCTGGGCTCACTATGAAGTGAACCATGGCTGGCAGCCTCCTTTCTGGGGAGCCTCTGAGTCCAGGGCCTCGCGGTGAAGTGTAGGCTGGGGCTGGGGTTGAGCATCCAGTAGAGCAGCCTGGGAGGGCCACAGAGAGGCTGGGGGCGAGGGGCAGGGGAAGAGAAAGGAGAGAGGGAAGCATCCCAGACTGCAGAGTCGGCTGAGTCATCAGTGGACAACGGTTCTGCACTCATTTTTTATTTCAGTTCCTACAGTAGAAGTTCAGTGAATTAAAATGAGGGCAAATGGCTCTTTTAAGCTACTGGCTGACTCAGACTTAGATGCAGACTAACATCGCTTTACCCTTTGCCAGAGGGGGGAATATTTGGAAGAGCTGGCCACCCTTTACTTTATCTGTGCTGGAAAAGGTTTCCCTGCCTGTGTCTCGTGGTCGGTGTCCCAGGCCCGGATCAGACGGTCTCTGCTGTCAGGTGATCACCGGTGTAGTGATCAGTTTGTACGTCGCAACATGAGCTTGGGTGACGCTGCAAGGAGGGGTCCAGCTTGAGGTCACTAAGAGGCAAGGGAGCAAGTTCCTAACCAGGAATGGTGACCTTCTCTTTGACAATCTGTAGAGAAGCACAGAGCAGCCCCCAGACATTCTATGCTGATGGCAATCGGGCTGGGGGCTGGGAACCCATGACTCTCCAAGCTGCTTTTATAGATCTAGCATGACAAGTGTGATCACCAGCTCTCGAATAGAGAGGGTGAGACTCGGTTCTGCAGCAGCAGTGACAGAGCTGTTGTAATGTTGGCATCTTCCATAGTGTTGCCCTCTCCTACCCCTCCAGAGTGTCAGCCGCCTCTGCTGGGCCCAAAGGGTGCCATTCTCAGTAAAAACAATAAAAGACTGAGAGCAACCTCAGTGTGGCTAAGCTAGTGGGGTATGTGGCAACCCCAGGCAATGGGGGGTGATTGGCATGCAGAACTACAGAGTGGGCCTGTTGCCACCTCCAGCAGCCCTGCTGGTCCTATGGGCTTGTACCTGAGCTGTGGCTCCCTGTGGGACTGCTGCAAAGCAGAGAGAGAAGGGAGGACCTGGGGACAGCGATCTACTCTTCAAGGTGGTGTCCCCAGTGACCTGCCTCTTCCAGCCAGACCCCCTCCCAAGAATACTTCCAGCTGTGAATGCACTGGGGATCAATCCATTGACGAGTGTTGTAGCTTGGGGCTTTGTGAGGGGAACCATGCAATGCAGGACACACATACTTCATAAGATTATTTATGAGTCACCAACAGAATCACATACAGAGTGCAGGAAATCTGTCCACACACTAAAGACCACAGAATCCTGCTAAGGGCCTGGATCCTACGGTAATGTTCTGCATGAGACTAGCCAAAGACCTAGAACACACAGCAATGATGCCCACAAGTCCAACTGAAGGCCTAGAGCCCACAATAATTCTCATCAGGCCTGTTTCATGGATCTGCACTGGGAAGGCCCAAAGGTCAGTGGTGGAAGCTAGACAGTCTGTGCCAGTGGGAAGAAGGATCTGTGCCAGCAGGCTGAGGGATCTGCCCTGGAGCCAGGAAGCAACGCTTAAGGTAACAACCAGAGTTCCCCTGAAAAGTACCACAACCATCCTCAGCAGCAGTGAGTTCCTGACCTCCTCCAGAGATGAGGAAAGATGAGTTCCCATCAGGAATGAGTTTCTCCAGGAGACTGAGCAGTGCACCCTGTTTCCCTACTCAGGCAGGAAGCGATGCTCAAGATGAGGACCAGAGGTCCCCCAAAATGAACCATAGCCCTTCTTAGCGATAACAATGTCTGGAGCTCCTCCTTTGAGGAGAAGAGCTAAGTTCATCAGGAAAGCCAGCACAACAACATCCTCCAAGCAAATCAACAGCTCCCTAGAGCATCTACAGCTCCCAGCAGCCTCTCTAGTTCTGCCTCCTCCCCCCAGTCCTCAGGCAGGCCTCCCACATACTAGCTCAGCCCAGCTTGGCATAACGAGCTGGCCACCAGCTGGCAATCTGCCACAGTGAGCAGAGAGCCTGCTTGATCCATTGTCCACAGCCCCAGCTCTGAACACGAAAGACGTCTGTGTGTAAATCATAACAACAGCAGAGACTGGGGTGGTGGCCCTGCAAGCCAGGGCATGCTGAGCATGGCCGGCCACCTGCAGAGGCCAGGAAGAGGCAAGGAAAAGTTCTCCCTGCTCGCAGCAGGAAAACGGTTCTGCCAACACACTGGTTTTGGTCTTCCACTCCAGAACAGATTGTGGGACAAGAACTGTCAGATGCTTTCAGCTACCCCGCTTGCGGCATTTGGTTATAGCTGCATCAGACATCTATCACACTGTCCTCTACTATGCCACCCTCTTTCAGTCTGACCTATACTTTTTCCATTAAAATGCTGAGATCTGCCCCCAGGCCCGGGGGAGTCCCTGCCTCCCCTGCTCCAGTTTATGTTGGGATTGTCCTGTTGCAGGAAACACTTCATAGTCCCACCTTCAGGTGTGCGGTGGGACAGTTGTCCTAGTGCTGAATACTAGGTGGAGTCTGTTGACCACAAGTTTAGCTAGAGCCTTCTCATCAGAGATTCTCAAAGGTTCTGGTGCACTGTTTCATTCTGGTCTTGTGTTTGCAGACGTCGTCGGTAAAAACTTCTGTTCATCCTCCAGCTAGTTACCTCCTCAGCTACGGGGTCCCTCAGCCACACCTCCATCTTGCCTGGGCCTCAAAGCTGCCAAGTGACCACAGCCCACTTTCTCAGCAGCTCAGGGATCCTCATGCACTAGCCTGCTTAGTATGATTCTCAACTGAAGGTGTGTTTGACACCGAATCCCAGGACACACTCCCCCCGTCAATTCTGCATTTACTGCCTTGGAAGGGGGCGCGTTCACAGAGAAGATTCTAGAGTCACTTGTTGGACTTCCAGGCAAACTTCCACCTGCCAGCCTGGTCCAGGTTGTCTGGAATCCCCTGCCCCTATCAGCTGCCCTTCTCTGTGGGATTCAGGAGCCAGGCTGGAGGGGATGGCTGCAGCCCAAGTAGGTCTGGGCTGTGCACTGGGCCAAAGATAGCCTGATGTGCTGGGGTCTGTGAGATGCTAAATTCTGCTTATCTACCTACTACCGTAAACTGGTGTAAGAGACACGGGAATTGGGGGCCTCTGTTCTCCTTCTGAGCTAAACTTAGACTCTGCTAAGTAAGAAAACAACAGTAAACAAAGCCCAGGCTTTGGAGCTCGGGTACCTGCTCTGAACATGACTAGCTGTGTGACTACAGGCAGGTGAGCTATCAGCATTGTGCTCCTCTTCTGTGGAGACACTCCTAGCCAGAAAGCGGAAGTGTGGAGAAGAAAAATGGCCACATTTATAAAGCACACAGCTGTGCCAGACACACAGGAGCAAAGGAACGCAGGCCCTGTTGCGCTGGACAGCTCGCGGTGCCCCTCCGGGCTGGTCTTGGGCAGATTTTCAAGGCTGGAAGAAGGGAGCTTGTAGGGCTTGGAGTTCACGTATCCTACACCCTAGGAGAAAGAAACTGCTGCTTCGCCCTTCTCTGCATCAACCACGCATGCGCCTGCCTCCCTCTTTGCCTTTCCTGCTGTCTTATATTCATTACGGTGTTTCCTAATAATGAATATGTTTCATAGTTTAAAAGATTATAGAAAGTTTAAACGTAGAAAAAGATGCTGAAATTTCCTACCGTTTTCAGACCCAGGGAATATTTCAGAATATACCTTTCGGGTTCCTATGTTTCTTTCTTCTCCCTTTAGAACCTACATGACCACTTTCCCAGGAACTCATGTTCTGGGCCACATGGTACAGAGTTGCTTGGCAGCCAGCGTACAAAAGCCTCGCATGTTGTTTGATTGTATACTGTTGGTTCCTAGCAAAGTGGCCCATTTGTCCTTGGTATGAACAATGCTGTGTGGGTAGGAGTTTGTGATTTGGGGAGCGAGGGGTGTCAGGGGCTTGGGCCAGGAGGGAGTGGGGTAGTGCTGAGACGCACACTTCAGGACTGGGCTGGGCCTAAAGGTTTGCTGATGAATTGGATGAAGACAGGGAAGGGATGGAGGGTGGCTCCAAAGGCCCTTCCTCAAGGGTCCCTGCCCAAGCATTCAGAAGAATGGATTCGCCTTTGATGCTGGAGACAAGGAAGGCTGTGTGTGGTGTGAAGGAGCCCAGCAAGCGTCTGGTCTTAAAACCAGAAATCAAGGTTCAGATTTCTCTTAGAGATGAAAGTGGCCGTGTCAGCTAGGCTGTTGGAGATAAGCACAGAATTCGGGGAAGTTTTCCTAGCTGGAGATGTGAATTAAGATCCCATGAGCATGTAGAGATGGAGGTAGAGAATTGACACCATGCAAGATTTCTAGGGGAGCCCAAGAGTGGCAGAATTCAGCGTAGCCTTGACCCATCCATAGGAATCCTGAGTTTTTTAGCGGCAAATGGTGTTACCTCCCCCTTCCCCCAAGCAGTGATTCCAAAGAAATGACCTTGGGCAGAAAACTGCAGGGAACCTTCCCATCTGTGAAAGAGACACCAAGTTGTGAGTTCTTCTCAGGCCGCTTTCTTTTCAGGCCATAGAATCATGGTAATTAGTGCACTGGGATTCATTCCTCACCACAACTCACCCTGTTGTTAAAAATAAAATGAGCCGTTCCTGCTTTCAGCTCAGACGATGGATCAGGGGCTGCAGGAGCAGGAGAAGGTGGTGGCACCCACCTGCCGCCCTGGCTGGCTTGGAGTCAGCCCCTCTCAGCATTGGCTTAACAGTCTCTAAACAGACAGAACCAGAGAAATGGGGACTGAAAGGAAGCCAGGCGGCTCCCCGACGACCTAGTGTTGTCATCTAAGAGAGAATTTGAATTTCCTAGAGGCTGGAGAGCAGACGAGAGCCCCCGTTCACAGCACGCCAAATATAGTCGGCCTCTATGTACACAGCCTCCACCCCTGAGGATAAAATCAACTGCAGGTGGAAAGCATTTGGGGAAAAGTAAATTACAATTGCACATGCCATGCTCAGACCTTTTTCTTATCATCGGTCCCTAAATAATATAATATAAACTCGATTAGCATAACATTCACAGTGTATGAGGTATTGTAAGTATTCTAGATGTAGTTTGAAGTGTACAAGAGGATGTGCATAGGTTATATTAAAAGGTCACATCATTTTGCACAAGGGACTTGTACACCCACGGTTTTTGCAACAATCCCTGGGAGTTGGAGAACCATCAGGGGACACACATCAGGGGACAACTGTGTACATGATTCTTGTGGGATTAGTGGACAAATGCTAGGAATTTTAGGGAACAGGGGAAGATATAATGTTCGGTGAGATTATTAGCAAAGCTAAAAAGATGATAGGTCAAGTGGGTTTCGTAGAGGAGAACAGCTACATCATGGTGAAAGGGCTGCAGAAGAACTGCTTCTAACTCCTGCCCTCTGGCCCCCGCGGGTTTTAAAACTGAAAAACTGCTATTGTAGCCTTGGAAAGACCTGCAGGCTCTGCTGTGAGCACCGCAAGCTTGGGAGCCTGTTTTGTGGGTGCCGTCACCCTAATTTGGGTCTTCCTGTGTGAGCCTAAGCACTTACCTGCTCTTGGGAAAAATCGCCAGACCCTTTCAGGTTTCAATTTCTTCATCTTCCAAATGGAGATGTCCTAGTTACCTTTCTCTTCTTGCTAAGACAAAATACCCAACACCCAAAGTTGAATGTTCTTGAGTTTTCAGTCCCTGCTCAGCTGGCTCCAAGGCATGGTGGCGTGGCAGAGGGGCATCTGTTCACAGCTGCAGAAGACAGCAAAAGCATCAAGAGAGAAGGACCAAGCCTCTTTCCCGCCCTTCCTTACACTGTGTGCAGGCTACCCGCCTTAGGGCAGGTGTAGCACTCCTACCCCATCTCAGCACTAGACAATGAACCAATAACAAACTCTAAAGTCAGCCCCCTGTGAAAAGCCCTTCCCCCTCCACGGCCACTTGAGGCTCCATGGGGGCATCTAGACACAAAACATAACAGGGGACCATGATAGCACGATGCTCTGGAGAATTCATTTAAACAGCACCCTTGAGTTGCCCGCCCATCCCAGCACTCTGTTCAGTGTCCTGCACCCCAAACTGCTTCCAGTCTTACCTGCCAGCAAGTGGCTGAGAGAGACTGGAAAGTCATTCCAGAATTCCCGTTCAGGCCCCCAAGTTAGAAGAAGCTCTTGGCCAAGCTAATCCAGATGTTTCCCCAGCTGGAGGAGGCTCCAAAAGGAATGGTTTTCAATCAAGGTCCTGTGGCACCCCCCGGTATGCCCTGGTGCCCTTCACAAGTCTGAGACAGTTCATTAGGACCCATGGGTGAGATCCTTCTGTTATAGCCGAGGACATCTACTGATGGGGCTATGAGCAGGAATGGAGGTGTGGTGAGGGCCGCCGCTTAGCCCTAGGATGGAGGTGCGACATGCTGTCAAGCCTGGGCCCTAGGAGGATCGCATGCTTACCAGGAGCAAAGAGCTGCGCTGCGTGAGAACAAGTGGTGGTGAGCGCTGCCTCCCTGGGTGCAGTGCAGAGCTGAAGAGGCAAAAGCAGCAGTGTCAGGCCAAGCTGTTGCCTTCTAGCCCTCCCGCCACCCCCGTGCCTCTATTTTCCCTCCCACTCTTGGTTTTGACATGGCAAGATTCATGGATATTAAACTTTCCTAGGTGACAGGTTCATAGGGAAATTAATAAGAATCTTATTCAGTCACCCCATCTTCCACCCACTCTGTACACATTTTGTTTGATGTCTCTGAGGCCCAGCCAGGCTGAGTATCAAGGGAAACTCAGGGAGCAGAGGGGCCATGGCTCCTGTTCTTGAAGAGTGTGTACGGAACTCAAGAGTCAGCAGGAAGACCAGGCTATAATGGGACTGATGCCTCGTGTCCTGGGTGGGGACAGGCAGGGCTGGGGACATCGGTGTTCTGGATGGGTACAAGCACACAGCCGGAGCCAGAATGCGCTGCACACAGGATTCCCAAATCCTGGGGGATTGGGGGTGCTGGTGTCAGCCCCTGAATGGTCCAGGAAAAAGGCCAGCTTCCTTCTCAAGCCCTGCCAGCCCTAGAGAAGAAGCAATGGGAGCTTTGCTCACTTCTTCTTCTCTGCCCCCTACGTACCCCCAACACAGGCTCCCGCGGGGCTCACTGTGCTGCCCGGGGCCTCCTCATCAGCTCAGCCTCGCCACCCCTTCACCCAGCTGACACGTCTCCTCCTCGTTTCTGTGAGCTCAGCATCTCCTCAGCTTAGGCTACTTCCCCTCTTGTTCAGCTCACAGATGTTCAGTGCATGGATGAGCTGCCGATCCGCCTCTTCCCCAGACTGAATCCCAGCCCCGTGTCACCCACGAAGCACACCGGCCAGAGGGTCAGCTTTCTGTGGTGCCCTTCTGCATGTTGCCTACCCTGAGTCAGACCCTGTGCTCCAGCTCAACGCGACTTCCGCCTCAGAGCTGTGGCTGTCAGCTGATGCCCTGAATTACAACAAAACCCTCTGCTCTCTGCTGGGCTTTTCCTTCACAGCTATAACCAAATAATCACGTAGGTCATTCACTTATTGGATCATTCAACAAACATTCATTCCTTGTTTAGCACTTCTCTCTGCTGATAAATGCTACAGTTAATGAAAGCTGAAATTACATCTGACTTATCTACCCCTGTGTCTCTTGAACAAAGCACAGAGTACGGGTAATTTAACAATAATAACTGCAGTGGACTGAATGCGCCCACCACAACCCAAAACAAATTCATAATGTTGAAATCCCAACCTCCCTATGAGGGAATTAGGAGGTGGGGCCTTTGGGAAATGATTGGGCATGAGGGTGGTGCCCTTGGGAATGGGATTTGTGCCCTTGTAAAGGGGAGGTGGAGAGCTCTGGCCTGCCTACCCTCCAGGTGAGAAGGCCAGGAGAAGATATCTAGCCAGTAGGGGCCCACACCAGAACTTGAGGCCCCCCACACCCTAATCGGGAACTCCTGGCCACCAGCACTAGGAGAAATAAAGGTCTCTTCCACTTCCGGTCCTTAGCGAGGTGCTGGCTGGCTGTGTTGTCCTAACAGGTGATCCAAGTCAGAACGCTCACACACCTCACCTCTCCTTCTGTCTGAAGCAGCCAGTCCCAGTCAGGGTGTGGGCCTCTGCTGACCGGGGAGGATCAGACCCTCTGGGCCTGTCCTCCAGCAAGTAGCTCCCTGGAGGGAAGAGGCAAGCACGCTGCAGGCAGTCTGAGCACACTGATCCCACAAACCAACTGGGCCTCTCGGGGAGACCCTGGGCCTTCTCTGGGGATACTGAGGCTGGAGTCTGTGCTGCCCTTCTGATAATCCAGCTGCAGCTCAGACCTGCTAATTAGGGCTGTGTTTGTTTTGTGCTACATAAAGCAGATCTGATTAAGGGAGTGGGGAGGAAATGTTGGGCTGGCTGAGAATTTCTCTGCTCTTCGCTTTGGGCCCCTGAGCCCTGACCCTTTCTTTGCTGGGCCGTGGGAGGCAGGGGGTTTCCTGGCAGAGTGCCTGGAGCTCGGCTGTCCTCCATGCTCCTGCAGCCCCTGGCCTTGGGGCCCACTGGAAGGATGCGCTGCCACTAATCCTCTTATGTGTGGTGCACCCATAAACAAACAGCCCCTGCGTCTTGTCAGACCACGGCTCATGACCTGAAAGCTCATATGCCAGCAAGTGTGGCTTTTTACAGATGGCTTTAAAAGGCTGCCAGAATCCAGGGAAGTACGAAAGGGCCTACCAGCGTAGAAGGAAGAAGCCACACCAACCAGGTGCCAATGTCCACCATGGCCTGTGGGGCCCCTGGTTGTCTCTGTCCCCCACCCCGTCCAGGGCCATCCTGGCCACTCCACAGCTGAATTGCCTGTTTCCATGGTGATGGCTCCTTCCAGCCCTGGGGTTCTGCAAATGCTCTCCCCCTTCCCACCCTCCCTCCTTCTTCCTCATGTGTTAGGGCCCCTACTTAGACGCTACTTCCTCTTTCTTGACTAAGCAAGAGATTCTTTTGGAGCACAGGAGCACCCAGTAATGTCACAGACAGCCGGGGTTCCAGGAAGGAGGGGCACGAAACGGAGCCTCCTAGGGGGCAGGGGAGCCCATGGGCATCACCAGATGGTGGGGGGTTCCAAGCTGGCACTCAGCAGAGACAGAGGTGTGGGCCTTGGGGAAACAGAGCTGCAGGCACTGCCAGTGCCCTCTCATTGCTCATCATTAATTGCAGCAAATGGGGACTTTACTGCTCCCCTGGCCCAGCGCCTTGGTGACAGGGTGGAAGATCAGCCTGGGGGGCCCTGCCTGGCTGCTGCCCAGCCTGTAGTCTGGGTCCTGCAGCTACCCTGGGAGGAGGTGTTGGGTTGTGCACATTGAGAGATCACACGGAAGCCAATGGCTACTACTGCAGAGCTGCAGGCAGGACATGGGCTCCCCACTAGGACATAGGAGAGGCCAGGCTTGGGTGTGAGCCGGACTAAGTGACAATGCACACTTCCAGCCTTGGCCCTGAGAAGCTGTCCTTCATCAGAAGCACCTACATGTGATACCACTGTCCTCACAGGCAGAGAGGTGAGAAGCATTCTCACACATTAACAAGGAGGCACTGGGAGGCCAAAGGGTCTTCAGTAGCCAGCCGGTTCTGCTTGTCAGTGGCCCTGGGGCCTCTGTTTTTCCCAGCTCAGCTCCCTGTGGCTTCCACCCCTGGCTGCTGAGGCCCTGGGTGTGGCCTCTTGGTCTACAGCATTCAGCAGGAAGCTTTCTTTTTCCTGATCCCTGTGGCCACCTCTTAGAGGTCAGCCCCGTGGCAGGCAGCATGGAATTCGGTCTCCATGCCATCCCCGGAGAAGGGGCCCACCTGTTCATCCTTTTGAGTAAAGAGTGGTCCAGAGTGCATTGTTTCTATGGTTACAGGGGTATAGTCTCTGGAGGCTCCTGATTTGGCAATAAATGGCTGAGATGCTGCTGCTTCACACCTTCAGGAGAATCACTGTGTCAGTGGCAGCAACTTTAGCCTCTTACCTTCCTTGCCAGCTTGGGTCTCCAGAGCTGCCAGGCCCCAGCAGGAGCCCAGAAGCCCTTTGCAGCCTCCCAAGGCACATGCCCAGACTGCTGCTGACAGTCACCAGTGCTTGGTGACTGTCAGGCACCTAGTGACGCTCATCCACCAGCACCTGGTGACTGTGTTGGCAGCGCCAGTGCTGCAAGTGCCTCTTTGCCATCCCAGTTTCTTGAGCAGAAGAAAAATGCTGAGATTTCTGCATTGTTTTGTAGAACACAAATGGCTCTGTCTGTGCTGTTCTTATATGTCTGGACAGAAAAATTTTCAGTGTGATTCCTGTGTCCACAAGTTCCAGGCTGTGTGTCTCCCTGACCCTCAGCACCTACCTACATCTGGGGTCTTACCATTATGTTGTCAGGAATAATGATGACTTTTGGTATAAGACGCAGTGCTCACGTTGGGAGACTCACAAGGTGTGGGACGGTCTCCCGGCACTTGACCGCCGCCATCTCTCATCCACAGAGTAGGTATGACTTCCCATTTCCAGGAGGAACTGAAGCCAAGGAGGGCAAGTTACTCCCAGGCTACTGGACTCCAGAGCCCGAGTCGGCATCATCTGAGGGTCCTCACGCCACCCCAACCTGGATCTCCTCCCCCACACTCTTCTTCAGTGGAAACAGCCCTGCTGGCACCCTGGGTGCCCCTTCTTGTGTTTGCCCACACTGGTTTCCTCCGGTATGGAGGAGACCTTATGAAGCAGCCTGGTGCGGTGGGTGGGGCCTGGGCTCCAGGCTCTCTGGGGCTCTGCATCCTAGCCAGGCCTCTTCCCATTCTATCCATGCTCCCTGGGCCTTGATTTGTTTGCCTGGAAAATGGAACAATGAGCCGATCCATGCAAAACCATGTCTTTGCTTGTTTGTTTTGGTACTGGGGATTGAACTCAGGACCTTGTGCTTACCAGGCAGGCCTTTAAGCCACTGAGCTATCTCCCTGACCCAAAACCATGTCTTTCCTAACCCAGTCTGTTATTCTTTTTTGAAACTACTCCCTCCCGCCACCTCTTTTGTCCCTTGACAAAGGGTGGGGGGGAGGGTCCCATATTGGCCTGAGGCTCCCTCTTGCTGCTTGCAAGAGCTTGATCAAGGTTTGTGGAGAAGCTCCCGAGCTGCACCCCACTTCCTCTCAGGTCCTTACCTACACACTCCAGGTCTGCATCTTAGCACCTCATCACAGTTGAGCCCTCCTGTGCCTGACTCCAGGGACTCCCCAGACACAGCACCTGACCTTACCAGCCCCTCTGTACACAGTGTGCTGCTGGCCATCTGCTCTTCCCCACCATTTAGCTCAGGCCACCTCTCCGTGTCCTAAGACTTCTGAGTCTGGACCTGAATGTCCAGGCAGCCCTCCTGCACACCCCAGCCCCAAGGCCAGACTTTCCAGCTGCCCCTCACACTGCATCACATCTTTGTCCATCTTTGCCCGTCTGTCTCTCTACTCCACTGGCTTTCATCCTGGAGCCAGGGTCCTTGTTGGTGTCGTCTCAACACAGCATCCATTGTCAGGCCACTTTGCTGAGTGGAAGCGCCGTGGAGGATGACGCCTGCTGAGAAGTCCCCAGTGCTTGCTCTCTGGAGCGCCTGCTCTTCTGTGCCCATGATGGGACTCGGCCTCCATTACCTGTGAGGCCTGGAGACCCCTCCAGGTTGCAAGGGAATAGGAAACAGTCCTGCCGGCCGTGTATAAACCCACACGTGCATTCCATGCCTCCACTTCAAATCTTGTTCATTAGCACAGCAATTAAAAGCAGCGCCTGACGACAGATGGTCCTGCTTGGAGCCTGCACCCTTGGATCCTTGTGGGCTTGGAGCGGGGCAGACATGTCTGGCCTGGTTGATGTTTTCATTGATCCAGCAAGTCCAGCTCCCAGGGCCGCTGGCTGTGGAGACGGAGCTGACATCAGCACTGGCAGGGGTGGGGGCTGGGCCTAAACGGGCGGGACCCTGTAAGAGGCTCTTAGACAGCAGAAGTGTCCTGTTTCTAATCTGGAACTCTTTTTTTTTTTTTTTTTTTTTTTTTAAATTTCATAGTAGGAGGCCTCAAATACTACCC
>NW_004524735.1:6116498-6123929 GCF_000260255.1 Octodon degus | reverse complement strand
CACCATACCTGACTTATTGAAAGAATTCTTTATCTCTGATGTAACTCTTTTTTTTTTTTTTTTTTTAGATTTAAATTTCATAGTAGGAGGCCTCAAATACTACCCTCAGATTTTCTTAAGTCCTCTGGACCTCCCCAAGAATTGGTGTCTCTGTTCCACTAATTCCAGAGACACTCCAGGGCCTTCTACAATAATTGTTTAGAATTATGGTGTCCGGAACCTTTGGCCTCAGCTAACAGATGCTTTGTGTGTGTGTGTGTGTGTGTGTGTGTGTGTGTGTGTGTGTGTGTGTGTTTTGTTTGTTTGTTTTCTGGGGTTTTTTTGGCAGAACCGGGGATTAAACTCAGACCCTTGTGCTTGTCAGGGAAGCACATATTCCACTGAGCCATCTCCCCGGCCCTAACAGATGCTTTGGGACTTGGTGTTTGAGTTGTGTAAGATCAATATTGTGCAGACACGATTTTATTTATGTGAGTTTAGAGATCCTCTTTATTCCCTTCCTGTTAAATCCTGGTTTGAATAGATGGGTATTATCCCATGAACCGCATTTGCTTCTCCATGAAAGAAATAGCCAGTTGGCATTTCAATCGCTGCCAACGTCCAGCATCTTTAAGTGAATGTGGATTTCACAGAGCTCAAGTCTATCAAAGCTAGACACTCCCATAGCCAGCCAAAGCCAGAAGGGCGCACAGGTTTGCCCAAGAAGGAGCAGCGAACCAGCGGCAGAGCCTGAGCCTCGCACTGGTCGCTAGCAGCCTCTTCTCTGCACCGTGGTCTGGCTCACCAGGAATGTCCACGCTCTGCTGTGTGCACACCCCAGGCCACAGCAGTGTAAAGTCCTGGAAAGGCCTCCTTCCCAGCCTGTCCACAAGGGCAGTCAGAGGGAAACAGGAGAAGGTGTTGCGGCGGAGGCGAGGCCTGCGGTCTGCGAATATCAATGTAGAACACCATCTTGTTTAAAGAGGTGTTGACATTTCCAGTGCTCCTGGAATCACAGGGAGGAACGGCAGGTGTGGGTGGGAGGTGCCTGTGGAAGGCTGCAGCCGGAAGAGGACCTGACTACTTTTGTGATGTGGGGATGTCCCTTGGCCCTGGGGCCTGGCAGAGCTGAGGCAGCAGGGGCAGAAATCCCCAGGCTTTTGTGATGTCACTGGGTCTGCCTTTTCTGGGCATCGGGCAGATAGAGTACAGGTCTGGGGGTCCCTGTCCTCCTTCTGGAGTGAGGAGCCCCCTTCCTCCCTCCCTGACTACAGTCCAGGACATTTGCAGTCAGAGCCTGCTGCTGGGGATGGAACTGCTGTCCAGAAAAAACATCTTCGGTTTCATGGGCAGCCAAATGCCAGAGAAGGAGGGGACACCCTGGGGCTGATGTCCTGGACCTCGCTCGAGTTCCAGCTCTTGGTGACCCACAGATTGGTCTCCTGATCTTGCTGGCATCCCTCAGTCAGAGGATGCAGAGGTGGAGGTGGGCATTGTAACACGTAAACCCAAAGAAGGGCACTTGGCTCGGCTCAGGGACGCCTGTCCTTTGGTGGGCTCCTGGCGTCCACTCTCCTCCACTCCCCTTTCAGGTTGGGACTTCCTGAAATCCAAGAATAACAAGGGCATTTCCTTGGGAAAATGTCCCTCTGTGCACCATTACTTCATCAGCATGACTTCACCAGGGCTGTACACAGCGCATGGTGTGTACCTCATCCTGGCCTCAGCAGAAACGAACTTCTTGTGCTGTTCCAGTTCTCACTGTTTTTCTTACATGCTCTAATAAGGCACGGAATATGCCTTGGTCATTTTGTATGGCAAAGAGACCCTGAAACAACAGGTGTAAGCAAGAAAAGTGTTCTTCTCTTTCACAGAGCCCAGAGACAAATTTCTACTTCTAGAACTAATACTGCAGAGTAAATAAATAGCCTTATCAGAACGGGAAGCATTCAGGTATTGTATTTCTCAGATTTTGGTATTTACTTATTTATTTCTTTATTTGGTACTGGGTGTCACTACACAGCTCAGACTTGTAGTGAGCCCCCTGTCTCAGTGTCCCCGGCGCTGGGATTACAGGCATGTGCCACCATGCG
Source organism: Octodon degus (assembly GCF_000260255.1). NCBI lineage: Eukaryota > Metazoa > Chordata > Mammalia > Rodentia > Octodontidae > Octodon > Octodon degus. The sequence goes on along the minus strand of NW_004524735.1, from coordinate 6,121,857 downwards.
AGGTTCTGGTGGCAGGTATGATGTGGGACCAGCACAATATGCAGCACCAGGGATTGAACTCGGGTCCTTGCCCTTGCCAGGCAGCCACTGAGACCACAAAGCTATCTCCCCAGTCCAGATTTTGGAATATTTGGATCTATAGAATGAGATATCTTAGGGAAGGGACCAGGTTTAAAAATGACACTCATTTATGTTATCCATGCATGTTCGCTACATAGACTGAAGGCAATTTTATACAATATTTATGATATTTTTATGTATAGAACAGTTTTAGGATATAGAATTTTATAGTTGTGGTGATATATGGCTGTTGCGTAAGTTGCAGATTTTTGGGTTAAAGATGCCCTCTCAACCTGTATTCCTCCTATCCTGTCTCACTCCTGTTACTGTCACTGTTGTTACAAGTTACTATTTATTAGTACTACTCACAAAGTAATGTGCTCCAAGCTTCGAACACAATAATCCCTGCTAATCCTGCCATCATCCTGAATACTACTGTGTCCCTTCTGCGGATGAGGCAATCAGTGGCCCCAGGTCCCTCGGCATGATGCTCTATCTCCCACCCCTCCATTCTCAGGGATTATGGGCCACGTGTCCACAAGACAAGAAGGGGCGGAGGTGGGGCCTAGATCAGTCACAGGACTGAGCGGGATGGAGTGCTCCCACCCGCGTAAAGATGGGACTTACAGTCACCAGCTGGAAACGAGCCCAGACAGTTCCATGAAGCAGAAGGCAAGGATGTAAGGCCGAGGGCTGAGCAGGCTGCGAGGAGGTCAGGGGCAGCCAGGACCCGTCCGGGGCCACCCACAGAGCCTCTTGCTGAGGTGGCTGCCATGCTGGCTCTAATGCTTCCGACTGGCAGCCATGGCATGCAACTGCCCCTGCACCCTGGACATGTTTTCTGCTGCTTTTCCCCTTTGGGAAGAGCCCATGCTATGTCCTGACTAAGTCTAGCTATCACAAGCAACACAAAGGCATTGGCCTCTCCACTGTCTTGCTCGGCCGCCAAGCTCCTCGCCTTGTCAGAGCCCCAGACCTCCCTGCGGTCTCCCTCCTGTGGTGCCCTCCTCCTAGCTGCCCTCGGTCCTGAGGTCCCACCTGCTTGGCAGCCTCTGGGAGGCCTGAAGCTCTTGTAGGCTTCCTGCCAAGGCCCCTCACATCCTGCGCTCTTTCTCTTATAGAGTGCCTACATCTGGGAAACACCATTTCTTACCAGCAAGACCTAGAAAATAAGGCAGCAATAACTTGTTTTGTTCCAGCTTACCCCTTGGGCCAACATTTCTGCCCCAAAGTCCCAGATCCGTGGAGTGCATGTTCCCTCTGCTCCTGCTCAGAGCCGATTCCCAGGCCAGCGCCCGCTCTGATGGGTCCCTCTGCGTGGTGCATTCTCCCACGGAACAGTTAGTTTGGGAATTCTGCAGCCCCACGATCTCCTTGTCAGTCTGGGTGTGGATGCTGGACAGCCAAAGCCCAGAGACCCTAACCCCACCCTTAGAGAAGAGATATTTTAGCATATGCACACCTCTATTGCCACACACATGTGCGTGCACACACACACACACACACACACACACCATTTGCGCTGTGTCTTTTTCTCTCAACAAATTGGTGCGGCCCCTGGAGCCAAAGCCCCCTGGGAGCTCAGTGAGTTTGTGTGCATTTCCTGCCTGGGCGCGTGCAATGGCGGGTGTGAAGCCTTCACAGTTCTTGCATCAAGGAAGCGTAGAGCACCCTCGGAACTTCCCCCCTGTCCCAAGTGCAGCTTTCGAATCTGGAAAGGGTGGGAAGGAGAAAGGGGAAAGGAAAAACAACGGCAGCAGAAAAGGGGATGGTTTTGAGCAAGACCTGTGCATAACCCCTATAAATCAGCCCTAGAGGACTCTGGGTAGTTTATTATCTTTTTCTGATTCCCTGGTCTTTCCCTTTCCTTGCCCCCAGTAATTGGTAATGATAAAAAATATTTGGCAGTTTGGGGACACTGCAGAATGTCTCTCTCTCTCTCTCTCTCTCTCTCTCTTTCTCTCTCTCTCTCTCTCTGCCTCTCTGTCTATCTCAGTCTCTGTCTCTGTCTCTCTGTTCCTATCTCTCTCTCTCTGTCTGTCTCTCTCTGTCTCTGCCTCTGTATCTCTTTCTGTCTGTCTGTCTCTGTCTCTCCCAGTCTCTCTGTCTTTCTCTCTGTTCCTCTCTGTCTGTCTGTCTCTCTCTGTCTGTCTGTCTCTCTCTGTCTCTGTCTCTCTGTCTATCTCTCTCTCTCTCTCTCTCTCTCTCTCTCTCTTTCTCTCTCTCTCTCTCTCTGTCTCTCTCTACCTCTGTCTCTCTCTGTCTCTGCCTTTGGCTCTCTCTCTGTCTTGGTCTCTTTCTCATTCTCTCTCTGTCTCTTCCTCTGTCTCTGCCTCTCTCTTTCTGTCTCTCTGTCTCTGTCTCTGTCTCTCTGTCTCTCTGTCTCTCTCTCTCTCTCTCTCTCTCTCTCTCTCTCTCTCTCTCACACACACACACACACATACCCCTTTTCTGCCCTTGTGAGTGATTCTGTTTCTTACAAACACTGACTTCTGAAGACCTGAACCCCCAAGCAGGGACGGATCCTGGCCACGAGCAGAGGCACTCAGGAGGAACTTGCCAACCCCCAACCAACACGAATCTGTTCCCTTCAGCCTTCAAGCTGTCGTCTAGAAAGAGTATTGTACAACGCTTCCCAGATCTTTGGAGTCCTCTGGCCAATACTAGAATGGGAGAAAAGTGCTTTGTCTAGAAAAACATTGAGGAAAAAAGAAACCTACAGAATGAATACTTCCCACCCTGCCATTGGGGAAAGGCAAAGATACTGTGGGACACACACACACACACACACACACACACTCATGCCCCACGAAGGAAGAAAGCTAATCTCAGAATAAACAGCCTAAAAACCAAAAGCATGAAGGGGGTCATGTAAAAGCTCCCAGCACTGTCCTCACTTGTCTTGCTTTGCTGGTACCTTCTGTCTTGGTATCTCTCTCCAGAACCTTTCCTTAGATTTGGAAAGCTGCCGATAACATGACTGAATCGGTCATCACATTAAGGTGGCTGATCAGATACGCCAGCAGCTCCCTGTGCCCACAGTTACTCATTTTACTGTTCACTGCTGTGCGTGGCTTGCCTGGTTTTCTCTGGGCTCTAAGTTTGAGGAATCCCTGACCACAACCCAGTATGTACTGGAATGAGGTGAAAAGGGAGTGTTACCTCCTTCAGGAGGCCCTCCACAGTCACCCATAAAGTGGTGGCCAGTCCGCACTCACTCCCAGTGGCTCTCTAACGTGTCACCTGGTTTTTTCCTAACCTTAGTGGGAATTGCCTTGTCTAGGTCTTCCCATCTTCCTTTGACCCAACCAGAGGAGAACACCTAAGGGTGCAGCGCCCAGCACAGAGCTCCAGGAGGGGGGCCGGAGGTTCCCAGCCAGCTGGAAGCTGAGGAGGTGTAGGCACTGCACCCCAATGTCCTGGGCCTCTCGCAGAGTAATCATCTCAAGTTGCCTGGTATTCAGTGGGGGATCAGGCACACTCTACCCCACATGGATATTGTGGCTTCTGAATTGGTGGGCTTCCAATCAGAGAGATAATTGTTGCTTTTTTTGAGACAACATCTTGCTGTATAGCCCGGGCTGGCCTTGAAGCTCACCCAAGCCTCCCGCTTCAGCTTCCTGAGTGCTGGGATTACAGGCCTCGAAACCTGAAGGAACATTTGAAGTGGAACACGGTGTTTCTATGCAGAAAGGGGAAACTTTTCTGCCATTGACCTCCTTTTGTGAAAGCAGGGCGTGTGCTGGGGGAGTTGGCTTCCTGGGAAGACCAGAGCCTGTGTCAGCATCTGGTCAAGGTGGTCAGGAGCCAGGGACCGAGCTCCGATAATGCGAGGTGCTACTTGCTCAGAGCTGAGCGCGCTGTGTGCTTCCCATGCAAATCTCTCCTACGGACAGTGCTCACCGCCATGCCTGAGACAGAAGTGGCCATTGTCTCTTCACGCACAGAATCCTGGAAGTTCACAGGGTTCAATGTTGTGCCAAGGTCACACAGCTGATGCGTGACGTGGGTGTGTGGCCGTGTGCCAGCGTGAGGACTTGGGCGCAAATCCATGGGTACCTCTGAGCCTCTGCTCCGAGCTCCCCTCCCACTGATATGTGATATGGTTTTGTGACAGGCACTGGCTCACATTTACATGGTGGAATGACAATAGTAATAACAGTGGTAAGTGATGCTAGCCGAGCCCCTGCTGGGCCAGGCACTTCGTGGGTGACTTGCGCACATTCACTCACTTAACCTCCCACCAGCCCAGAAGTGTGTCACTCCCACCACACAGCAGAGAAACAGACTCTGAGTTGGATGCCTCTTTCCATTCACCCAGCCATGAGTTTGACTTGCAGGCCAGAGCCTCCTTGGAAACTCAGCTCAATAACGCGTGTGAGAGCCGTGCACCGAGCGCCTGCTCCATGCCTAGTGTGGTCTATTTCAGAAGGGAGAGATTGGAAGAGTAGGAGTTCTTGTCTTCATGAGGCTCAGATTCTGCTGGCAGGATCAGATGACAGATATGGAAGGAAGTAAATATATACAATTCCAGCATATTTAAGTGATCTTGAAAAATAGCGTGACAAGGCTGGAGGTGATAGCGGCAAGGAATAGAGACACTCAGGAGACTCATTGTAGACACAGGGTGGCCCTGCTGACTGCTGCTGGAGTTGAGGCTGTTAATACACAGAGAAGTGAGGACCTGGGACGGTGGCAGCGGAAATGAGCCCCATAAGTGAGGGGACCTGCTTGGATCAGAACAGTGGCAGCAGGTTGGTGGAAGGTGGTTTGATCCTGGATTTATTTTTAAGCGAACATGCAAGATTTGTTGATAGATTGTATGTAGATGGTGAGACAAAGAAAGGAGTCAGAGGTGACCCAAAGATTTTGAACTGAACAACTGGAAGAAGAAAATTCCCTGGTCCTAAGATGGAGAAGACTGGAAGAGTAGGATTCAGATTTACTTCTTTGAGGTATTTATTGCCACCTGATGGGAGTCATTAGAAAGACATTTTTCTTTCAAGTCTGGAATGTAAAGGAATGTTCTAGGGGGACACACCCCCAGCATTTCATCAGTGTGAGGGGCTCATGACTGCAAGAGCACCATTATTTTATCACTGCTAAGAAATAGCACCATTGGATAAGCTAGGACACATGCTGAACTCAGAGGTATAGAAACATAAAAAGGTGTCTTTTTTAGAAGTAACGGCATATGGCAAGTTTGCAGTCTCCAGTGTATTGGGTGGCATTGTACAGTGTATTGTACAGGCATTGCCAATAAAGTGAAAAGAGAGAGAGAAAGAGAGAGAGAGAGAGA
>NW_004524735.1:6093386-6116398 GCF_000260255.1 Octodon degus | reverse complement strand
AGAGAGAGAGAGAGAGAGAGAGAGAGAGAGAGAGAGAGAGAGAGAGAGAGAGAGAGAGAGAGAGAGAGGGTTGAGGAATGAGTTCCAAATGCGTATTTTCAGGATGGAACCTTCACATTCCAGTCCAAGCCAAATGCAGAGTTAGGCCACAGAAATTTCTATGTGGAACTTTGGAGCAAGCAGGGCTCTTGGAGCCCTCAAAATTCAGCAAACAACCAGTCTGTCATTCTCTAGGCCCCAGTCTCTGCATCTTCTGGACAGGCTGATCTCTGATCTTTCAGTTCAGAGCTTCTGATAGTAATTCCAGCTACAATTCCTCCAGCATCTACTAGGTGATTCATGGACTCACTGACCATAAGCAACCATGTGGGTTAGGAGTCATCCCCACTTCACAGATGAGGTAATTAAAACCAAGGAAAGAGAAGGTTGCTCATTATAGAGAAGCCTGGTTGCTGACCAGGTTATCTGAGGATTCCGCTCTCGATTGGACCACACCGTTGGCCTTGTTGCTGGGATTGGTGGATAGTTCTTGAGCTACACTGAGTAATTTCAGTGCCACAGCCGTGCACCACAGCTGCTCCTAATACAAGGCAACTCAGGCAATCGCCCTGCTTCAATAGGGCTTCTAATTCATCTCCAGGACTCTCGAGCCTTTGTGAGAATGGAGTATTCCTGTTAGTCATGAGAGAAGGAGCCATGCAGAATTAAGGAGGAGAAGCCATTTGTATCCAACCCTTGGGCTCTAGTTCAGTGCTCTATGTGACCATATTATATGCAAATCAAGGGCCACTGTCCACTGGAAGTGGTGTTGAATGGAAGGACATGGGTGCCTTCAGAATGTTGGCCACCCTCAGTGTCATCTTCATTGATTTGCTTGGTTCTGGATTGTCTCCCATTCTGGTCCAGTCTGTCCCCTGCTGTGTCTGCAGCTCAGACTTCACTATACAGCTAATCATTGGTCAAGAAATTCTCGTGAACACGTGCTAAGCACCTGCTCTGTGCCAGGCACTATGGTGCCAACTGAGATGCCCAAAAGAGGAGGTGGGACAGGAGAGTGAAGGTGCACAAAGAAAGCAGCAGGGTGAGGACAGAGCTGGCAGCTGGGGGAAGTTCCCAGTGCTTGGCTGCAGGTGAAGCAGAGATGGCTAGAGGATCATGGGAGATTCCCAGCAGGTAGAAAAGGAGCAGTGGCACAAGGCTCAGTGCCACATGGACACTCTACACTGGCTGAAGGAGCAGGAAGTGAGGGAAACAGCTGATGAGGCCAACGCTGAGAACTTACATCCTATTGCAGGAATTTAGACCTCATCCTACAGTAGAAAGGAGCCACAGAGGCAGTGTAGACCATTGGCCAAGAAAATGCCTTTGAAGTTCACTGCAGACATTTGTTCAAATCCTCATTCTTCCACTGTCACACTGTGCAACAGGCCCCCAAAATTTCATATTTCTCAAGCTCCCTTTTCTCATCTTGGAAATAGGGTTAAATTTGATCTTGTGTGGGATTGTTGCAAATTTGGATGAATGTTTAGCACAGTGCCTGGGCCCTCGTGAGTACCCAATAAATTGCTAGTGCTCCTATTGGTGTGGTTAACAAGGAGCTGTGGACGTTTTCCAAGCAATTGCAGAATGTGACGGATTTGCTTGGGCAGTGCCATAGACAGTGGTTTGGCAGTGGCTCCAGGGAAAGCAAGAGAGACAGGGACAAAGAAAAACAGGAAGCTGCCGGAAGAGAAAAGGAGATCAAGGAGAAAGGTGTGGGGAAGGACTTGGAATAGCTGCTGAGGGAACCTAGGAGCAAGAGATTCTGACGTACTTTGCTCTGCAGAGTAAGGGTATAGCTGGTAAAAGAGGAGCCCAAGCCTGAGCAGTGCTAGAAACTCCAAGTCGGATGGAGAGACCATGGTGCAGCCTGCCTGGGGCTCCCACGCCAACCCACAGCCTGAACACCTGGAAGATGCAGGCAGCTCTGCGCTTCAGGCAGCCCTCATGGTGAGAAGGGGAGGCTCGTCATTTGTATCAGATGATATACTTTTAATTAAAATGGTAATCATTTGAGCATTCCTTAAAGTTTTACTTTGGGAATTGGCCTTCATGCAAGCTCTGCCTTAATTAGCATTCTATTTATCCTTTATTAATAAATTATTTCTCAACACTTTCATCTGCCTCCTTTGATCACAGAATTCCATCTTTCCTGCACCAAGCTCCCATTCTCTGTTGATAGGGTGCAAGGGGCCCAACCAGGCTGGACTGGGGTTGGAGAATCAGGGATTATAGTTAATGTCTAATAACATGGGACACCATCTTTGCCCTGTGCCAGCTGAGCACCAGGAGAGCAAGCTGCACTTAGGCCTCCCAAGGCCAGGACTATGGGGACCTCTTCCACATGGAGCTTTTGGCAAAGTCCCTAGAACTGGGGAGAGAGGCCCAAGGTAGTGGCCACAAATACATCCCAGGGGCCCAGTACATCATGAAAACAGAAGCATGGACCAGTTGGCTCAGACAGGTTATGCCACTGGATCAGGGTCGAGGGAGGAAGATGAGGCATCAGCAGAACACAGTCACTTAGCGCCTGCTAGGAGGCTCATCCTTCATTAGGTGCTTATGGTCCCTACTCATCTTCCTAGCCAGCTACTGAGCTGTGGGCCATTTTTCTCCAGGTTCTAGAAAAGAAAATTGTGCCTTAGTGAAATTAATCAACCTCCCTAATGCTACTCCACCAGTACTACTCCACCAGTAGCCCAGCTAACATTCTGTTAAGGTCTCAGACTTTAAAGACTATGGCTTACACTGTGCTGGTCGGGTTAGGAGGGAGATTTCCCAGCTTGAGCCCTGCCATACTTTTTCTAAGCTCCTCCTGGAGGGTGCAGGGGATCCTTGTTTCTCAGTGTGGTGGGGTCCTGCAGCACCAGCACACTTGGGTGCATGTTAAAGATGCAGAATCTTGGGGCTGGAGAGTAGCTCAGCAGTCTAAGCACCTACCTGCCTGGCAAATGCAAGGACTCAGGTTTGATCCCCTATACCACGTGCCAGTCACTGAAATTGGGCGTGGTGGTGCATGCCTGTAATCCCAGAGCTGGGGAGGCTGAGACAGGAGGATCACTCCAAGTCTGAATTGCATAGCAAGACTCTGTAATAAATAACTTTTTAAAAAGAATCTCAGCCCTATACTTATGAATCAGAATCAGATTTTTTACAGATCCCCGGGATGTGCAGATACTCATTAAAGTGTGGCAAATGAGCTGGAAACCTGACAGTCATTCCGTACTACTGCTGGCCAGGTTTTGCTGGCCTCCCCAGGTTACCGTGACTCTGACTGAACAGATCAGTTCAGCGGCTTGCCCAGGGTTATATACCCACTAAAGGGCAGAATCAGAGTGGGATCCTTGTCCTGGGCCCTGACCTGGAGTTCCAGAAGTGGGGCTTTGAGGTTGTCCTGGTTGCCTGAGGGTGACATCCCCAGGGCTCTGGAAGGCCTTAAGGAGAATGGGGAGCCGTTGTCAGCATTCCCCAGAGCTTAGCAAGTGTGCTCCGCTACCCTGCAGTCAGATTGTAGTTCCTTGACCTCGGGCATAAACCTCTTCGCTTTTGGCAGGGGTCCTAACAGGCCAGGATGGCAACTGTGGTTATTTACTGGAGAAGAGAAGTTCAGATTGACAATCCCATATGCCCTTGGTTAATGAAAAGCGGAGACATGAATTAATTAGCTTTCAAACATTTGACTTGTTTAGGAGACAATGCCTTTCAAGCTGTGAGATCCGTGGCAGGATGGATCATAGAAATGGCCTCTGGGGACCTAGAAGACCTCCTGATTTCTGCTGAAGAAGGAGGACAAGAGAATGGCAGAGTATGTTGATGGAGGCGCTGCCACATGCGCTGTTTTATTTAAATCTCAGCAACCCCATGAGACCAGCGGCTCACAGTGCTGGTGGTCACGCTGACAGCAGCTGTGAGGAAGCCACTCACTGCCCGGGTGCCTGCTGGGGTGGGCCTGCCTGTATCTCTCCTATTTTTGCAGCCCAGGAAACTGGGACTCCAAGATTAGGTAGCCTGCCAAAAGCCTCCCCTGAATTCAAAGCCCAAGTCTCCCCAGCACCCTTTCCTTTCAGAGTCCTGTGCCCCTCCTGCTGCTTAGATTCTGTTTGTTGGGAGCTGATGCTGAGAGTTGGTGTCACTGCGATTCTCAGCGGTGGCGAACTTGGGAGGTGGCCCTCTCAGGAGCCGCTTCCTCTCTTTTCCTCTTGCTCTGAAATGAATCCTACTCAGGGTAACCTTTACTGTTTGCATCCAGACCCTTCCTTCGTTCCGGGCACAGACTCACAGGTTTATCCAAGCTAATCTAAATGCAGCAGTCTCTCCTTTATCGCGGAGGTTATGTATGTTCCAGACATCCCTGCGATAAGTGAAAATCAATGAAGTAGTGACATTATATTTATTTTAGTATTTGTATACACTTTAAGGCTTTATAAACCCTTCCTATACTCTTATAAGCCTTTCCCACACTTTTAAAAACATTTGTAATGTTCTTAGCCATTTTCTAACCTCATAAACCTACTTGATTTTACCAACATGCATATACTGTACACTACTGCAAAATCCTGCGATATAGCAAAAAATCCATGATAAATAATTTAAATTTATATTGTTTGAAAAACCACGACACAGTGAGTCTGTGAAAGTTGAACCGCAAAACAGCGCAGGACAACTATAGTGCTTCTGAAGTCAGATAGGTCCAGACTTGTGTCCTGACTTCCCCTGCCACTTTCTATGGGACATCCACAAGTTCTGTATCTTCCTAAGCCTCGGCTCCTGGATGTGAACTGGGGGTAAGACCAGTGCTTAACGCCCAAGGTGCTGTGAGGATTAAGAGGTGAAGACTGGCCTGAAGGTTGGTGGCACAGGGAAAGCACATGAGTCCCAGAAAAATATGTGACTTGCCAAGGTTACCGGGCTGCCGCAAGGGGGAGGACAGTCTAGAACCCAGACCCGAGTTCCTTATCTCCCTGCTTTCTGCAACCCTGTGCTCCGTAGCATCTTCCAGGAAAAAAGACTTCTCAGAAAGCACAGTGGATTGGTAGATGACTAGTGTGGTTCTGTTGTTGTTGCCAGATTTTTAAATATTGCTGACACTGGAAGGGCTGTGGTGAGGTCATTACCCAGCCAATGTGTGACGTGTATCTAGAGCGACCTGGCTGTCTTAGGCATTTCTCGTGACACCCAGCATCCACAGTTTTCAAAGAGAGGTTTATTCTAGCTCACATTTCTGCCCAATCAGCTGAGTTGGAGGCAGGACAGCCTGGCAGAAGAATGGCTGCTTACACCGTGACAGATGGAAGGCAGAGAGAGAAGGGAAGGCCTGGGAAAGAGGACAACTCGTTCAGGCTATGCCTCCACTGACCTACCTCTTCTGAGAAGACTTTACCTGCTAACAGCCAGTCAACCTCAAACCCCCATAATCCAGTCACCTTCCGGCAGGCCCAGCTCGGGACACATGAGCCTCTTGGGAAGCTCTAGCTATAAACCACAGCACTGGCCACGGTGGCCACGGCCCGTCCTCCAGCATGGCCGGACCTCTCCTGAGAAGCCTTCCCTGCTCTGTCAGTCTGTGGAAGCTCACAGCTCTGTTCTAGCTCTTTCCTTTATATTTTAATTAGAACTTTCTTATTTTAAGTGCTTTCCTATCAGTCTGTGCAGTTTGAGTTCTATTCACTGGTGTCTTTTTAAATTAAGCTTTTTAGTTTGGAATAATTATAGTTTCGCATACTATTAAATAATACAAAGACAGTTTAGGTGTCCTTTCCCCAGTTTTCTCCAGTGGTAACATGTCACAGAATCATAGTGCAGTATCACAGATAGGATGTGACACTTCGTTCTTTTTTTAATGTGTCTTTCCACATAACTTAAGGGCTGCAAATTCAGGACTTTATCTTGTTTTAACACAATGCTACCAGAATTTAAAGCAATACCTGCTCTCGTTTTTTATCCCTTCCCTCTTCTTTAAATGATACTTTGGTGCCTGGATGATCTTTACCCTGCAAAAGGCACAGGACACTCTAATTCTGTGTGCTCAGCCCCCTTACTAAGATCAGCTAGAGCTTTAGATTGGGGGTACCGAGGGGTTTCCCAGGGGCTACATGTGCATGAATACTTTGAAAGAAGTTGGCTTCCAGGCACTCGGCTTGCTTCTCTACTCTTTCCCAAAGCTGACCTGACCAAGGAGAGCTACCCAAGAAGGGTTCACAGAGGGCTCCTCTCTCCTAACAAAGAGTAGACGCCTCCTCCACCCCTGTTCTCACTGGATGTTTTGCATTGGGGTTTTGAACCATCCGAGGTGTCAGACAAAGGACTAAATCGGAGCCTTGGTTCTGAGCATACCACTTTAGTGATCACTGGAGAAATCTGAAGCACACAGAGCTTCTAGTCTTCTCCGGGTGCGCAGTCCTCTTCTGGGCAGGATGTGGCGCTGGGAACATGGTCCTTGGGGTTGTGCTGGGACAGTGTGAGACCAGCTTAGCACAAGCAGTCTAGGTAGAGGACTCTGCTTCTTCTCAGGTGTTGGGAATGTTTTTCAGGCCTCCCATTTCTTTCTAGGTATATTTGGTAAAATCCAAGCTAGAAGGCTCTCTTTCACAGTTGGTGTGCTTCATTCACTTGAGATAGTCTAACATTTTTTCAGAATCACATTATGGACTATTCATGCAAATGACACTTAATCCTAATGTTAGTTCATTTCATAAAATTGCTTTTCCTGTTAACTCAAAATAAACTCATGTCCAGAGAGGAAGGAAGCTCTTAGCTATTTTAACAATGGGCTAAGGAGTCTGCATGCTTTTTTGCATCCTTCTGTGGGAGATGGGATCAAAACGGCAGAAAGCCCCGGAGAAAGCCCAGCCGCCCGGAACGCCATTATCTGCTGCCATTTTGATTTGAGATCTAGTGGCAGGGGCACTTGGGAGACTTTCCATCGCATCCAAATTCGATGACATCAGTCCGCTCCCTGAAAAGTTATCAAGAAGCAGCCAGGGTCCCAGTGCTCAGGGTTGAATAGTTCTCTCGAAAGAGACCTCACTGTGCTCAGCAGATAATCAGACGAATGGCCATGTTGAGATAGGCCACGGAGGGGGACCCACGGCTGCCCCATCTCGTATTCAAGCTTGGGCTCTGTTTCCCTCCCGATAGGAGCATATAATCCCATCAGCGCCAATGGGAGTTACATGCCTGCCCCGCTGGAGACAATGGGCCAATTCAGAGGGACAATTGTTCCCGGCCGCTGAGGGGTGAACACGGCTGGCTTGTCCCAGCCACCATCTATGAAGGGCTACGCCAAGTCCCCAAAGCCCTTTCTTTGTTAGTTTGCAGAGCCGGGTGACAGCCTCCCTTCCTCTCCTGCGTGGGGACCACCAGCCACTTGCAGGGACACAACTTGTTCCTCAGCTCCTCCCAGGACCCTACCAAGATTGGTTGCAAGAGGAGAGCCCCCAGCCTCTGTCCTTGCTTCTTCTAAAGAACAAATCTAAGGACGTTTGTCTGTTCCACTCTCCAACAGTGGCCTCACATCAACACCAGCAACACCACTTGAAATTATCTGTGGCACGCTAAGCACTCCCCAAGCATTAAATATTTTGTATAGCTTTGTGCATTTAGCTACAAATTCTCATGACAGTTCTGTGAGGCAGTGGTAGTTGTCCCCATCAAATAAGGCAAGACAGGGCCCAAAGCAAGTCCCACCTGCTAAGTGGCAGAGCCTAAGTCAGTCTCCTCCCCCAGGTTGCCAGCCTCTGTGGTCCCTTGCTGTCAGTTATGGTAGTGTTTCCCAAAGTGGGTTCCCCTCAAAGCACTCTGAGACAAACTCTGAGAAAGGCTCTAGTTACTCCCTCTGCCCAAACCCTTTTTTTAGAAATTCTCAACAAACTTTAATTTATTAAAAATTCTGGGAAAGCCTGCAGAAAAGAAACCTGTTAAGTTTGCTTAACTCAGCATTCCCCAAGTATCCATGTTTCTTTCTCTCCCTTGCTCAAAACGTGTTATACTTCGTGAGACACTAAACTGAATTATGCGGGGGTGGAGGAAGCCAACTAGAGGAAGTTGGAAGTGCGACTGGTTCTTGCTTCCATTGCCCCTGAAGCCCATGGCGGGGACAGACTCACTCACTGTGGCTTTGGATTTAAAGTGTCCGATGAAGGGTCAGAGCTGAATGCTCTTACAGGCTCCTCGCTGCAGCACAAGACATCATCTTTCTGCATCTAATGTACCACCTTTAACCAAAACTGTATCCTGCTTTCCCATAGCAGAAGAAAAGAGGGCTTGTCGGAGAAGACAGGGAAGGAGGGGTGGCTGTGTTGAGACTGATGACCTGGGGCAGCACTAAAATGCAGTGGGCAAGGGTGCTGGTAGCGATGAAGGCAACCAGAAGGTCAGGTGGCCCATCTGGGAGAGTGGCAGCTGATGCCCCAGTCTCCTGCAAAGCCAGCTGTCCTTAGGGCTCTGTGTCTACGGCAGCGGGCTGAGGCCAGAACTCCTCCCACACAGGGGATGGACTCACAGCTGAGGCCCCTGGTTTCTTTGTCCCATTGGAGGGAAGAGGCAGGCCTCAGGCATCAGGCAGAGCTCTAGACCCAGGCCAATGTGGGACACGCTCAGATGACGAGTCATGGGGATTTGTGGGCCTCACTGGAGCTATTTCCTCCAGGGGGTCATTTTATTTAGTTCCAATTGGACCCTGTGATTGGTCTCATCCCTGGGCCACCTGGTGTCTTGGCTCCATATGGCAGCAGCTAGGAAGATGCCATTTTTCAATTGAAATATGCTTTTGCTCCACTGTGGATCAGCCTGTAATTGCCTTTGGCTGCAAAGGGGCTTTGGTTTCTAAAACCAAGCTGGGACATCATTTCCTGGCTTCGGATTGGCTGGGCCAGTGTCTTCCTCATTAATTCAAACTGAGAGTCACCGCATGGGAAAGACAGGTGGGGTCCTAGAGGCCAGCAAAGCCCATCCCTGCCTCTGTGGGGGAAGCCTTGCCACCACCGTGGACACTAAGATAGACGGGGAGCTCGCTCCCTGCCATGCAGTCCTCTTGCTCTTCCCTCTCATGGTAAGTTTGACTCCACATAGAGCTCCTCATAGATGCCCTTGAAGAATCCTCATCACCTGTCAGACACTGATCTCAGTACTTTACTATTTTAATATTTTATTTGATCTTCCTAAAAACCCTCTAAGGTAGCAGTATTCTCACCTCCATCTTTTCTGGCTCAGTTAAGTCCCAGAGGGTTGAGGAAGGGATGCGTGGCCCTGGGGGCAGTAAGTGTGGGGAAGAGGTCACTGCGGGGCTTTGCTGTTGGTCTTGTACGAGGTTTTAATATTTGTTGAGAGTTTACTGGAGTCGAGCTCTGCGCAGAGGTGTGCTGTCAAGTCTGTCTGAGTGTCAAGTCAATGAACGGATGCGAGACTGCTTCTTCAAGGTAGAAATGTCATGGGCAGTTGGCTGCCGTGTATATAAAGGCCTAGGGCTCAGGGGAAGGAGGTGGGTGCTGGTCCTAGTCTTCTGGTTCCAAGGTCCAAGTTCTTTCCATCAGGCTCTTCCCTGGAATCCCATGGTGCCCAGTTGTAAGCCAAGAGCACAAAGGTCCAGAAAACCACCCAAACTGTGTTCGTGCACAAGAAACAAATAGACATTTTCTTGAAAAGTACTCCTACCCCGTCTGGTCTAGATCTGGAGGTCTCTAACAAGACCCTACCAATTTCTGAAGAGCAGATGATGGGAGCACAGCTAGCACCTCAGCTTGGAGCTCCCCACCTCTTTGGGTCTGTTGGTCTCTGAGACTCTGCTGAGGGCAGACTGGCTGGTGAGGCCCCAAGTGCTTGTGGGGCATTGTGCTAGGGACACTGGGGTGGAGCCTCATGGCCAAGGCTGGGCTTCTAGTGTAGACAGGGACCTAGGCACCTTGGTGACCTTGACTGCCTTCTTCCCAGCCCCCAGCTCTCCCAAGCCACCTGCAGTGTAGGACATCAGGAGAGTGGCTCATGGGTGGGTATGGGAGGGGCTGGTTGCCCCAGCAACTACTCTCTGTTGTCCAGATTCCCCAGGTCATCACCCTAGGCTTTTTGGGGTTGTTTTCTATTATTTAAATTGCCTTGGGGAACATAGAAAAGATTTTCTTTGCCAGCACTTGAGCTCTTGCTTGCATTTCCCTAACAGTAAATGTAGCCATCCCAGCTGTTTCACTTTCTGTTCTTTTGTCTTCATCTCTCCACCTCTGGTGAGAAGCTTTAGCTCTAACATGCATCCCTTTCTCACTCTCCAGGTACAATCACTTGCCCATAATGAGTGAAGGCTGTTGAGACCCTTCCAGCAAGGTCCTTCTCAGCTGCTGTTGGGATCAGGGTCTGGGAGAAGACCAACTGGGGTCTAGGCCATGGACGACACTTGGGTTCTGGAAGCTCCAAGGTCATCTCTTACCTCGGCCCAGGAAGAGGAGGGCAGGGTTAGCGGCGGGGGCACAGGGACAGTGTCTGCTGCCTGTAAGGACTGGCACAGGCCCTTGTACAGCCGCTCACAAGACAGCTTCTTCTGCCTGTGTGCACACTGCTGTGGTCCTCAGTGTCACAACCCTACTGTCACCATGAGACCAGCTTTCCAGGTGACAGAAAGCCAGCACTAACTAGGGTAGATGGAGCTATGAGCCATGGCAGGACCCAGCAGGGCCAGAGGCAGCCCTGCAGAAGCCATGCTGGAAGGTGAGCCTTCAGAACCCCCAAAAAGTCCCAAATCAAAGCAGGACCTGACCAAGAAACACAGAATTGCTGAGGGAGCGCAGCTGAAGGCAGAATTAGGACCCCGCTGACCCCTGCTGCTTAGCTTCACGATTCGTGCTTTCAACCCATGATAATAAGGATGAGATAATAATACAAATACTAGTAATAAATTGAGGTTAGACGCCCCCTTGCACTACAAGCAGAGGGGGGGGGAACTTTTCTTTAGCATTTACCTGGTACCGGGGATTGAACTCAGGACCTTGTGCTTGCCAGGGAAGCTATTTATTTGTTTGTTTGTTTATTTGGTACAGGGTCTCTCTATGCAGCTCAGACTCTTAGTGGTCCTCCTGTCTCAGCCTCCCCAGCACTGGGATTACAGGTGTGCGCCACATAGCCAGGGTTTTGGGCCAGCATGGCATGGGGTACTAGGGATCAAACCCAGGTCCTTCCACTTGCCTGGCAGGCACTTACACCACCAAGCTGTCTCCCCAGCATTGGGCTGGACTTTTTAAAGCGATGTTTCTGTAGCCTAATTTCATGCTAATTTAGATGATGCAGTTGTAATCTGAATGGTAAACGTTTCTGGGACTTGGTGGGCCAGGATAGATGCACAAGGGTGGACAGGGGTGAGGTCAGCGGGCACCAGGTGAAATCAGACACAGAGGCCTGGGCCCAGGGTGTGCCTTCAGATCTCAGTTCTAGGGTAGGCTTAACAAAGTGTGCTCCCCCCTCCAGTTTTATATCTGCAGAGTGGTGTCCCCAAAGAGCAGCTCACCAATGGGCATGAAAGAAACTTAAGAAAGGGCTCCAGCGATAAAAGCAGAACCCTAAAGCAGCAAAGATGATAGTCATCAAAGGGAAATCAGAGGCCAGGGGAATCAACCACCTTCCACTCCCTGTGACAAGCGTTCCCGAAGCCCTCCTGTGGCCAGGTCTCATTCCAGGTGGCCCGGCCTTGTGCATCCCGGGAGGCAGGCCCTGTCTGTGCATCCCGGGAGGCAGGCAAACACAGTGACACGGGCTATGACAGCCAGGTACCTGCACAATGTCAGACTTTCTGCCATACATCCTGGAAGATGCTATGGTTTCTACTGGGTAGAGCCAACAGGCTCCCGCCATCCCCTCCTTTTCTGTCTGAGCAGAGTATTAGATTAAAAAGATACAACAGCAGCCCTTTAAATGACTCAAGTGGGAAGTCTCAGACACCATCTGGACGCTAAGCAAAGGGGCTGCCTCCCTCAGGCTCTGGGGCCAAGAGCCACCTTGTCTTCCTGAATGTGGTAGGGTCTTAAGGGGGACACGTCTTATCATCTTGGAGTTTGGGCTGAGCTTGTGAAGCTGAAGTGAAGAGACGGCTGAGGCCCGGCCTGGGCTCCTCAGCCAGGGTGAAGGAGGCAGCGGCTGTGAGCGGGGGCATCCTTCTGGAGCCAGTCAGGGAAAGACCCGCGCTGCCTCAAGGAAGGAGCTGGGGCTTCAGCTGGGTATCTGCGGGTCACATGGGAGCTCTGTAGTGCCCACCCCTTGTGCTGTGCATTGGGATGGAAGGACAGGTGTCCCCAGAAACATAGAGGACTGTCTGATGAACAGAGCTACCAGGCTGGAAGGGGACACCACTGGCCTCGGAACAAGGAGGATAGGACCGCAAGATGTGACACCCTGCCAGTAATGCTGAACATATAGACAGCATATGGTGGCCCGGCTAAGTCATGAAAGGGCCACCTCCGAGGGCTGGCTGTGGGGATGGGACCCACGCCATACGGTTGTGTGGGGGAACTGCATCCGCAGGCAGCTCAGGACCAGGAGCAAAGCGATGCCCTAGACAACTTCTCTGAATCAGAAGGGACACAGTGGGTGTCACCTAAGAACCCACACTGGCATCAGCTCACTGCCTGTCACCCCAAGGGCACCATGAGGTGACAGCCACCATCCAGTTACAGTAGTACTATCCCCCAAAAGTCTTCCCCTTCCCAATATTCACTCTAATCCCTGCCCTCAGCTCTTGAGGGCCCCCTTCATTGGAGAGCAGTGGAAGGGAGAAGGGAGAGAGAGCCCCATGGGGGCCCCGAACCCTAACTACGGCTGTGGAGCCCCCGGCTCCCACCTGCTCAGCCAGTGAGAAGACACACTGGGGCCGAAGCTTTCCACTTGGAGGGCACCGGACATGCTCTGACCTGACAATGACATTGCTCACATCCAAAGGCAGTCAGACAAGCACCGGGACTTGCTGGAGGTCCTGCTGGCTGCAGGAAGACAGGAGAAGGATGTCCCCCATGTGCCCTGGATCTGGGGGCTTCAAGGAGGAAGCGATGGGTGGGGGCTCCCGAGTCCCTCCTGGAGTCTCTCAGCACCCTGATTTCTAATCAGGAATGAGAAGGGAGGGGAGCACACAGCTCACAAGCCCCTGCTGTGTGCCAGCTGTTAGAGTCGGTCTACCCAAAACCTTACTAGGACTTCCAGAAATCCTGCGAGTGTGGAGTGGCCATTTGCCTTCTGCTGATGAAATGGAGACCCACAGGGGTTAAGTGAGGTGCCCCGGGAGACCAGGACAGTGAATTCTGCATCAGAGATTCAAACTCGGAACCCTGAGCCGAACTGGAGAAAAGACTGCATGTGCATGTCCGGCCTCGTCTTCAGGCGCTCGGTAGAGATGAGCCAAGTGGGGTTCCACAGAGCTCCTCTCGTCCCCCTGTGGGCCTGCAGCTGCTTGATTTCTGTGCCACAGCTGAGCAAGGAATGTGTAGGAGGCTAGCAGGCTGCTTGCGGACAGCAGTCAAGTTCCTGTCCATGGCCATCAGGGTTCAAGCCCGCCCACACCCCCACAGGGTGAGGACCACACTCTCATGCCCCCTCTCACCTTCCTGTGCTCTGCTCTTCCTTCCCTTGTCCCTCCTCTCCTCCCTAAGTGTCCCCGCTTCAGAGAGAACCAGAGCTCCCTGCCCCTGCAGCCCTGGGTTCTTAGGGTTTCTGAGGCCTTTGGGGTGCCCTCCCTTCATCTGCTGGGAAAGCAAAGCAGTGAACTATGGATGGGGCTGCACACTAGGGCATTCCAGAGCCAGAGCCACGCCTGGCGAGGCCTGGGCTCCAGGAGCAGAACACATGGGCTAACTTCAGGGGACAGAGCAGAGCCCCAGGGTTAGTGGCAGGAGGACCAGTGGCTGCCCCTTCCCTGGCCTCCGCGTGCCTGGCACGGGAAGGGTGGCAGCAGCCGGAGTGACCAGAATACAAGGGCAGACAGAGCCACGAGAAGGGAGTCTGGGAGGGGCCGCCAGAACTCACAGGTCAGAGTCACTGAGTGTGAGTGCGTGCTCAGCCTCTGGCTCTGCCCGGCCCTCTCAGCTCCTTGGGGTCAGTGCCTTGAAACTCGTGGGCAGCGCAGTGGGCCCTCAGCTGCAGGCAGGGGTGCAGCCTCGGTAAGCTGTGTCCCCAGCTCAAAGCTCGGGGTCCACGAACAGAAGAAAGGCTCCATGTGTCACAGGCCGTGGAGCCACATTTAGGGGAGCTGCTCACGCTCAGCAGGCAGGACAGGTAGAGCTGGCAATGGCTCAGCCTCTCAAAGGAAAGGAAGATTATTTCCACACCTAGACTACAAGGCCTGGGCTGCGCTCCCATGAGGACTTGCTGGCCTGGGTCAGCTCACTCCAAGGCCGTTTCCAGGGCAGCAGTTCTGCAGGGGAGGAATCTGCTACGTCTTCAGCAGGAACATTGCAGCGAGCAGTGTGAGTCTGTGTGTGCAGGTGTGTGTGCATGGGTGTGTGCATGCATGCATGTGTATAGGTGTGAACGTGTGTGCAGGTGTGTGCACGGGTGTGTGCAGGTGTGCGTGCTTTGTGCACATGCATGCATGAGTGTGTAAGACACAGACTGAGACAGAGGGCCTGTTGAGACCACCTTGCTCAAGACAGCAGCAGAACATGTAGGCACAGGAAAGAAGGGACACAGGCTGTAGCGGGCTCCCAAGGACACAGCCATGCAGGGAAATGTCCCCGGGTCAGGAAGGCCATCCCAGCTCTTTCAGACCTGCCCAGAGAACCCTCCTGCCAGAGTCTCTGGAAAGGTTTCCCTAAACCTAGGGAGCAACAGGGCGTCAACTGCACCCCCGCCTTGCCCCAAGGTGGCCCCTCATTGATGCCTTCGCACGCACATGGGACAGGCAAGGATTCCGCTGCCAGGCTCAGGCCAGTCCTTGGGCCTGGAGGAAGAGGAGGGCAGCCGGCTTCCCCGCGTCTCTCGACAGCCCTGCACCAGCCTCACGGCCTGTTCCCTCAGTCTGCACCGCGCCCCTCACCTCATCTATCTGCGACCCCAATGAGGGAGGGGAGGCACTGGTTAGAGGACTGAACTGTGAGGAAGCTGCGAGCTAGACCTTGAATCCCCACCTGGCTGTGACAAACGCGCAGTTAGCAGAAGCGCGTCTTCCAAGGTGCTGAGGCGCTGCGAATGAATGCAGCCCTGACGGCGGCCAAGCCCAAGGCCAGGCCGATCGCTTTCTGGGGAGATGTGCACGGCACCTAGAGCTCCAGGAGGAGCCGGTCTGAGGCCAGAGCAGCCTCTGTGCGAGCACAAGGAGGGAGCCGCAGAACGGAGGCCAGGAGGAGCGTGAACCCCGGGTGGGTTTAGCAGAGTAGTGGCGCCCTCTGCTGGCGAGCGCGGGCTGAGCCGGAGGGTACACGGCACTGCTCCTCAGCCGCAGAAGGGGACCAGAATCTATCCTGAAAGGCAGTGAGAGTTCTGTCTGTTTCCATTCTGTGCTCCACGTCCAGGAGTTGATGTAGGGCAAGAGTGGCCAGAGGACAGTCCTGCTCCGTTAGCACCTCGTAAGAGCCCGAAGGAGCACGGCAGAATCCACATGCAGGGCTTTATGCTACTCAGAAAGTAACTCTGGGGATCTAGCTTTAGAATTTGGGATTCACAAATGAGGAAGTGTAGTAACACAGCGATCGCATGCCCGCCTAGCCAGCTGCAAGCAGATCCTTGGCGCCAGGATTCCTGGTCCTGCTTCTGCTCACCAGGGCACTAGGTTTGTCCCGGGCGTGCAGGGTCCCTGGGGGAGGCGAAGCAGGGATTGAAGCTGGATCCGATGTACGTGGGCTGTGTGACTTCCAAGTCACCATCCTCTCAGATACCACAAAGAAGGCATCAGTGAGGATTGGGAGTGAACGTGTAGCTTCTGTTGTTTCTATTGTATTTGGCACAGGGTGTCAGTATGCAGCTTGGACTCATAGTGATCCTCCTGTTTTCAGTCTCCCCAGAGCCAGGATTACAGGCATGTGCCACCATGCCTGCACTTGGCCATGGCTCAGCACCCCTGGGGGCAGGGCTGGCGCACGGCATGCAGGATGGGGGATTGAACCCTGGCCACTGCACTTGCCTATGCAGGCCCTTAGCTCACTGAGCTGTCTCACTGGCCCATGTTGTTTTAATCAGTATGAAACTACCACATCATGAAAAAAAGGCTAATCTATGCATGTGTGTAGTGATTGGTTATTCCATCTCTCAGAGTTGGTTGGACAGAGATATGTAACTATCTTAGACCAGGGGCCCCTGAGAGACAGCTTCTGAGGTGTGGAGACACGCGTGGTGGAGCCACAGTGGATCTGCAGCCCAGGCCTTGTGGGTCCTCACAGTGAGGAGCCACAGCTGTCCCCATGTGGCCTGAGCCAGTGTCCCCCTCACCAGCCATCAGGTTCATTAATCTGGGCAGGGGCTCCCTTTGGTCACATGATAATGGCAACTGTACTCCTGGGAAGGACAGGGAACCATGACCTTCAGCCTACAGAGTTCTACACACAAGGCCTTATTGCAGGCAATGATAAGATTTTATTATTTTGGACATAAAATGTCCCCACAAAGCAATTATTTCTGCCCTCCTGGATGCCAGAGGTCTGACACTTTCAGGTTGAAAACATGTCCTGTCCTTCCAGCATTCCCTGAGGATGTGATGTGGGAGGGCCTGGAGGGCCTCAGGGAGCAGCTGTCACCGATGCCCTGGAGCAACCTTCACACCTGTCCATGGGGACCCCGCCCCACACTTGTCCCCCCCCCCTTCTGTCCTCTTTCAAGCCTCTGTCTTGCTCTCTGCCCACCCTCCAGCCCACACAGCAGGCTCCCCAGGAGCCCAGGAAAGGGGTAGACTGCGCCTGGAAAATGCTTCTCCAGCCACTGCTGGGTAGCTCACTCCAAGAGGCCATCAGATGTGGGAGATCCTCCCTGGGGGAAGGACGACGCCGTTTATAACAGTCACAGGTTCATTCCATGCTAGTGGCAGAGCAAAGAGGAGAGGGGCAGCAGACCGCTGCGACTAAACCGACAAGCATGGCACCTTTAAAAATACGTATGGCCAGGCTGGTGGTGCGCACCTGTAATTCCCGCACTCTGGGAGGCTGAGGTAGGAGCGCGGCAAAAGTTCCCTTCCCACATGGGCAGTTTAGCAACTTGGTGAGACCCTGTCTCAAAATTAAAAAGAAACAACTGAAAAGGGAGTGTGGATCTGGTTCAGCGAGAAGGTCCTGAGTTTAATTCCCAGTGCCACCAAAAATAAAAATAAGTAATAAAAGCAAAAATTATACAAGAAATAGCAGGAAAACATGTTTATGGTTAACAACATAGTCTACGAAATTGTGTTACACAGCCTGATTGCAACAATATGAAGTAAGCGAACAGTTAAAGACTGGCAGAAAATCTGGAGCACTGGTGGCTTGGCTGGAAGCTCCGCAGCAGGGGATTCAGAACACGCTTTATGCCGTGGACTCCTTTGGCTATTTGTTAGACCTGTAGGCCCCTTCTCAGAACAAAATAGTTGATTTTTTTAATGCATAAAATATACAACATAGGATGTCAAAGCAGAAGGCCGAAAATGAAATACAGGTGTGAAAACATTGGAACAATCTTGCAGTACGCTGGTATGCGTGCTTCTTTCTAACTCCCTAAGTAAGCAGAAGTCGCTGGATGCTGTAGTTGTTCGTTTGATTGTTTTGGCCACAGGAAAGCTATCTTGGAACCTGAGTGTTCCTTGCCGAAGTGCAGCTGCCTTTGGTTAACACGGTCTGGGCGACCCTTGGGCCATCTGTGGCCTCTGGGCACCAGATGAGAGAGAACATGGGGCCTCTGGTTGCGGAGTCCACTGATGCCTTGGGCAGGGAAATTTTATTTGCACAGGGCCTCTCCCAGGTCTCCTGCAGGGGGTTAGAAGCAACCCAGCTTGGGCTTCCAGGGCGTGCTCCCCGCTAAGCAGCAAGCAGGGCAGGCCTTGGATAACAGCTGGGTGGGAAACCTGGGTGAGTCTAGAAGGTTCCCCACTTCTATACCAGCAGCCCAAGCAAGCTGTTCTCATACAAGGTGTGGGCAGTCAGTGGCCAACTGGTAGCAGCATGGAGCCTAAGCAACAGAGGGGCTCTTGGTCTGGTTCTGCCAGAGCCCAGGTGGGGGAGCTGCTCCCGTGGGACCCGTTGGGAGGAGCAGATCACCTCTGAGAGGTGCAGCCCCATTCCCCAGAATGCGGCATAATGTAGTATTTATTAAGATGGATTCTGGAGTTGGCCTCCCTGGGTCTGGTGCCAGCTCTGCTGTTCGCTGTGTGACTTCTTATGCCCTCTATACCTATTTCTCCATGGGGTCGATAGGAAAATGAAAGGAATTAATACAGATTGGGGGGCTGCTGTCACTGATGGTCACTACCACTGTTCAGGAGCCAGAGGCCCAGGGACTTTCCCAGGGTCTCACAGCCAGTAAGGACAAGCTGGTACTTATACTCAAGTTTTCTGACTCTAAGCCTTTTGACTTATCACACCACTATTACCAGCTATGTCCCACTGGCCAAGCCCCTGAACCTCTCTAAGCCTTGGTTTCCTCATGTAGTGATACCCAGGTAGCTATAATAAAGACAATGCCCACAGGGGACTTATTTCACAGACCACCTAGGAAAATCCCCAGAGAAATAGAGTCCACCCCGCAGAGCATTATGGGAGCGTGATTTTAATTTGGACTTCATTCATTCTGAATCTGTCTGGATTCGTGTTTGCCTTTCTTGGTTCTAGCAGTGACGCTGGGATGGCTGAGAGGGGAGGACATGGGGCCCATGGTGCTCAGCCCACTCACAGATGTCCTTAGCCTTCAGGAAGTGGCCATTGAAGTGCATGTCAGTGGCAAGCCCACCTCATCCCTTCAGTAAGGAATCAGAGGAATCCGAGACCGGGATCTGTTTCCCTCTGAAGTGTGCTGTGCCCACAGCCTTTCTGCCCCTGGAAAGGAGGCCCTGCCCCGTGTGCTTCATCTCTCCCGCTCACCGTTCCTGAGCAGGAGCCCTCACGCGCTGTCTCTACCCAGCCTGCAGGAGCCAGAGGCTGTACTTGATTAACTCTGACCCTCATCAACATTGCGCTTGGTGGTTTTCCAAGTTATGACTTCCTAATTAGCTTCATGATGAAGCTGTGTTTCATTGCCTGGCTGGGAATTGCTGGTGAAAATAGCCTCTGTTGTCTGGCTGCTTTGCCCTCCTGTGGTTAGTGACCCACTAAGGAAAAAGTAAAACAGGAGCCAGGGCAAGGGTGTGCTCTAAGAAAACTGCCCACTAGTCATGTGCCCTGGGACGGCCTGAGATGACGGGGTCTGCGCACACCTGCCACCTGCTGCAGAAAAGTAACCTTCGGGGGGCGGGGGGGGGGCGTTGGGTAAGAGTGGGGTTCGTAGCCCAGCGTCTTGGGTTTGAATCGTGGTGCTGCTATTGGTAGTGGTGTGATCTGGGGCACAGAAATCAGGTTCTCGAAGCTGTAGTGTCTTGTCTTTATAATGAGACAAGTTGGTCCTTAGAGTGCAGCTGATGCTTTAACACCCAGCCAGAGTATGTCTCCCACATTATTAACAGCTGTAGATAAGTGGCATGCTGGGATATGATGTTAAGTTTATAGAAAGGTCTCCAGTGCTATTCAAATATTGGCTTTATTAAGAATAATAAGCTAACAAGGCACGGCATGTACATCCGTAATCCAAGTGCTCTGGGAGGCTGAGGCAGGAAGAGGGCAAATTCAAGCCCAGCCCGGGCAACTTAGCAGGACCCTGACTCAAAATGAAAAATGGCTGAGGATGTAGCTCAGTGCAAAGACCCCAGCGTTCACACCCCAGTACTGCAATCAATCAATTAATCGGTCAATCAATAAAAGTTCCAAAGTTAAATATGTCTGGGGAACCCTGGGTTAAGTAATACTGAACAGTTTCCCTCAGACAAGATTCCTCAGAGTCTACAATGCCTGACTGCATGATGAATTCCAAAGCAGAAGAGAGGCTATGTGCTGCTTCTCCCAAGCTTCTCAGAGCACAGACTTATTTCTTCCATAAAGACCAGGGTTCTACTGAATGTGCCTGGCAAATTCCGGGACGGTTGATCCCACCCAGCCTTCCCATGCTTCATCTCACCACAGTTCTCAGCAGGAGGGATTTCTGAGAGAAGGTAAGAAACAGAAAGTGTGGCTGTGCTCGGGCACTTGCTGACTTTCACCAAGATGATGACCAGTTGTCCTCATGCGACGGCTTGGCATGGCTGAGTGTGGCCAGCGTGGCCAGCAGGGTGGCTGTCTGGGTGTCGAGGCCCTGAGAAAGCCAACTCCTCCTTACAGACAGCCGTGGAAGGCCAAGGGAGCCAAGAAGCAGCAGTACAGCCCCATCTGTTATTTAGAGAGATTCAGGATATGTCTGGACTCATGTCTGCTGGGCTGCCCTTGGCATGACCTGCATCCAGTCTGGAGTCCTAAGGCTTGAGGGAAGGTCTCTCTGTCACCAGATGTAAGCACTTGAGCTCTTTCTTTCTACCTCAGTCTCCATTGTATGAACACCCACTCTTTCCAGGCATAGAGAAGCTCCTTGGTCAGCCTTAACCTGTTCCACTTAGGTAGATAGAGGGAGGGAGACTCCTTGTCATTTTTGTTTGTTCTTTTGGGAACAGAGTCTCACTATGTAGCCCAGGCTGGCCTTGAACTCGCAGCGTTCCTTCTTCACCCTCCATAGAGCTGGGATTACAGGCATGTACCACCACACCCATCCATGTCCCTGAGAAGTAACTCACACCTCCATGGCCCCACACCCCGGCACCC
This sequence comes from Octodon degus, assembly GCF_000260255.1. NCBI lineage: Eukaryota > Metazoa > Chordata > Mammalia > Rodentia > Octodontidae > Octodon > Octodon degus. The sequence continues at coordinate 6,095,567 of NW_004524735.1, read as the reverse complement.
ATGGCTATCTAGAGCGCTTCCTGATATCCCTGGCTCCTACGTCAGCCAGACACTGCGCTCCTCTGGAGGCCCTCTGCCCTGCACACTGTTCCAACCCTGTTGCTGCTCAGAGAGGGTATAGGCCCCAGCTAAGATCTCACAGCCTGTAACTGTCCAAGTCCAGTGGGGCCTGGACCCTGGATCACAAGAGGCCATTCCTTGTGACAGCTCTGGGGAGGGTAGTTGGGCTGTAAGCAGAGGTGTGCACCATGTCCTTGCTCGGAGCTTCCCTTCCCCTGGGCTCTATGGGCCTGAGAGTCACTCCATCAGAGATGGGTCCCCCAGGCTCTGAAGGGAAATGGCCATGTGCCCCTGAACCTCCAGCTGCTTCCCTGATGATCCTACTATTGTACCCGTTTTATAGACATTCCCTAATAAAAACTTACAAAATCCACCTCCACAGTTGACCAGAGTGGAGCTCCAACTTTGCCAGGTGTTATCAAAGGATCTCATTTATCCTTGCCATGTCCAAAGATAGGAAATTCAGCAGCTCCTTGTGGGGGGAATTATAACAGCAATTAGTTATTATACCCATTGTGGTCAAATCCCGCACTGGCTGATGGGAAACCCTATGGGGTCTCCCTATAAGCCTTTAGGACATTTTGGGAGAGGGGCCTAGGAGTCTTAAGGTAGAACAAGATCTCTATAAAACTCTGAGGCATGATCCTGGGCCTCCATTAATTTCCTTGTTCCTAGCTCAGTTTTTGTTGTTTGTTTCTTATTTTCAGTGTCAAGTTTTGGTAGCCCTGCAGCTTGGGTGGCTTTGTATTCTCTATCCTCTCCAGGGTAGCATTCTGAGAGATTTCAGTAGAGGGGCCTTGGAACGCACAGCCCACCCATAGCTGGCCCACCAAGTCGCCTTGCAGCCCAGGAAGCAAGGGCTCAGGCAAAGCAAAACCTAACACTTCACTGGCAAAGAGGGCAAAGGAGAGCAGATCTGCCAGGGTTTCCTGCAGCCCCAGAGCCATGTTTTGGGAGTTAGAGCCCCGCCTGCCAATCTCCTTGTCTATTAATCTGCTTTACTCATTGCCAGAAAGACAGATTTCTCCCCAGTCAAGCTTGCACTCCGTCAAATATATGCATCCATGGCATGATTGGTGGGGTGTCAAGAGGTCCCGACCAAGCCACGTGACCCCCAACTATTCACCCAATGCTGGCCACCCCCCTAATCTCGAGTTTGCGCTGGCTCCTGAAGCATGTCAGGCTTCGACTTGGAGGTGGCCCTGCTAAGAAAGAAGCTTTCCTACCCCGAGGAGGTGGTGGAGCAGCCAAGCCCCAATCTGGACCCCGAAGAAAGCGGAAACTGAGACGCTGCACTGCCGTGCCCCACAGCCGTGAGAGCTCTCAGGAGGCTTAGGAAACATGAGTCAGAACCTGGCCGCGTGGGGCATTCAGGGCTTCGAGAGGATCTCCAATCTTTTCATTTCTGTTCAACCTCAAAGAAGGAGGAGGACTGAAGTTGCCAGGCCCAGTATTAAGGCCCACATTTCCTGGGTTCCCCCAGAACTCCAGCACAGCTGATGGATAAACTGGGGCTGACGTTGGAATTCAGTCACAGCCCCTTCTGATGCACCGGGACTTTGCGCACCACAGTGGGCTCCTGCCTGCAGCAGCTGTGAGCAGACCTCACCACATGGCTGGTACCGGAGCCCGCCTGAGGATGCAGCCGTACAGTCATATTGCATGGGCCGGCGACGTCGGACTTCACAGAGTGCTTGTTAAAGTGCACATCTCTGGGCTTTGCCCAAGACCATAGACCCAAGGGTCAGTGCGGCCCTGGGCCCTGCATCGTTCCACACATCCCAGCTGATTCCTGTGTCCTAAGAAGTCAGGAAACAGCCAGGAGAACGGATCACAGGCCCTGGGAGCAGGCTCGCTGGAATCAGACCTGACCCCAGTGCATTGAGGGAGAACCTCAGTAATTCCCACCGCACAAGGTCATTCAGAGATAAGGTTGGTAAAGAAGAGAAAATGCTTGTCATGGGACTTAGCACCTTTCCAATAAATACTAAGCAAATGCAACAATAAAGCAAATAATTCAACAAATCAATCTTGGCTGTTACAGTGGCATTAATCTTTAGAGCCCTTTTCCAGATGTCCACATGGAGGCTACTTGCCACCAGGACCCCAGACAAACCCAAA
>NW_004524735.1:6077291-6092776 GCF_000260255.1 Octodon degus | reverse complement strand
TGGGCTCTCATGGAGAAGGAACCTGAGGTTCGGGAAGGGCAGGTGACTCGGCTAGGGCCACTCAGCCAGGGCCACTCAGCGAGGGAGCGACAGGACAATAACGACTTCTGCCGCAACTCAGAAGCTTAGGGCGCCACGGAGATCACCTCCTCCACATCTAATCCTACAGCACCCAAATCTTTAAGCCCCTATGCACGACCTGAGGTCCTTGGCTGCCTCTCGTCCTCAGAAACATGTCCTGCCGTTGCTCCTGTCTTTCAAGTTATTAAAATGCCCATTAGTTCCTTTCTTGGAAGTCCTCTCTTCCAGGACATCAGAAAATGGAAAGATGTGCCCATTCCTGTCTAGGCAAAGCCAATGTAGTCAAAGTGGACATGCTTCCGAAACTGGTACACAGATTTAATGCAACCCCACTCAGAACACCAACAGCATTCCTCACAGAAGGAGAGAGAACAATCCTAAAATTTACACAGAACCAGAGGAGACCCAAAATAGCAACAGCCATCCTGAGTAACAGGAACAAAGCGGGAGACATCACAATCCCAGACCTCAAGTTACACTACAAAGTGATGGTGATCAAAACAGGATGGTACTGGTGAAAAACAACAGGTATGCGGAAGAATGGAGCAGACTAGAGGGTGCAAAAACAAACCCAGGCACATTCAGCTCCCTGACCTTTGACAGAGGGGCCAGAAGCTTGCCCTTTGACTAATGGTGCTGGGGAAACTTGAGATCTACGAGTAGAAAAGTCAGTCTAGGCCTGTGTCCTCACCGTGCACTAAACTAAAATCAAAATGGATGGAAGATCTAAAGGTTAAAACAGAAACACTAAATCTCCTGTGAGATAAAATAGGTCAAACTCTTAAAGACATAAGTGCCGTGTGGGCGAGGACTTCTGAGCAGAATCCCAGCTGCGTAAGAAAGAATGCCAAGCATCAGCAAGTGGGATCGTATTGAATTCAAAAAGCTTCTGGGCAGCAAAAGAAGCAGTCAACAGAGTCAAAAGAAAACCTACAGAAGGGGAAGAAGTTTTGCCAGCTATTCCTCAGACAGAGGACAAATATCTAGAATATATTAAAGTATATAAGAATATATCAGACTCCTCCAAATAAAGACCCAATGCAAAACTTGGCAACTGAGATGAACAAGATGCTTCCTAGAGAAAGTGCAGATGACCAATGGATGCATGAAAAAAATGTCCATTGCTGGCCATTACAGCAGTGTAAATTAAAGCAGCACTGAGATTCCATCTTATGCCAGATTTAAAAGTTGCTGTCGTCAAGATAGCAAATACAAATATTTGTGAGGCTGCAAGGAAAAGGAATCTTTCCACACTGTGGGTGGAATATATACCAATAAGACCACTGTGTAAATCAGTATGGAGATTCTTCAGAAAACTGAAACTGGAAATTCCATTCAACCGAGCTGTTCCCCTTCTAGGGATCTTCCCCGAAGAAGTAAAGTCATTTTACTATGGTACTGTCAGCAAACCTGTGTTCAGAGAAGCACAGTTCACATTAACTAATTCTTGGAATTGACCACCAACAAATGAACGGATAAAGAAAAGGAAGCATTTGTGTGTCAGGGAGTGCTGCTCTGCCGTAAAAGAAGATCAACCTGAGTCATTTGTAAGGAACCGAATGCACTTGAGATCATAATGGGAAGTGAAATACACGAGACATGCAGCCTTAAGTGAAGAGCAAAATATAAAGAGCAAAATGAGAACTAGGTAATAGGAACAAAGGAGCTAGGTCTTGGATAAATGTGAAGGGCGCTGAGGAATGGAGAGTGGGGAAGAAAGGGAGAGCAGAAGAGAAAGAATTAGGATGTGTTGGGTGCATGAACCAACTCCCCAGGAGGACTGTAATCACTATGTGCTAGAAACATGTATAATAAAAAGTAAAATTAAAAAAGGAATCTTCTTCTGTCCTAGTCCAGCAGCATGTTAGCAAAAGCAGCCCCGGGGGCTTGGTCGCATCCCAGTTATAGAATGCCAGTATATACCAGTCTTGAGAGCCCGATTCCCTGCTGGGGACTGCTCCTGGGGGATCCAAACGCAGTGGGAAAGGGCCATGTCCAACCAGCAGGTGCTCATTCCCTGACCCAGCCCTTTGCTGGTGATGGGAATGGGCTCCATGGGGTTTTCTTTCCTACAGAGATACACAGACAGCCTTTATTGTCCCTGCAAGTGATGCCAGTAACGCGTGTGTGCTATTTGCAGTCTCTAGACCCCAGAGGCCACATGTGTGTGCAAGGCTGCATGGCCTCGTGTGGCTGGGCCTGTGTCTCTTCCCACTGGGGACCTCCGATGTGAGTGGCGCCTGGTTGAGGCTTTAGGGTGGGTTGCAGAACACCAGGCTGCATCCCCATGGAAGCTAACCCTGGTGGACAGTGGCTTCACCATCATAGCCCTGGTCCGTAAAGATCTCTCAGTCAAAAGGAAGCCGTGTCTGACCTCCAGCCGCCAGCTCATGCATAAACTTGAGTTCAGTTTGGCTCTGTGGCTGAGCTCCTTCCTGTCACTGTACCAGCCATTGCTGGGCAACAGGCTGCTCAGGCAGCTTATGACACGTGGCCTTGCCTGGTGCCCTTTCTGGAGTCAGACCCTGCAACAGTGAAGGTAGGGATGAAGGGCAAGAAGAGACTGCACTTTCATGAGCCATCTAGGCGTTGTCCTGGATACCCTCCATAGGCTCTGTCGATCTTGCAGGGAAACTGAGGCCAGGAGAGGGCAGATAACGGCCACAGGCAGCCATGAAAGGATGTGTGGGGCAGTGTAGTTGCCCCATCTTAAGTTTCTGCATTTTCATATCAGCTGTGCACTTGTTTATGAAAAGCCTCTACACCTCCTGCTGCCATTTCTTTTGTAGGCAGTGAGGACACCTTGCTAGTAAGAGACACCTTTGTGAGACCAGAGATGGGATGACAGAAAGCTGAGCCTGTAATATTTATCCTTGCAAAATAAATATTTCTGTCTCCATCGTGGGCCAGATTTCCCCTGCTGAAAGCTTCAGAGACGCTTCTTTCCTTTTCTCTTCAGCCGTGGCCAGGGACAGGATGATCAAGTATAGCTGGTTCTTTTCACTTCTGACTGTGAATTTCTTGTGGCCAAAGGAAGAGAGGTCAGCAAGTGATCTGCACAGGGCAGGAGAGGGAGGCCAGAGCTGTGGGGGCGAAACAGAGACCGGGTCTGAGCTGGTGACCATGGGGCTTGGCAAGTTTGGTTGTGGGCGAGTGCTTGTGTGCCCCGAAGCTGGCATGCAGATTTACTTCCGGGACCTTCTCGCAGCCCTCCCTTCTCTTCCTCCCCATGCTGCTTGCAGAGGCTGCTGTCCCCAAGGTCATGAAGCTGTGGAGCCGCGGGGCAGCGTATCAGTTCTAGCTCCCTGACCCCTGCCATCCACGCACTTAACCCGTGCTCTAAAGCCTGAAGACCCTCCATGCGAGGAAATATTTGTGAACTGCGCGTCTGACAAGAGATTAACATCAGAATATAAACTCGACAACTCAAAACTCAAACTACTTGACAGCAAAAAGCAACAGCTTAAAATTGAGAGAATGATCTAAATAGACTTTAGATCTATTAGACAAATAGCCAACAGAAATATGAACAAATGTTTAACATCATTAATCATCAGGGAAATGCAAATCAAAGCCACAGCACGATCTCTTTCTCCAGTTAGAAAGACAGAGCAAACCTAATGCTGACACTGATGCAAAGAGGCAAACTCTTGTACACTGTTGGTGGGAAGACATCGGGAGCTGCATGATGGTTCTGCAAAAAAATAGAAATAAATTGGCCATAGGATCCAGCTATCCCGATACTTGTTATTTATTTTTTAAAAATTGAATTAGAATGTTGAGACGCCTGAATTCTGGTGTATACAACAGCTCTGTTCTCAACAACCAAGAGGTTGCCGCCAGCTAGCTATCCATTGAGAGATGAGTGGATCAAGTGGGGTGCATATAAACAAAGGAGCATTACCCAGCCATTAAAAAATAAAGAATGAAATTCTGCCATTTGCAGAAAGCTAGATGGAACTGGAGCACATAGTGTGACGTGAAATAAGTCCAATCAAAAAGACAAATACTGCATGATTTCACTGAGATACGAAACCGGAAGGTTACCTCAATGAATCATGGGTACCGGGGCCGGGAAGGGGGTGCGGAGAGACGGGTGGAGAGGACATGGTTAATGAGTGCAGAGGAGCACTCAGCAGGAAAAGTAGTTTCCAATGTTCTGTAGCACTGTGTGACAGTCATAGGTGATAAAAATTTATTCAGTATTTCAAAATAGAGAAGAGATTTTTAATATTCCCAACACAAAGAAATGGCATATGTCTAATACCATACATATGTCAGTTACCCTGACCTGATCATTATATATATATAATATTATATATAATATATGTTGTATATTTTATATATAATGATCATTATATATATCACTATAGTGACATATATGTGTCTCAATATCACACTGTAACCCACAAATATGTACAATTAGGATGTAATAATTAACAATAAAAATGATTTTTAAAACAGTCCTATCCTCAATATTTAGACTAGGGACGGTGATAATGATGGTATCTGCCTCAGAGGCTGTCAGTAGGATCAGATGCAAAACATGAGGCACAAAACTCCTAGAATAGAACCCAGAGGTCTTTTGTTCATGGGCTGGGGCTTGGGAGTAGATTATTGGATGTGACAGCAAAAGTACAATCAACAACAAGAAGAGATAAATTGGACCACAGCAAAATTTTAAATTGTGCGCATCAAAGGGCAGCCTCCCAAGTGCGGAGAGCATCTGCAGGTCTGTGCGATAAGGGCCCAGTACCCAGACTATTTAAAAAATTTCAACAGAATACATAAACAGCTCAACAACAAAAGACCCAGTTAGGATAAGTACAACAGCAAAGTGGGTTTTATGTGTCTCTGAAGATGTACAATAGCAAAGAAGTGTGTGCATATTCTTAACATCATTAGTGATTAAGGAGAAGAAAATCAGAACCACATTGAAAACTCACTCATGGGGCCAGGGAGATAGCTCAGTGGTCCAAGTGCCTGCCTGGCAAGTGCAAGGACCCAGGTTCGATCCCCAGCAGTACCTCATGCCATGCTGGGCCCAGAACCCTGGGAGTACTGTGCCAACTATGGAAACGGGGCGTGGCAGTGCACATCTGTAATGCCAGCGCTGGGGAGGCTAAGATAGGAGGATCACTAGGAGTCTGAGCTGCGTAGCGAGACCCTGTAACAAATCAATTATAAAAAAAAGAAAACTCACACATTAAAAACACTTATCATTTTTTAAAACTTGAAAATAACAAGTGTTGGTAAGGATGTGGATAAATTGGAACTTTTGTAAAATGTTGGTAGGATTGTACAGGGCTGCAATCTGTGGAAAACAGCTTGACACATCAAAAAATTGAAATGGAATTATCATGTTATCCAGAAATCTTGCTCCTAGTAGCACACCCAAAAAAGATGGGTCACAAGTGTTGAAAAAATAATGAACACAAATGTTCCTAGCAGCAGTATTCACAGCAGCCCCCCAGTGGAAACAGCCCACAGCCACTAGTGATGAGTGGATCAGCAAGATGTGTTATAGCCACATAATGAAACATCACTTGCCATAAGAAGACGGGAAGAGCTGCTAATGCTGCAGCATGGTGGACGTTAGGCTAACTGAAAGAGGCCAGGCATGAAGACGACGTGGTGTGTGATCTGTGGCCATTTATATCCAGGATAGGAAAATGCGAGAGAGACAGCAGATTAGCAGCCTCCAGGAGCACACGTTGAGAAGACACTCCTTGACGGGTACAAAGTTTCCTCTCCAGGTGATAAGGTGTTCTGAGGTTAGAGGTGCAGCCTAGTGGTGGAGGACTCTTCTGATATGTATAGCGCCCTGAGTTTTACCCCAGCATGGGAAAAACAGGTTGAAATCAGATAAATGTAGTGGGTGTCTATATAACATTGTGACTATGCTAAAGAACACACAGTTGTACACTTTAAATGGTTACTCTTATGTGTGTGAATTTAACACTTTTTTTTAAGCTAGGGATTGAGCTATAGCCCCAGCCTTTTGTATAATTTTTACTTTGAGTCAGGGCCTTGCAAAGTGGCTAAATTGCTCAGGCAAAGTTCAAACTTGTGATCCTCCTGCCCCAGCCTCCCATCTAAGGTGTGTACCATCACACCTGGCTCATCTCATCATCTCAGCTTTAACAAACTCTCTCTCTCTCTCTCTCTCTCTCTCTCTCTCTCTCTCTCTCTCTCTCTCTCTCTCTCTCTCTCTCTCTCTCTCTCTCTCTCTCCAGAGAAGACAGCCAATACCTGGTACCTGGTACCTTTGTAATGACTTGTTATGGTCGGTGTGTTTTCTGCTAGAGATCAACTATTCCCCAAGGCTGAAAGATACGATCTAGAGGGGTCATGAAACAGGAAGTGCAGAGAGGGAAAGACCGAGGAGGAGAGGATGGAAGGAGCAGGTTTGGGTTTCTCCCAAATGCACCACCTTCGGAGCACCCATTGGTGGGCAGCCAGGCAAGTAGACCCGATGTCCCCTCCCAATACCATGGGTGAGGCCACAGTGCCATGCCGTGGTCTTAGGGACCATGAGGTGCTTATCCCCTTGCCTTGTGGCATGGCCAACTCACCACATGTGTGCCCTGTGGCTCAGGCCCCAGTCCAGGTTCCACGCCTCTGCCTGCAACCCCACAGGCTGGGAGAGACACTGGAGCCTTCCGTCCTTCCCTCCTTGCAGGCGGGGAAGACGCACTCAGTCTGCAGTGCTCCCTGCTCGAGCTTCCCCTCACACGAGATGCTGGAGTTTTTGTCCTCCCTTTGCTGTCAGCCATCTGCAGCGTAGCTTTACTTCAGGCTTCTGTATCTTCAGCAAAAGGCCTTGAATCAGAAGTGAAACTGGAAGTTCTGAAGTGTTTGCTTGGTCATGAGCAGCGAGGCTTCTGGGAAAGAGCAGGCAAGTGTGGTGGCCCTCCTTGCATGTGACAACCAGTGCTCAGGTCTGGGTAAGCTTTGAGGCGGTTATCGTGGTAGTCAGTGTCCAGACCCGTAACCAGGCTGCGTGGCTCTGTGCTTGCCTTTATGAGCTCTGTGACTTCAGCTAACAGGCTGTTTCTATGCCTCAGTTTCTTCATCTGTAAAATGGAATTAGTAATGGTATATAAAAAAGCTTCTAGAACTGTGCTTGGCCCATGGAAAGCACTTCCCAAATGACAGTGACTATCATTCTGCCCGCTGGTATTAATGCGTATAATGACCTGCAGAAATCTAATTAACGTGCTAAAGCTGGTCAAGAACGACTTCCCAGAAACACCAAACCTCAAGACCAGCAGAGGCCAATACCATGCCTCTTAGAAAATGAGCCACAAAACTTTTATAAAACCTAATTTCCCTGGTGGACACTTTCCCTCTGCTTGGCAGCTCCCCCATCACTGCTTAGGGCCATCTGCGTGGCTGCCGTCATCTCTTCCCTTACTTCCTCTCTCTGAGGCCACTTTCTTAATGTGTGTGTCCCTATCCCAGACTCCAAGCACCCCCACCCCTCCGTCCATATCTTCCTCCCCCATCGCACTGTTGTCTTGACACCTTGCCACCTGCCATCGCACATCATGTAGTTATTGTGCAGGCTGCCCACGCCCCACCCCCCACTGGGTCGTTGACGTCAGGAATTTTGACCATTCTGTTCCTTACCTTTCTATAAGTTCAGAACATCACCAGGGACACAATGAGAGCTTCTTAAGTGTAGAGGGGATGAGCATGTACATTTTTTAAATTTAGTATAGTAAAAACTACATTCCCATTAACCAACCCCTCCCCCAAATATCCTCTTCACTTCAGGCATACTTAGCTTGTTGTGTTGGCCACTTTGTGACACAGTTCTGAAGTCTTATTCATGAGGGTCTTTACCAAGTTTGATAAACATATGACACATGCTGCTAAGTGCCATCCTACACAAAGGCAGGCTCATTAAGAACACAACAGGGGGTCCTTATCCACCTTATTCACCAGATCTGGCACCATGCGACTGCTGGTTCCTCCCTTCAGCCAAAATGCCTAAGAAAGAAAAATGTTTTGAGTCAGTTCAGGACATGAGAACAGCCATGAAAACACAACTAAAGGCACAAAAGAAGAGATCAGAGCTGCTTCAGAAAGTGTCAAGAAAGATGGAGTAAGGGTGTTCAAAGCAAGGAGTGGTATTTCGAAGGGGATTCTGGGAATGTGTCTTTTACTATAAAAGTTGAATGCCCCACATTTTTCCATCATGTATGCTGTGCGTATATGTATGCAGAAGCGGGATTTGCTGAATCTGTCTTTAGAGCTTACCCCATGCAGGTTAGCTCTTTAGAGAAAGGAGCCGTCACTGAACTGTCCCCCTGTGCCATCCCTGACACAGAGTACTTATCATCTCGTGTCGTCCTCATGGCAGCCTTACTGATGAGAAAGCTAGGGCTCAGAGAGATGCACAGAGGTACCTGGTCACTGCCTTATAGGGGCAGAGCCTGGGGACTGTGTTGTCTCTTCTGGGACGAAAAGGGGCACCTTCTCCATGCCCTGCACCTAGCCTGTGGGAGGCCTCCTCGGCTGGTTCTGATATGGCTGCCTTGCAGGAGCAGGGGCCCGTGGATGGGTGGGTGGGTGGCTCGGGGTGTGAGCCAGAGCTGGGCAACCCGAGCTGCTTTCAGCACCCAGGCTGGCTGCTGGAAAACGTTGTCAATCAAGAGGACGGGCAAGACCAGACCAAGGAGGACCTCCCTCCTGACCTTGGCTGTGCCTCTCGCTAGTTAACGGAGCGAGTCTGTGAGCACTCTCGAAGTCCGACTGTGCAGCGCCAGCTGTGTGCATGCCTGCCCTCCACATTCCTTGGAAAAATATGTGCCGCATACCTAGCGCAGGTGCGAAAATAATTGTTAGCCATCTGATGCTTATTACTATTCATTGTTAAGAGCATACTCATCTGCTCCAAGGTTCAGAAGTTTCCGTGGCTCTAGACCAAGTCCACAGGAGGAGCTCAGTGAAGAGGAACCCCTTCTTCCTCCCGTTTCTTTCCATCATGCGTCATTTCCAGCTCTCCGTTGTTCCTGAGGACCACATTCCTGCCCTGATTGGCCATTTGAAGTGAGGTCATAATTAGTGAGCCATCTTCTCAGGCACTGGGGCTGGGGACAGGATAGTCATCTTGGGGACAGCAGTGTATTTTTAAAAATCAAGAACTCTTTTTTTCCCTCCATGCTGCCCTCCCTTTGAAATCCTTTTATTGAGTGCTCACTGTGGTCTGTGAATACAGCTGTAGGCAGCACAAGGTTCCTGTGAGTGTGAAGCTCCACTCTGGGTAGCGTTAGGCGGGGAGGAGACAGTTAGGCTGTGCAAGAAACCGAAATAAGCCTTTCAAATGTAGAAAACAATGATACACTAGAAAGTGATGTGGGTCTCAGAGGAGACCAGTGCTGCCCAAGAACTCGCATCTAGGGAACGGCAGAGCAAGATCTCAAAGCCAGCCCTATCTGAGCCAGAGAGATAACTCTGCAGTCTAAGCGCCTGCCTGGCAAGTTCAAGGACCCGGGTTTGATCCCCAGTATCCTGGGCATGCTGGACTGGCCACGAAACCATGCATGGTGGTGCACGCCTGTAATCCCAGTGCTGGGTAAGCTGAAACAGGAGGATCACTATAAATTCAAGCTGCATAGTGAGAACATGTACCAATAAATGAATTTTTTGAAAGTCCAGCCCTGTGCACCCAGGGGGGTGCATTGTTTGGGGGGTACATTTCTCTCCCTCTACTCCCTCCCTGGATCATACTATTTTCTAATCCTGTCACAAGGGTCAGATTAAATGTCTAATTAAGTGATTCTGGCCCTTGCAACATGGAGGGTCTCAGGTGAATTCTAGGCCAGAGCACAGACTTCTATCTGAAAGTTAGGGACAGCTTCCTCTTACTCATGTGCTATTTATTTTCCTATTACAAAAATGATGCACACAAATTGTAGAAAATTTGGGAGTTGTAACACAAATCATGAGCACATTTCACTTATATAATTTAGCTTGCTGTAAAGACCTATACACTCTTGTGCCTAGAAATGCCCAAGACCTGCTTCTGCCAAGGAGTAGCTCACAGACTCCGCGTAAGCCTCACTATATTGTGTCTGGGTGTCAGCTGTCTGTCTTCCCCATCAGCCTTGGGCTTTAGATGGGCAGATTGAGTCTTTCCCATGATCCTCTCTGTGTCCATGGCGCACAGTAGGTGCACAGGATTGCAGCACACCCTTCCCAAGCAGCCTTCTGTCTGGCTGTTTTCAGGTGCTGGTTATACAGCTCTTAGGATGGAGTGACCTCTTCTGCCTTCACTAAGGACTGTGAGAGCCTTGGAGTGGGACTCTGAATTGGGGTATTTCTGGGTGATCAGAATAGTGCATGGCACATGGTGATCAGCCATGCCTGCCCAATAATGCCACTTCAGTAGGTAGGGCATGTGGATTGCCACACCAGCCCTGTGACATCAGCCGGACAGCATCCTTCTCCATCACATGGGGAAACTGAGGCTCAGGAGGGATGGGATGCGTCCAAAGTATCCAAGTCACTTGATAGGAAGTGGCAAAGCAAGAACAGCTCCCACCTGGAGCTTCCAAAGCTGAGTTCTTTTTTGGAAGGCAAGAAGATTGAGACAGGTTCCCACCCAATCCAGGCAGGCCTTGGACCACCGGCGAGACCGAGGCTCTCCTGCCTCAGCCTCGTAAGCTCTGGGATTCAAGGTCTGTATCCCTCTACTGGGCTGGAAGCCAGCCTCTTCCCAGCATCCCACTGGCTTCCTGGAGGGTACTGCTCTTCAGATTCCTGCCCGACTGGTCATACTCGTGGCTGGTCTCCTCCCTGTCTCTCACTTGTGGAGAAGTGGCCCAAGGTTGAGGCCATCGGTAGAGAGGGAAGAGGTGCTGCTTGGGCCCAGCTGTCCCCGCGGCCTGTCCTGGCCTCTGGCCCTGCCTGGTTTTAGAGTCTGTCACCATCTGGCCACATTGCCTTCTGGGTGCCCCCCTACCTATCTTTTTCACAGCTCCATTTCCCCTCTTGTCAACAAAGCTCTCAACAAAATGTTTCCCATCAGTGCCGGCTATTTTTATCCCCTTTATCAGAGTTATTTCCTTTGGTAAATAGCTCTCTGGCCCAGAGTGGCAGCCTCACCCAGGTGCTGGTAGGCACCGTGTGGGAGAGGGTGGAGGGCAGGTGGGCACAGGGTGGGAGGACCTGGGCAGCTGCCGGGCTGGCCTCTGGCCTGCTCTCTGCTGACGGCAGCACGTGGCAAGGTGCTCATTCATTCCAGTGCTTTGAGAAGCAGGGTGTGCAGGCCTCGGAAGCAGACAATTAGAGACAAGCACCCAAAATAGACTCGAAATCAGCAGTGTTTTGTTTCGCTCAAGGCTTTTCATGCCTGCAAGGAGAGGGAAAAAAGGATCTGGAGCATTTTCTGCATCCAAACACACATCTATTTTACAATAAGACAAATGACTAGGATTCCTGCTATTAAGCCCAGCAGTGTCCCCTCCCCACCAGCCACCCCGTCTCCAAAGCCCTCACCAGCATCTCCTTTTGTGGCTGTGAGAGAAGCGAATCGCAGAGCCCGCACCCCGAGTGCCTCTGCCTCTTCCAGCGTTGCCTGCGCTCAACTTTAACGAGCTGCTTTTCATAAATTAATGCTGCTGGATGGAACAGCTTTCCAGAGTGGCAGAGGGAGCCAGCCCTGCTGGGGAGAACGGGCTGGTGATTTGTTCATGGGATCCTCTTCGCCCCTGGCAGAGGTTAGGCCTGACCACCGCAGAAAGCCAGGGCTGCCATCTGAGTGCTGCCTGTCATTGTCACTGAGTCTCCAGAAGGGACATGAACATCCCAAGGAGTGAATAGAGGGGATGAGGCCAAAGGTGGGAAAAAAGACATGGGCCCTGCTGGGACCTGCAGTCACCTTGTCCAAGTCTCCACACTCCCTTGGGCCAGTTCTATGTGGGGTGCAGGGTCAGAGCACTATGTCACCTCTCTTTGTGGCACTTGCACCTGGGAAGGCAGCACTTAGGGGTGTAAGTAGCACTGCAAGACTTTGGTTAGGGGTCTGCATCCCAGCTGGCCAGATGCACTGACTTGTGTATGGTCCGCGGCCACTTTTATACCATGATGGTGGAGCCATGTCATTGTCAAGTGGAGACGGGGCAGCCCCGACACTGAATAGGTCCACTCTCTGGCTCCTTCAGGGAAAGATTGCCAAGCTCTGGCCTGCCTGGCTAAGTCCCACCAGAGCAGAAGCCACATCCCTCTGCGAGATCGCTTGGCTAAGAAGAGGCCCAAGCACCCAACAACTATGGATGAATACAAGTAGAGTCAAGATTAGGCAACAAGAACACTCCTCCCAAGCACAAAGGTGATGCCCCTGGGGCTGCGCAGTCTCAGCGTCCAGCCCACTTCTGAAGAAGCGTCTCCACTGCTGTCCCCATCTGTCCCCATCTGAAGAGGGGAGAAAAGATAGAAGCTTCCTTGGGGCTGGCCAGATAGCTCAGCAGATTAAAGCGTCTGCAAGCAGCATAGGGGCCGGGGGTTTGATCCTTAGGCCTGCCATGCCGGCCCCGCCTCTGGGGCAGCTGAGACAGCAATTGAGACTGGCCGTGGTGGCACATACCAGTAATCCCAGCTCTTGGGAGGCTCTAAACAGGCGGATCACTACGAGTCTGATTTAGTAGTGAGACCCTGAACACCCTGTAGACCCTCTCCTAAAATACAGAAAAATAAATCAATAAATACTTCCTTGTAGAGCAGTAATAAATAGGAAATGCAATCATTAATGTTGAGTTCTTAGAATAGGAGCCCAAAATCAATAATAGTAAACAGCATTTGATAAATATTAGCTGTTACAACCACATGACTGCTTTACAGAGATCCTACCTTTCTCTGAGTCTTCATGGGTTTCGGGTACCTCTGTCCTTCAGGAACCCATGTTGGGGACTAGAGGCTCTAAAGAGACTTCTCTCCTGTCTCATGGAAATAACACATGCTATAAAAACCCAAGGCCCAGCACAGCTACCCAGCTCGACTACGTCCTGGCACGAGGAACAGTGTCTTGGAAAACGTGCCTTTTCCTGGATAAAGCCTCTAATTGGACAATTGTAGGTCTCCTGGCTTTATGTAGACTTTATGACTTTGAAAGCTCTTGAACTGGGACGTTTATGAGCGGGATTGATTTATTTCCGAGGCACCCTGACTCAGGCTGCTGACCCTGCTGGGAAGCGGGGCTCCTTCGCTGGCATTTCGCTCTCCAGGTGTCCGTCCCTCTGCCTGTGCCCTCAGAGAGCCACAGCCACTTGGTGCTGAAGATCAGGCACAGGGCTTCGGGCTGCTTCACAGATTGTCTTGCACCCATGTTGCTTTTCTGGAGAAGAATGTGGTGCTTGGGAATTTCTCGGGGAAGCATTACTGCTTTCTGTCCAGCTTGAAAGTTCGTTTCATCAGAGCTTTGTTGTCCCTCTCTTAGAATCTTCTGAGCTGAAGGTGTCTGACTTCGAGGAACGGCTGACTCCCATCTGATGCGAAGTTATTTCCTTTGGGTATCCAGAACCAAGAACTGTTTTTGAGGGTGACAAGGGAACTACAAGGACGTGTCTAGACCAGTGTAGCAATGTGACTGACTTCACAGAGAGAATGTGTTCATTAGGATAGTGGGTGCTTCCACAACAAAAAGATCCTGAAGCCTTTAAAGTTTCAAATGCAGGGCTGGTGAGATGGTTCAGTGGTCTAAAGCACCTACTTAGAACAAGCTCAGCAAAGCACAGGGACCGCGGTTCAATCCCCCAGCACCACATGCCAGCCAGCCCCGCCCCCTGGTGGGCTGAGCTGGCCCCCCCACACAAATAAATAAATAAATAAATAAAAAATAAAGTTTCAAATGCAATAGACATTCATTTGGAGGGCTGAGAGATAGCTCAGTAGAATAAGCACTTGCCTGGCAAGTGCAAGATCTTGAGTTCAATCCGCAGCACTGCAAAAAAAAAAAAAAAAAAAAAAAAAGAAAGAAAAAGAAAAAAGAATGACATTCACTTGGATGTCTTTTCTCCACCCAATTATGCTGAAAGCCAGGCGCAGTCAATCTTATGGCTTCACTGCACTAAGCAAGGGAGAACATGGGTTGCGCAACAATTAGCTAAGAAACGGAAATGTGTCCAAACTGAGGCTTATAAAGGCTTAAAGGCAAGAGGTGGCAAGAGAGCTGTTACTATCCCTGTGCCTCCCCAGACACTAAAGATGTGTTAAGAGCAGAGCAGGTGCTCAGAAATGCTTGTGTGGGGCAGAATGAGTCTCCTCTTGGTTCTATCCCCTTCGTCCCTGACCTGAGGTGCCTGATCGAGAAGCCACATCCCGGCTCTGCTCTTTCAGGCCACTTCCATGGCGCACCTGTTGAGCCCAGAATGCAAAGCTGGTTGACTGTGATTCCTCAAATGTAGCTATTTATCCATTTTTATTATTATTAAAAAACACTGTAAAATTACATCCTTTTGAAGCTCTACAAACCAATATGATGTGTGGGATTTGTCTGCAAGGGTCTACAAAATTTCTGACTAGTCATTCCCTCAGACACTGAGCTGCAGCACAGAAATGGCCCAACTCACAAGGCAGCCAACTTGTGCATGGCTACTTGATGTTGCCTCCTGGAGAAAAGCATGCGGTAATTGGTTAGCAATGTCTGCCATGGGCAAAGGATGTGGGGCAATAATAAGTAAAGTCCCTTGAGTTTAGCTGGATGGCATCAAATCTACGATCTTCAGATATTATATGTAGGGCTAAGGCCCAAAGAAAAATGGTAGGCAAATGCCACCTGAGATTTCCACTGAAGGGCCTCAGGAGGTAGGTAGAGTGAGAATAAAAAATAAAAATAAAAAACCAGTGGATAATGGTTTGTTAGAAAATTTTCTGGGAAATAGAGAATTGAAGAGAGCTTAGGTCCCAAAACTAGGGACTGGGGAGATAGCTCAGTAGAATAAGCATTGGTCCAGCAAGCACAAGGGCCTGAGTTCAATCCCTGGTTCAAAAAAAAAAAAACCAAAACTTCTCAACAGTGATGGTATTGTCTTCGAGAGGCAGAAGTGGAGGCAGAGCCTGGAGTATGAGGTGACTGGGCACTAGGACGCATCAGCCCCCTGTGGGCCTGGTCAGCCTTATTTGTGCCTGGCTTCTCCCTGGCCCTGTGTTGCAGGGACAGACACATAAACTGGGGTACTGTCCTGGCCTGGAGGGTGCCTCCCTTGGAGAACTGAGCACCCAGGGCACTGGGATTTGCCACCACCTGTGCCTCCCTGGTTGCTGGGCCCAGCGATACGCAAGCCATGGCCCCTACCCAGCTATGCTCACAGGGGAAAAGGCCTGCTGCTCCTGGGCTCTAGGACAACACTGACTACAAAACCCTTCGTCAGTTCAACTGTAGCATTGGAGACCACTGC
>NW_004524735.1:6054699-6076831 GCF_000260255.1 Octodon degus | reverse complement strand
CATGGCAGCACAGAGGCTCGGAAATCGAGGCCTATTTAAAGCAGCTGCAAGTCTGTTCTAGAGGGCATGTGAGGGGAGGAGGAGAGGGGCCAGGGGGTGTCAGGAGGAGCACTGAGCAAGAAGCACAGGATGGGTCCAGCTTGGCCCTGCCCTGGGCCCACCAAGCTCACTGTGGAGCCCAGGCGAGTCCTGGACACTCGGTTCAGCTTCCTCAACCTACTGTTGGTGAATCATGTGGCCTCTGGAGCTCACTAGCAGAGTTCAAAGCCAGGTTCCGTCACCCACAGTCCATACTCATTGGTCAGATCCCTTCACCCTGGAGTCCAGCCTCAAGGCTAATTATAGCATCTACATTTTCGAGTTGCTTCCAGGATTTGGCGAGCTAGGTCATGGGAAGCACTTCTAACTGTGGCAGGTGCATACAAAACTACAAAAGAAAGAGCTAATTTTAGTGAAAGATTCTGCAAATGAGCTACTTTTCAAAAAGTATCATTGTTAAATGATGAAAATGTAAGTGCTAGAACTTTCCCTCCACCACTCACGCGATTTCTGTCAGTAAAGTTGGTCACACTGGCCCCTCTGTTGAAGCAGCTAGACACTCTGACCCTGTCCCCTTCTCCAGGGCTGCCTTGCGTGCCCCCGAGCACCTCTAGGAACCCCGAGGCTCCAGGAAAAGCAGGTGGCAAGCAGTAGTCCCAGGGTCACAGCATGGTGAAAGCAGGCTAACGTGGACATGGGCAGGTGAGGAAGTTATTCCCACAGCCATCCCGGTGGCCCAGTTTTTCAAGTCAATAAATTTTGTTGTTTCACTTTTTAAATTTTTAAAAAGTCCTTTATTTACTTATGTATTTGGTACAGGGTTGCGTTATGCAGCGCGCACTCATAGAGATCCTCCTGCCTCTGCCTCCCCAGCACTGGGATTACAGGCATGCACCACAATACCACCAGCTCAGCGGATCCGGGGGCGGGGCCTTTGTGATGTGTGGTGCCGGGGATCGAACACACCACACACCGGGGTCCTTGCGCTTGCCAGGCAGACACTTAGAGCACCACGCTATTTCCCCAGCCCAGTCGTTTCATTTTTATCTGCACGCGTTTGTAGTATACAATGGCTGCAATCACTGTGCAGAGCCGGTCCCTTGTGTCCCACATCTCAATGCCTTTCTGTCCCCCTCTGCAGCTCTTGGTCCCCCTCCCGGGTATAAAAGATTCACTGCCCCCTTTCCTGTTATCTGTCTTTCGTCCTGCTGACATGTATTTGCTCTTTGAATTCCGCAAAGAAGAGAAGCCGTGCGATGTGGAAGCTTGTGTCTGACCCTATTGCTTAGCATTACGGTCTCAAGGTACGCCCACATGACGGGGTTCACTCCCCTGCTGGTCAGCGCACCTCAGCTTCTCCAAACCGAGTCAGTGCTTGCCTTGCTGTGTGCTGAGGACCGGCAGGAGCCAGGCCACCTTAGCAGGTTCTTTGGTGGGTTCCATGTGTCACTATTTCAAGACAAAGTGCTGGTGATACCTGGGCAAGTTGCTCCCCCCACCACCATCCGGAGTCTTTGGGATCTAGTTTCTCTGCATCATTCACCTTAGAAAGCACATGGTATGCTGGCTAATGAGTAGAAACGTATTTTTCCTGGATATTTTTGGTAGTGAAGTTGTGATATATCCAGTTGTGTTATTTTACTCATAACCTTTTAAAAAAATCACAGACCTCCTGGAAACCTGTGCAACACATTTGCTGTGACCGAAGCAAGTGTTACTCGGTTGCCACCGCAGGTGTTGGAGGCTGCAGGGGCAAAGCCTGGAAGACCAAGCCTGGTGTGGCCCCTTTTTGCTGCACGGCAGAAGACCTGAGCCCGGGGTTTGTTGGCCGGGGTTCTGGAGTCAGAGAAGCCGCAGAGCCTGGTGCTGGCATGTGGCAGGGACCCTGACACTGTGTGACTCATGGCAGGAAGTACAAGGGTGGAAGAGGTCCCAGGGGGCCAGAGTGGCCTCTGTAACAAACCCAGCTTCTCGGTAGCCAGTGTGCTCGCAAGACGAGGTTAGTCTGTCCCCAACTCTATGGCACTGAGGATTAAGGTTTGGACACATGAATTTTGTACCAGGGATTGAACTCAGGACCTTGCACTTGCCAGACAGGAGTTTATGCCACTGAACTCTCTTCCTGGCTGGACACATGGATTTTGGAGGATACCCGGCCCCCGACCTGTCACTCAGAGCCTGTCTTTATGTTGTGCCCTTCATCTATGTGTGCTACCACTCACAGTAGCTACTTCAGCTGGTCGCTGTCCTCCAAGCGCTCCCTCCCAGGTTCCCACCACCTGCACCAGCGCCCCTCACACACCTGCTCAATGCCTGAGTGTTCTCACCAGCTGTCCACAGAGCACCTGACGTCCATGTCAGTCTGAAGTAGGTCGTGTCTGCCCTTACTATGTTAGAAAGCTCAATGGGGGCAAAGCTTTTTTTAATCTTACTTGTTTTTATACTTGAATGTATGAGTCCAATTCCTAGGTATTTCTGAGTGTGTAAAGGTAGATGATTTACCTAGTAGCTTTGAGTCTCAGCATTCCTGCCATTAAAGTGCAGGAAAAAGCTTGTTTTCTCACAAGTTTATCATGCGCATTCTGTAAGGCAACTTATATGTAGAAAATTACAGCAAAATGACAAGAGCTGCCACTGATCAAGTGCTCAAGCCACGACTGCATTTTCTTCACAATCAGTGCGTGTGAGACACTTTTGAGGGCTGGGGTGAAGCTCAGCCATAGAGCATTTGCCTAGCGTACAATCTCCATATACTGCCACAAAGAAAAAAAAATGTATCTTTGGAAAGTTTTGGAAGAATCACACAGGATAGTGCAGGGAGACCCCGTGTAACTTTCACCCCATTTTCCCCAGGTGGCAGCTAACATAATTCTGGGCAGTATCAGAAGCAGGAAAGCAGTGTGGTCCAATGGCTGAGTAGCGCTCTGAACCATCGGGTGCTAGTTAGGTTTGTGCAACCCCTGCCACAACCGAGACGCAGAATGGCTCTGTCCCCAAGACCTCCTAGGCTGGCCCCTTCTGGACACACCCAACCTTTTCTCCACCACCCCTCACTCGCAGCAACCATTAGATGCTTTTCATCTGCACAATTTTGTTGTTTTAATAAGGCTTTCTAAAGGGAATGACATGAGGTTTGGTCTTTAAAGATTCACCGTCTCTGCTCAGCACAACGCCCTTGAAACTACTCCAGTTGAGTATGGGTGGCCCACTGTTGGGCTACTGCTGAGCACTGTGCCATGGACAGCCACCCCTCTACCCTCTCTTGGGATCGAGGAGGCCCCCCATGGATACCAATCTGCACATGCTCACATTCCTTTCGTAATAGCGCTGAGGGGCTGCAAGTCGCCTCTACGCAGGATCCTTTACTTATTCAATACGGACATGATCATCCTTTAAGATTTTCAATACCAAGTAGATGGATTCTTTGGGCACAGAACCCCTAGACGTGTTGTGGAGCCAACTCTACAATCCGAACACTGTGGTTCAACTATTGAAAGACATCTGGCTTCTTCCTAGGTCTTGGCTGTGACGTGGGAAGTGGCTAGAAACATTTTTATGTAAGTTTTTATGTAAGTATAAGTCTTCATTTCTCAGGGACAAATGCCCAGAAGGGCCCATTGTTGGGTTATATGGTAACTCTATTTTTAGTTTTTTAAGAGTCAAACTGTGTCCCAGAATGGCTAGAATGTTCTATACACCCACCAGCAATGTGTGAGTGACTCAGTTTCTTGACATCTCTGCCAGCATCTGGTGTTGGCACTATTTTTCATTTTAGCTGTTCTAATAGGTGTGTGCAACACTTTGTGAAGGTCCTACTTTGTGTTTCTCTCCTGGCTGCGATGTTGACCATATATTTTACTGCCTTCTGTCTATGCTTTTTAATATAATGTCTCTTGTCATTTGCCATCCTCCTAATTGGGGCAATTATTTGTGTTTTTCCATGTAGTGTGGCAAGTTTTCTGTAGATGCTAGATGAGTCCTGGCCAGCTGGGAGGTTTGTACAAATTGCTTCTCTATTCGTCAGACCCGTGAAGAAGGTCTTTGGGACAATTGGCATTTAATGGACGAGGAGGCTGAGGCACTGTGGTGACACACTGCAGATGTGCAGGAGAGAAGCAGTGAGTTTTATGCAGATTGAGCTCGGACTGAGGGCGTACAGAACTCGGGGAGCTGCGGAGAAATGGTGGAGGTGCTGGAGAGGAGGATAGGGCTACGACGGTCAAGGCCCCAGAGCGCATGGTGACTCGACCACGGCGCATCAGCTATTAAACCAGCCAAGAGGCTGAGACCCAAGCATTAGCACAGACTCCCGTGTATCTGGAAGTCCTGTTTGGTTCTCCTAAAATTGTCCCTTTTTTCCTCCCATGTCCCACCTTGCTCTGGTGCCACACGGGTTTAATGCGCAGCTGGTCTGCTTCTGCGTTGGGGCTCTATGATTGGGGCGAGTTGCTCCCAGGTGCTCCTTCGCAGGGCCCTGGAGGCAGCCCGCTATCCTGGGCCCTGGGTGACAGGAGGATGCGTGCCAGCTGCCAGTCCCAGCAGGGTAGAGAGCACGTGGGGAGCCCGTGCTTTGCCTCCCTGGACCTGCCATCCTCTTGCCTGTGAAGTGGCAATAATGACAGGCACACACAGGCAGGGGCCGGGGTCGGTTCTGTGGAAGGGAGAGCTTTACTTAGTTTTTTAAGTTTGATTCTTAAAAAACTAACAATAGAGTTACCATATAACCCAACAATGGGTCCTTCTGGGCGTTTGTCCCTGAGAAATGAAGACCCCACTGAAGGGGGTGCCTCAGGTCCTTCCTCTGGGAAGCGGGGCCCATCCATCTATCCTCCAGGCCTGGAGCAAGCTCTGAGCTGATGCAGCCCAAGTGCTGGCACAGTCCCTGCTCGAGATGAACACAGTTAGTAATAACCCTTGCTGAGTACCCGCTTTGTGCGAAAGCCTGTCTTAGTTAGATTCACCTCAAAATTAGACACCGAGCCAAGACATGCGGGCTAGAAGTTTATTTGGGAGAGTTTCCCAGGAGGCAGCAGGAGATGGTGAGGATGTGGCCAAGAGGGACTCGAGTGCACCACGCCCCAGCTGGGAGAACACAGCTCCGACACTGCCCAGCAGGGGGTGGGGGGAGTGTGGTGTCTGAGGACACCCCCCACTATTTGCAGGCCAAGGGTCACTGGGATGTTCACTCCTCTGTGGTCTTGGCCTTTCCTGACCTTGGCTGAGAATCTTCCCACATCGAGAGAGCCCTCTCAGGAGAGACTTGGGGAGGTAACTGGATAATCTTCGGGAACTCAGGGTGCCTGACATTGAAGTGTCCACCACTGTTCTGCTTTAAGCATCTTTAGTTCTTGCTTTGTGCAATCCAACTATGAGACAGACCCAATCACCATACCCACGTTGTGGATGAGAATACTGAGGCACTGGGACTTGTGTTTGTTTGTTCACCACTTGAATAATATTCTATAACTTCTCAGATTTAAAAATCTGCAATTTTTTCTTTTTTTTTTTTATAGACAGGTTCTTACTATATAGTCCAGGCTGGCCTTGATGTCACCATGTAGCTAAGGCTGGCCTCAAACTCACAGCAATCCTCTCCTGCCTCAGCCTCCTGGGTGCTGGGATTATAGGTGTGTGGCACCACACTTCCCTAAATCTGCATTTTTAATCAGTGGCTTTCAAGAATTATTTTTACCATAATCTGCAGTTTAAAAAAAATTGGACATACTGATCCAGCCCCAGATACCCACATACATGCGTTAAAGAAATAAAACTTCCATAAAACAACGCTCCTCTTTGCCGCAGGCTGTGCGCCCGGAAATCACCTTCATTTTGCACATTACTCTTTACAGTGCTGTTAGTCACCTGCTCAGCTGTTTCCAGAACCCAGACAAGGGCTGCAAGCCACCGTGTGGGGCAAGGCTGGCCTCCACATGCCCCTGTAGACAGTGCTGACGATGGTGACAGTGTTGTAGGGCCAGCACTGGGGCCAGTACCAGCGGCTGCCCAGCGAAGCTTGGTCTCCTTGCTTGCCCTTCCTGGCCACCCAGTGTCTCCAGAATCGGGCCCCCTGGCTCCCCTGCTGACCCTGCAGGGCCTCACAGGGGTTTCCTACTCTGCCCCTGATTTGCCTGTGGTGGACCCGCCTCCTCCCTGGGGACCGGTACCATCTTCGGCTGTGGCTTTCAAGTGGTCTTGGGGAGGAGAGGTTGTGCCCTGTCCCCCCATGCAGGCTCTTCCTCCCCCGGATCTTTCTGTGCAAGGACTGTTCCTCTAATCAGGATGGAGACGCAACTCATTACAAGCTGGTGAGGCAACGGCTCTGTGCTCCAAGCCGAGACAGGCTGTCTGGGAGCCTGGCCAGCCTCCCACTGCCCCGGACACCAGGGCGGCAGCCTCCAAGTGCAGCCAGCCTGCTGGAGGTTTTGCCCCTTCCCAAGGGACACGGGCAGACAGACACTGTTTGCTGAGACTTCTACAGCTTTTCCTGTGGCAAAAGCTCACCCATGCCCAGACTGTGGTGCTCACCATGCTCAGGGCTGCCTCTTAGAGCACCTGCACACAGTGAACCACAGCCAGCCTTTGCGGGGCCGATGGGTGTGTGCGTGCAGCATGTTCCACTGTGTCACCTCATAGGCACAAGGTGGGACTCAGTGGCTCCACGCCACAGGTGCAGAAACTAAAGCTCAGAGTGGTTCAGTAGAGTGACAAGCTACCAGGCAGCTAGCAAGCAGGCTCAGCCAGCCTGGCTGGCTGATGGCACCGCCTGCCTCTCACTTTCTGAGCCAAGCATCCCTCCTCTGTCAATCAGTGCCCCGCAGCCCCTCCTTGCTAAGGCAGTTAGGAAAAGGGACAGAAATAACACATGAATGGGTCTCCCAGGGCACCCGGCACCTAGCAGGTGTGCAGCAAATCCATTTGCACAAAACTCCACTCTGCTCATGTCCACTGACTTGACAGTGACCACTGCCATTTGCCACCATGTGACATCAACATCTGGAAGGGGTGACTGCCACCCTGGAGCCTCCGTGTGGTCTGGCTTCTTGCACTTGTGCCTCGTGTGCCCTTTCATGTGGCCCTGATGCGCCCTCCTGCTCACTTCAGCTCTGCCTGGTGTCTCTCAGAGCAAGCCCCTTATCCAGCACAGACCCCCTCTGCCTGGACACAGGAATAGCTGAGTGGTGGCTGCAGAGCCTGGTGTAGAAACCCTCATTAGCTGCAGTTTGATTACTGCCTGCAGCATAGGTTTTTAATAACAGTTAAGTCCCAATTAGTTGCTTGTTACTTCAGGAATAATTACTGATAGTGGCCCTTTGTCTGTGTGCTCATTCTCACTGCATTCCCAAGCTGCAGAAATCTACAGGCGCTGGCATTTTTAGCTGGGGTTCCGGCGGCGGGTGGGAGGGGGTGTTTGCAGAGAGCTGTGGGTTTCACTGAGGTGCTGCTTTGGCCTGAGGTGAGAGTGCCAGTGGCTATTCACAGCCCTGAGGACACTTCTGCAAAAAAGCTTAGGCCTCCATCTTGAGCTAGGGATACAGGCTGTCCACAGGGCTACTGGCCTTTAGCTGGGGACCATGCTAAGCCCCAGCCATGGACCAGGGGAGGGACAGATGGCACCACCCACCGCCAGCAAGGGGCACAGCCACACTTCTGATCCAGCTGCCTGCAGACCTGTGCCGTCAGCAGAGCTGGCACGTGTTGGACACTGACTGTGGGCCTGGTGTGATTCTGGGGCATCTGCCTGAAACCTACTCCTGGAGCCTTTGAAAGCAGCTCTCTGAGCCCTGCTTTGCAGATACAAAAGTTTGGGCACGCTGGGGAAAGGTTAGTAAGTGGCTCAAGGTCACCCAGTCATGGGGGCTGATCTAGCAAATTCCTCCCACTGCTGAGCCTTGGACCATGATGTTATCCTACTTCTCCTCAACAGGACTCGGCCCCTTGCAGAGTAGCACCCACCACAATGTAGCTAGTCCCTTGCTCTGCCTTTAGTTGGCCCTGAATGGCAAACGCTCTGATGGTCAGTTTTGGTGGCCCTCCAGGGGGACGGGATCGTTCCCGGGTTGTATCTGGTTCCAACTGTGTTCTCAGAAAGCTTTTGCCTATATGTGTGCTCTGGGCCGTGCTAGCCAGACGCCTTTGTCCTTAGCATGTCTTCAGCTTCTGGCAGGCAGAGTTCTGAGCCTGACCCGGTGGCTGAGACTCAGGCCACCCCGGTTTGGAGGTGACAAAGCCCTCTTTGCCATCATGCTGGCCAGCTCTCTATCCTTTTCTCTGTGCCCTCTCCTCCATCCCTCATGACCAGCTTGTCAAGGGTGGAAGCCACACTGGTGAGTCAGTGATTTGCTTTCCTTTCTTCTCTTCTCTATTATGCTCTGTGGTCTATTTCCCCAGGAGAGTCCTTGCCGATGAAACTGCAAGCCACTCGGCTGGAGGAACACGCTGCGGCGCGTCCTTTCTTGTGTTTTTCTTCCTGCCTCCTGTTCGTTTCTTCCACCGGGCCAAACCATGATGGTGTCTTATTGTGAATAGTCTGGGCTCCTCTGTGCTTGGAGGCTCATTTGGAAAATTGTGTCCACAAGGCAGAAACGCTCCACTCTATCCCCGAGACAAAGGGGTCCTTTGAAGGTCCTAAGGGCTTGGGATTAAGTAAGCAAGCAAACAAGCGTGGCCTCTGAGGAGAGAAGCCGGGAGGGAGGGTGGAGGAAAGCAGAAAACCACCGCGGAACGCCAAGCCTCGGTTTATTTAGATAAGGGAGCTTATTTGGGTGTATTCTGTGCTTGTGTCTGGGAGGGGTGAGGAATTCTCTTGAGATCCAGTCCAGAGGCACCAGGGCTCCTGCCAGGATGCCGCGCTGACCAGTCTTCCTGAAGTGTCAGGTGAAATGTGTGCTCCGGGGTCATGCTGCTTGAGGAAGAGCGTGTGGACCGCCTGGTCTGCTTTTCCTGTTCCTGGGAGCTTCTCCTTTGCTCCAAGGCTCACGTACGCCGGCTCACATACGCCTTGCCTCTTCCCAGCTGTTCTTCCAGAAGGATCTGTCCAGAAAATCTCAAGCCTCAGCAGGTCTCTCCTCTCCTTGGCTCTGTCTAGTGATGTAATACATCCCTGCCCTTCTTTGGGCCCTTCACCACAGAGCCAGGGGTAGGGGTGTTGGTGCCAACAGCTTATTGGTGAGGTGACTCTGGGTAGTACTAAGAGTGAGAGAGCAAGCAGGAGCCCAGTGGACAGTGTGTTAGTGGTGGGTACTGTGTGTACAGCTGGGGTGCAGGATGGGGGGCTGTATTTGGGGCACCATGGAGGACACACCCCAGGACCATCCCACTGAGGAGGGGTAGAGAATCCGGGTGTGGGTACCCCATTCCACCTGGCCTGCCCCATTTAGCGCACAAGCACCCTCTCCATGAGAGGATACCCACGACCAACCGTGTCTGGGGGTAGGGACAGGTGACAGTCTGTGTCTGACCACCAGATAAGCCCAGTAGGAGATACCAGGGTGTCAATGTCATCCACTAGAACAATGAATTGCTCTGACATTGGCAGCCTCAGACACAATAGCGATCATCAATAGTTATGCAGAACCTCTAACCCGTATGTACACATTAACCTCATTGGTTCCCAGAATCTTCCAGGTTGGACAGCCATTGTCACCTCAGGATAGCATTGTGGCTTAGCACATGGCCTCCGGAGGCAGCGTGCTAGGTTCCCTGGGTAGCTGTGTGACCCAGGCAACTTCTCAGCTTCTCCTCACCCCTCCAGCCTGCACACCTGCAAAGCGGAGTACAACAGCTCCTACTTCACGGTAACACACACCAAGAAACTAAAGCTCAGGGAGGTTATCATGCGCCGAAGATGTGGTCTCTGTGGAAGGAGCCTATGCCTCCGGCTTTCTGCCGCAGCCACCATCTTCGTACCGCACGACACCACTGCGTTACTATTAATATACAGGAAAGCACCTTGTCCGCAAGTGCTCCACGGAGGCTTTGGTGCTGAGCGGCCTAGTTCCCGGCCTTCCTCACAGCTGAGACAGCTTTAGCCACTCAAGGGCTTCAGTCTGGCTTCTTAGTGCTGCAGTCAGGTCTCCGCATAACTGGCCTTGGGCACAGTGCCCAGTGTGCTAATGGCGGAGTTCCTGAAGGTTCCCACTGTCCCTTTGATGCCTTCCTCCAGAGCTGCCCCATGGAATTTGCACTCCGGTCAGCCCTAGTTTCTGTCACAAGTCCCAGGGCCACATCTCCCTTGGGCTGACCTCCACACAGCCCTGCCTCAGCCTTCACCCCAGACCGCTCGCCTCCCGTTCCTCTCCTACCCCCCCAGGCCCTCTGAGCACCCCTCCTGGGCTCTGAGCCATCCTGCCACTACTCTGTCTCAGTTGCTCCAGTCTGGGCTCCCTATCCTGAAGAGAGGTCCTTGCAGACAGAGCTAGAAGGGACTGTCCCTCCTTCTGTTTATTTAGCCATTGGTAAATAACAGACTCTGTCCCCAGCATGTGGCTGGAGAGAGTGAACGAGGTGGAGTGACGAGGACAACAGCAGGAGAGATAGCAGGGCCATACTCGGCAGGACCCCTGAGCCCCAGAAACCCTCAGCTTTACTCTAAGTGAGACAGAGGGCTTTGGAGGGAGGAGTTAAGCAGGGGATAATATTTTATTGGGTTTAAATGTTTTAAAGGATTACTCCAGTGGTTGTGTGCACAGAGGGGAACAGCGGGAGGTCACCGCCATACTCTGGGCAGAAAGAGCACTGGCTTGGCCCGGGGGGGTCACGTGGGGTGATCAGTGTGGCCATGTTCTGAATATTCTTTAAAAGCAGAGTTAATAGGATTTGCTAATGGATTGCATGTGCTGCATGGAAAAGATACATCAGAAATGCTTCCCAGAGTTAGGGCTTGACCGATTGCAGGCTGGAATTGTCGTCAGAGACAGGCAGCTAGGGAGGCACTGTTGGCCAGGACTGTGGACTGCTAGGCACATAAAGCTATGGAGCCTTCATTTCTGCCAGGAGGTGGCCCAAATACCCTGCAGGGGTCACACTCTTTAAAAGTCACTGCAGCCTGAGGAGAAGGTCCTCACAGGCTCTCATGATCCAGGGAAAGAGACCAAGATGTCAGAAAGCCCCACGAGTAAGTGCGTTGCAGAGTGGGGTTAGAGTCCAGGCAGGGTGTGTCGGGCTGATGCCTCTAACACAGCACAAGGCTGCTGCCTGCTATGGGCAGCAGTAGGAGAGGGATGGGAGGAGGGATCTTTATTTAGGTAACAAATGCCTATGGATTCGCTGCTCTAACTGTCCCTGGCTGTCCCCCAGGACCAAGCTCATAGAGTTCTTTCAGCCTTTAGGGAAAATCCCTTATCACAGGCCCTGCCCCATCTAACATCCTCTCAAGAAAGGCTGAAGGGGACCCCTGAACCTGACCCTGAGTGTGTTTACACCTGCACCTATAGCTGCTGGGAAATGTTTGCTTTGGTTCTTGCTACTTAAAAGTATATCTAACTCCAGAAAAGAAGACCTGATGGGAATGCTTACTTTTCTGGCTCCCAAACAATTTCTACATGTTATTTTAAAATAAGAAAAAGTAAAATAAATAAATAAATAAATAAAATGAGAAAAAGTCACAGGAGTCTAGGCTCTGCATAACCCACCTGCCCAAGGATGAGACAGCATAGGGCAGGGACCCTTCCTGGCAGATGCTGAGGGCTTGCCCTGTGCTACTTTGCTACTTGCCTAAAGAGGATTTACCCCAGAGGCTGCTTTCCTAGGGGCCTTCCCAGGGACCCTGAAACTGGGTCATTTCTTCCCTTCATGGCATCAGGTTTGGGATTTGGAAGTTCTGGGAGCCAGGGCTGGCAGGACACGGGCTCAAGGAGCTTCCCAGGACCCTGGCTGTGCTAGGCATGTGCCACCTTGTGCAGCCTGCAGCTCATCTCAGAGCCCAGAAATGAGGGAGAGCTGGAGGGTTGTTCCAGGAAATTCAGATTTATCTGACTTAGCAAGAGGTATGCTTTCAGGACCGAGTCTGAGTGCTATAATTTTATCTGTTTGCATTGCATTTGAGAACTCAGAACTACTCCAAGGCAGTTAAGCAGAGATCCCAGGGGGAGCTTGCTTTACTGTGAAGTTAGGAATCTTTGGTGACTGGCTCCCAAGCTCCTTTGTCTCATTACCAAGACCCTGTACAGGCTGAGCTTAGCTATTGTTCTTAGTTTTTTGTTTTTTAGAATACATTGCATGTTGTATATTATTCTGGGGCAGGCAATTAGATGAATGTTTTCACATTTTCTATTTTATTCTTACCTAATCTTGAGGCCCAAATATTATGCAAGTTGAGTATTCATTACTAGAAATGCATTGGACCAGAAGTGTTTCATAGTTTGCGGTTCTTTTGGACTTTAAAATATTTGTATAGCTTTTACTTGTGAGTATCTCTACAAATACAAAAATCAAAAGTCAAAAGTGCTACAAAGTCTGAAATGCTTTTAAGGCACTTAAGTTATTCTCTTCGAGTGTTCCAAAGTCTAAAGCTTTTTGAGAATCATGATGATGCACAGAAAGGTTGACGTTTGGAACATTTTGCACCTCAGATTCTCAGAGCAGAGATGTTACCCAGTACCGCTCACTTAGAGACCAAGAAACAGAAAGGCCAGCCTGCCTGAGGCATTGGGGCTGGCACTGGTGAAAGCCCCAACACTGTGTCCTGAGCCCCTCCCTGATCCCGCCATGGATGATGACACCTCTCTTTTCTATTCTTCTCTCCCATAACTGCCTGTTATGGTTCATATCTACTTGCCCCCAGAGCATCATGGAATCATGGGTGGGGCTTTGAAAGGTGACTGGATTATGGGGGTTTATAGTTGACTTGCTGTTAGAAGGTAGGGTCTGGCAAAAGAGACAGGTTGCTGCAGGTGTGGCCTGGAAGTGTTTCTCTCCCTTCCTGGCTCCTCCTTTTTCTCCACTTCCTGGATGCCATGAGGTGAGCAGGGTTCCTCCATTGAAACCTTTCACCACATCACTTTGGCCTGGAGTAGACTGACCATGCAAGGACTGGGATCTGTACCACATGAGCCAAAATAATCCTATCCTCCTTTAAGTTGCAGGTGTCCAGTATTTTGTCACAGCTGCAAGGAAAATGAGTATTGTTCTCCCCAAGCCATCCCTCTCAGGGGTCATCCTGAAGTCAGCTAACTCCTGCTCCTGAGGCCACTCAAGCAGGCACTTAACGCTAGTCTCTTCCAAGTTTCCAAGCTGCACCTGGCCTCCCTGTGTTCTCCAGAAGCACACATAGAGGGGATGCCAAGGGCCATGAGGAATTAAGAACACTGTAAATTACCTCTGCTGAGAGATATGGCTCCCAGAAAGTTATGGAATTGGCAGAGAAGCCTCCTGCAAGGCCTGAGCCTCGCTTGTGTATTATCATTTATGTTCATGTTTTATTGGGATAAAGGCAGTCCTGTAGGCTGGCAGCAGCACAACCCTACAGCCCTGTTGGAGATCTCGACAGACATGCAGAACCCCAGCTCCACTCTGGCTCCACTCTGGCTCCACTCTGGCTCCACTCACACAGAGCGTGTGTTTTAGTAAGATCTCCATCTGACTCACGGCTCTACCTGGCGTGTACATTTCACACATGGGCCAGGGAAGAGCAAGGTGTGCTTGCTGTTGCTCAGCATTGTGCCTGCTCTCCAGCACACTGGGTGTGCGCATTCTCTTCTTTCCTTGGGAGTTTGACAAGGGCACGTGGAAATGGCTCCCACCGTGTTGCTGGCTGAGCTCTCAGCTCCTGCTGAGAGGACTCCTAGAGGGTGGCTGGGTCCCCAGTCTCACTCTTTCCCAGATCTCCCCTTATCTGCCCCAGAAACTGGGACTCCTCTCTGTCCAGAAGACACATGGGGTGATTGTCTTTAGCCCCCTGTCCCTGCTCTGGGAGGCTGGGGACCAGCTCAGTTCTACTTGCCTTCCTAGGCTCCTGCATGTTACGGGAAGCTCCACCTGGTGAGCAGAAGAGGTGTTGCCCTTCTAAGTGGAGCAAGTGAGACAGCTGTCACCAGAGGTTGCAGTTGGAAGGTGACAGTCCTGCCCAGATCTATGCCACAGCTTGCTGTCTAATCCACTAACCGTCTGCCTTCCTCCAGAGGGAGAGCCAAGCAGGAACTTCCAGCAGGTCCACTTCTCCACTCCTCACTCCACGTTTTTCCTTGGCCTTGGAGCCTCTTGGTTTGGCTCCATTGAGAATAAAGACAAGAAGAAAACGAATACTGCACAGGCCCACTAGGCAGAGTTTAAGTCAAGAACTGGGATTACAGGCTTCTGATCACTGCTTGGCAGCAGAGCAGCATGTGGAAAGAGGACCCAGGAGGAATATTCCAAGCCCTTTCAGCAGATCCTTCCCACAAGACAGCGGCCACATGACCCCTGACTTGTTTCTTTATTCTTCTTCATTTTTCTGCTAGCCCAAGAGAATAAACACAATTCCAAGAATCACATGAGCCAAGTGCCCCTTCAGTTTAGGAACTGCGGTATGCATGAATGCTTTCTCCAGAATTGCCCTATTCACCCATCTTCCAGTGGGGACCGACAGACAAAGCCCAGGTTGCTGGCCAGCAAGAGCCAACTTCGTATTCAGCTCTGTGCCACCATGCCCTACTGCATTCTTGCCCAGCAAGCAGGCGGTCTGGGACTCTTCCGAGCTCCAGCTAGCAAATAAAAGACACAGGTTCTTCTGGGCAGGGCTGTGCTGCAGCTATAAGCCGTGTATGTGCTATCAGTAGTGAGGTGCCAGGCTGAGCTCCTTTCCTTAGGCCTGGGCTCCCCCGTCTCAGCCACCACATGCCCTCTCATGCAGTGTCCAGGATGCCAGCTGAAGCCCCGCAGATGTCATGGTGAAAGAAAGCCCTGGCAGGGCACAGCCAACTGGCTCGCAGGGCTCATTATGCGTGAACAATGGTGCCCTTGACGCTGGGCCCTGCCAAGGCCACCCTGCGTGTGAGCACACCTCCTCAAAGGCTCCATGGAAACAGGAGCGTCCCTTCCATTTGATGAAACTTGTCTTGTGTCAGCCATGATTGGGCGGTGCAAAAGAAGTCCCTACGTCACATGGGTGTGTACTGTCTCACACACTCACATGTGTGCACACTCACTCAGAGGGAGACAGCAGCACCAACACTACCAAATATGCACTGCCCTCAAAGAAACACAGTTTGCTTCCCTTTCCTCGAGAGCCAGCCTTGCCAGTTTCCTCTTGGGACAGTAACAAATTGCCACCAACTCCAAGGCTTAGAACAGCACAAGTGCATTAGCTTCTGGAGCTCAGGGTCTAAGGTCAAGGTGTACGCAGGCTGTGTTCTGCCGGAATCTGTTGCTCCTCCTCTTCCCCAGCGTCTGGAGGGCTTCTGTATTCGCTGGCCAGAGACCAACGTCAGTTGCACGTTGTAACCTCAGTTTCATTTCATCGTTCCTTCCCTCTCTCCCTCTTCCATCTTTGGGCTTGTCCTAGTCACTTTCCTGTCACTAGGACAGAACACCCAATATGCCCAATTTAAAGAAGGGACTTTATTAAGGTTCATAGTTTCTCAGGGTTTCAGTCCATAACAGGCTGGCAGAAAGGGCAGGAAGGAAGGACGTGAAGGAAGGAAGAGCTGCTCATTCCATGGTAGTCAGGAAGCAGAGGGTAAAGGGAGGAGCCACAGCAAGCATCCCCTGACCGCCCCCAGCCAGGCCCCACCTCCTGAGCACTCGTAAGTGGATGAATTCACCAGGGAGTACAGTGCTCCCATGATCGATCGAGTGCCTTCCAAAGCCCCACCTATGGGTGCAGAGCAGCCCGAGGGGTTCCCCTGGACCCACCTGTGCGATCCACAATGGCCTTCCTGGGTTAAGGTTCTACTCACATGGCCCCAGCACAGTCACAAGCAACAAACCCACCAGTGGTGCCAGTGAACCCTCACTGTCATCTCAGTCTCACAAGGGGGCTGCAGGCCTGGGTCAATGGAACCTGCACTCACAGTGATAGCAGAGAGGCTGGGCTTTTCCCATCCGAAGGCTCAAACCAGGCCGGAGAGCTGCTTCCTGCAGGGCTGCTTTCCCTTGGGCAGAGAGGCCGCCCTTCACTGGACATCGGCTGAGTCCCCAGGGACGCAGGCTGGAGGGGCTGAAGGGGAATCCTGGAGTTCATTTGGGAGGCTCAGCTCTGCTCCTGAAATGCATGCCCTCCTATTTTAGTTCAATTTAATCTTCTTTTTTTCTCTTCATAAGTCAACTTGTTTCCAAGAGGCTGCAAGGAGATTCAAGTTGTATGAGTTAACACAAAACAATAACCTAGTGTGGAAGAGGAGTCAGTGGGAAAGAGCACGCAGTCGATTATAGCTAAGGCCACGGTGCCGAGGTTCAGGCAGGCTGCGTAGAGCAGAGCAGGCTGCGACAGCAGCCCTGGGAGGTCTGGAGAACAGATCCCGAAGCCTTAGGAAGCTCTCACCACTTCAGCAGTGGTCTCTCCACTAAAAAGCGTCGGGATAGGGCACTTGCTCTTTGCTTTCAACAAGAGGCTGGCTGGATGGAGAAAAGGCAGGAGAGAGGCAGGGAGGGTGTACAGCCCCTTGTCTCCCTGCTGTCCTGAGTGTCTTCCTCCCTGCCCACCTCTGCCTCAGACAGGCTTGCATTTGGAGGGTCCCCTGGGAAGAGAGGGGAGGGGAGCAGAGGGGCTGCCCTTGGCTTCTGGTGTGGTGAGGGGTCCAGAGCCAGCTGCCAGGAGTTGGGCTGTGGGCAGACTCTGCCAGGCTGTACACGTGATCTCTTGAGGAGGTAGAAGGGGCCTGAGCCGGCCTTGACATCCGAGCCCAGCCACCCCCACTAAGCCGCCCTGCAACTCGGAGGGGTCACTGTGACTCTTCCAGCCCAGGGTGCACTGGCTCTGAAATGACTTCAAGGTGGATGAGAGCCAGCCCAGCTGCCAGGGCCAGGATCTCTGCTGTTTCCTGGAGGGGTGGCCTTCCACACGTTAGTTAACCTCCTCCTCTCCACATGTCCTGAATAGCATTACTAACTGCGAAGGTTTGCCACGAGAAGCAAATGAACCCAGTCATGTGAGCATTCAGCACGGCCCCTTGGACTTTGGATGCAGCTCAGTAAATGTCCAGTGATGACTGTCACTGACCCCACAGGCCCCTGCCAACCTCAAGTGCAGCAAGGGACCTTCCGCATGCTAGAGACCCACCTGGCACTGCGTCTGAGCTGCCCGCCTCACCAAATACAGAAAGCCATCGGAGGGAGGGTTGTGGCCTTAAACTGTGGTGGGTGGCACGACCGGCTGCAAACGAAGTTCATGTGAAAAGCCCAGCCCCAGAAAACAAGTGCAACAAGGGCGGCTTGGGACTGGGCATACAGCGAGGGGCTGGCCATTGCTCACTCTGTTCATGTCCACTCCAGCCCCGGCCACCAGTTCCCCCCATAAGCTCCCCACAGGAACCCACCACTGCTGTTAACACAGATGGAACCCCCAAGCCCTAGCAGGGGTTTGTGCCTTTCTTTTTCTCCACCTTCTCTTTCTCTCTCTCTTTTAAAGTTAATAAGCCATATCTTTTAGAGCAGTTTTAGGTTCATGGCAAACTTGAGTTGGAGTGGAGTCCCCATAGAAGTACAGCCTCCCCCACTGTCAGTATCCTGTCTCAGAAGAGGACAGCGGTTGCCAAATCCTGTCACTGTCACCCCGAGGCAGGACACTAGGGCTCCCTCCTGGCCCAGCACTCTCTTCTCTACACATCGCAGTGGCGTGGTGGGTGCCCATCTGGACGCAGACCAGGTGGCCTTGTCACGCGGAGCCAGGTGTCTGCCGTGTGCTGCAGCCCTCTGCTCTTTTGGCAGCTGCTGTTGGGAATTTCCCAGACGTTTCTATGCAGTGGACAGCCAGGCCCTACAGAGCAGTGAGACGACGGCCAGGATTTCCCCCGCTGGCATGCATGCACCCTCTGTTTCCTGGACCTCTTCCTTATAGACCCCTCTGGCCACCAGAATACTTTCATTTTTAGCATTCAAAGCGCTACTGTTCTTTGAGGCTTCATAGCCTCACCACTGGGACCATTCTTTCAGGCTCAAACGCCACCTAGAGAAATGGAGGCAGAGCCAACAGGTGGCTGAATGCCTGAGCCCAGAGGACACTCAGAGTGAGTTTTATGCTCACCCTGGAAAGCCGGGCTCACACATGCCCCTTCCCCATCTCAACGAAATACTCTCAGCAGAAAATGCACATGTAATAAGTTTATATATTTCATGTCCATATAGTAATTACCTGTTCAGGACCTAAGTGGATTTGTGTTCATAGTCAGACTTCACTTAACGTGGGAAACTTGCCTAAGTCCTCTGTGCCTGATTCCTCATCTGTACAATGGGTATCCTATGAAAGGACCACCTTTGTGGTTGCCACGAAAGTCCGGGGAGATATTGTACACGAGGTCCTGGCAGTGGCTAGCACTGAGGCTATATTCCGTCGGCGTTTGCTTCTCTTTTGCAACGGTTGTATTTCACAGGTGCGTTTCATCTGCAAGATGTGATTAAGACAGCTATGGAGAGTGTTCACATTTTGAGAAATCTATTATTGGACTAGACATGTTGGCATTAACTCCCTCAAAACGTTCCCCTCCCTTTAAGTACACCTTGCCATCCTCCTTGCCACTTCCTGAAGCAATTCTAGAAGCCTCTTTGGTGTCTGGCTGCAGTGCCTTGGCCGCCTCAGGGTCCTGAATCAGTTCAAACCATATACACGTATTACCTTGTGTAAAATCTTTCTGAGCTCTGAAAGGGGCAATGGTGAAGGTGGCATGGGAGGGACATGTGTCCCTGGGGACCTGCTGCGGTGTGGGTCTCAGCGCAACACTTTCTGCCTACCCAGCACCCGCGCTGTGCTGGGTCTGGATGCACCGCCTGGTGCTCTGTTGCTTTTCATGGAGCCAGGGCAGAGCCATCAAGGAGGCTGGGTAGCTGTATTTCTCTGGACGCTGAAGCCATAAGCCCATCCATGGCAGCGCCAACTGCCTCTGACCCTGCAGTTGAGGGTCCTGCACTGCCCCAGTCCACACCCCATGCCTGGGATTGGGGCTCTGCCTCCCCATACCACCTCTGAGCTGTTTGTTTTCATGGCCCCACTTTATCTGACAACCCACACACAGCTCTGCAGCCCTGGGGCCATCTCACTAGGCTGCGGAACTTTTACAAGCAGTGGAAACAGTACCACAGTGGAAACATTGGCAGATTTGTTTTTTTTTTTTCCCAATGTTTCCAAAATACCTAGAGCCCAGCAGACTATGTGTGTCCACATTCAAGCACATGTGTCCCTGTCGGAGTCCTGAGCCAGGGCCCGGGGCACTGGAGCACGGCTCTGCACCGCATTTCAGCGCGCTGCCCTCTCTCTTGGGGTTCGCAGATGTCCCTTTTTGCTCGTTTGTGCTGGTGTTGTCTGTGCCTCTGCGGCTGGTTTGCCTGTCCCACTAGTGCCCGAGGCCTGCCGGGTGCAGCCCGCCTCTCTCCAAAGGGTGTCCGGAGACACGGGTAAATGATCCTTCACTTCTGCTGTGAGGCTCTCCCCGGACACTGTGCCCTGGGGGAGCGGCGAAGGCTGCGGGGAATGTTTAGTCTGGAAGGCAGGCAGGCAGGCAGGCATGCAGCTGGAGACTCCCCGCGGAGCACCCAGGCAGCGAGCTACATCCAGGCTGTTCCCAGTGCCCTGGTGACGGAGGACGAGCCTGTCCCCACATGCCCTGGCTCCCAAGCACAGGAGGCTCCTGCCCAGGCAGTGCAGGCTGAAGACGGCTTCTCTGGCACAAGTGTCCAGCGGGCGCCTGGCCAAGCCCGGGTGAGGGAGCCAGGCTCCTTATTCTTGTTTTCCTTCCCTTGGTTCTTTTCTCAGGAGGCGAAGCTTTTAAGCTCATTTGAGACTGTGGCATTAGTAGAGAGATGAAGAAAGAGTCCGGGGCGCTGGCCTCGGCAGAGCAGACTTGTTCCTGGGTTTGCCGTATACCGAGCATACCAAGCGTAGTACAGTAGTAGGGTCAGTGTCTAAAATTTTAAAGATTTATTACAGTAAAAGACACATTGCCCTTAATCCCACTCAGAGTAGTCCTCCTCGCTTCAAGCGTGCTCATCCCACCCCTCTTTCCGCTCTCCGAAGCAGTTGTAGAAGTTGTCTCTCACGCCTGTCCAGCTGCATTCTCGCGGCTGTCTTGAGGCCGCTACCCATTCAAAATCTTTGCCTTTCATCTGGACTTTCAGAGGTTGCCCAGTGCCCGATCCAGAGAATGAGGTGACGGCAGCAGCTGGACAGGTCGTGGCGGTCCTGCACTTCCTTTGGGTGGTACCTGGTTGGCCGTGGCCTTCACTGTATTTTTGATCACACCTCATAAAGCCACTCACAAAAGAGTTCTTCCTTCAGAGCTGCCTCTGGGAGAGGCGAGAATGATGACATGCGTGTGGTGACAGCGTGAGGAGAGAATTCTGAGGGGATGAATGGTTTCTCAAAACTTGGAACGTCCACCATCCGTATTGATCTCCATCAGCTTTGTGGAATGCAGAGATGGGGACAGCTGTGTCAGAGCCCCTGAGTGTGCTCCTCTGTCAAATACGTCTGGTGACATTGCCCTGCTGCTTATCTGAGGGTCTGAATGGTGTCCATCTCAGTTACTCTTCTCACATTGCTGGGACAAATACCTGGCACCCAAAATGCAGGAAGGAAAGGTTTATTTAGCTCACAGTCAGTGGAGGTTTCAGTCCATGCTCGGCTGGCTCCGAGGCAGGGTGACACATGGCAGCGGTGAAGAGCAGACACCAGAAGGCAGTGGCAGCAGCCCAGGCAGCTAGCCAGCCTCTCTTCCCTGCTCACACTGATGCAGATTACCTGCCCCAGTGCAGGTACAGCACCCACACCCACAATAATCCATCACAAATTCCAGAAGCCACCGCATGGTGGCATGAGGCTTTGGGAAGACACCTACACATAAACCATAATGGTGTCCATCCTCTGTGAGGTATCTAGCAGCTTCTGTGTCCCCACATTGTCTCTAGAGGTCACTGGGCAGCCTGGCTTTCTGAGAGGACCAGGAGGGTGATGCTACAAATTTCTAGGAAAATAGCTACCTGTTTCAGATGCCCTAGATGGGTTGGTGCCCTAGAGGGGGTGTCCTAGTGGGGTGGTGGTCTCGGCTTTGTAAATGCCATCTGTAGCTACTTTCACTTGAGTCTGAGTCTTCAACCAAAGGAGGGGGAAGGTGGGGCTCCACAGTCAGGGGCCTGGGTCCAGGCTCTACCCTACAGGGCTACCTTGGGTCAGTTCCTCCACCCAAGTCTGTTCCCTTGTCTGCCACAAAGGAGCAAGCATAACACCTTCCATCCAGGGCCACAAGGAAGCCAAAGTAGAAATGAGTGACATGTCATGATGTGCCCTGCACAGGGCTGCTCATCACAGCAGAAATATGCACACCACGAACGTTCCCACACAGGTCCTCACAGTAAAGAGAGGCGCCGGGCACACAGAGCACAGCCCAGAAGGCCCTCATTGTCAGCCTGATAGCTGCATCTGGTGCTATAATCCCTAGCCAAGCAGCCGAAGCCCTCCCAGCACCCCTTGGGATGGCCTCTGCAGGTGCCTGCTCCCCACCTGGGGTCACACGCCTGCCCTGCATCCCCTCTCCAGATCCCCTCTCCCTCTCTTCTCCCCTCCCTTCCACCATCACTCCCTTCTGCCCTCGCTCCCTCCCTCCCTCCTTCTTCCAGACACCCAGCTCTTGAGGTCACCTGTTGCTGAAATGTAGGAGTGGCCGGGACAACTGTGTTCCCACAGAGGTGGAGGCCACTCCTGGTGTCCACAGCACACAGGCTCCTGCTCAGCCCAGGGTTCTGTCCTCACCTTCCACCTGGCCTCTCTTCCTACCACCCCAGAGTCCTTGCTTGCCCTCACTTCCAGCCCTCATGTACCCGGCCCTGGTGATGCTGGGGTCCAGGCAGAGCACTGGGGCCCGCTCTCTTGCTTCTCCTTCTCTTTCCAGACCAGAGTCTTAAGAGGCTGGTCAAGAGTCTTTCCTAGATGAAGAATAATAATCATTATGATGCTGTGCAAGGAAACCCCCAG
>NW_004524735.1:6018298-6054384 GCF_000260255.1 Octodon degus | reverse complement strand
TTGTCACGGAAGCATGGCCTACTCTGTCCCCTTCGCCCCTGCCCTTCCTTCCTTGGAGTCCTCCTTCCCAAAGCTCAGCTTGTTTCCATCCAGAATCCTTGTGCCCACCCTTCCAGTCCTTTCAGGCTGTCACCTGGCTCGGGCACCTCCACTGAAGTTCTGTCCCCTTCTGGATGGCAGAACTTCTGTCTCTCCAGTGCCTTTGGGAGCTTCCAGGGTGAGAGGCGTGTGTGCCTCTAACTCTGGGCCCCCAGTGTACCCGCACAGCCTGCACCATGAGTGCTCCCAAAAGTTCAGATAATCCTCATCTCCATGTGGCCGTAGGTCACCTCTAGCTTAGGCCACCTCCCTGAGGATGGGTATGCCTAACTATCCATGCTGTCTGTACCACGGTTAGCTCCACGAAGACTCTGTGCCCAGGCCCAAGTTTTCAAGCAAAACAATAGGAAGTCTGACTTCTGGTTCTGCCTCTACTATGTGCTGGTCATTTGGTACTGGAAGGGTCA
Organism: Octodon degus; assembly: GCF_000260255.1. Classification (NCBI taxonomy): domain Eukaryota; kingdom Metazoa; phylum Chordata; class Mammalia; order Rodentia; family Octodontidae; genus Octodon; species Octodon degus. The sequence goes on along the minus strand of NW_004524735.1, from coordinate 6,053,878 downwards.
TCGAGCTATGGCACACCTTGGTTTTCTTGGGTACTAGAGAATGGAGACAAATAAGGATGGTGGCTCTCAGACTCGATTAGGGGAAGGGAAGGGACAGGCTCGTGGAGGCAGCCCCCGCTCCTATCCCAGGTGACTCCTCCGTGCTCTGCTTTATCTACTGTGCTTCCACACAAGATTGCATCCACATAATAACTGTTTTGCTTTTAAAAGAGAAAGAGCAGAAGAAGGAGAAAAGAAAAAGGGCAAGAAAATTGGTAAAACCCAAGGCCTAGATGTTGTCTGAGGACCTTTCTAGCTTTGCCGGGCAGGATTAGCCATTTGTTGCACCCCATAAAATGCCACATAAGACAGAAAGCAACAGCAATTCTTTCCTTATGGCTTTGGGGCTCCTTAGCTCTTGTTTCTAGAGTCACTGACCATCCTCACCTTCTTCCCCAGACCAGACTGCTCAGAGAGCCTCCCCCGAGCTCTGCTTCTGCATTCAGCTCATGGGAACACTCTGGGCCCTGCACTCTTGGGCTCAGGGAGAGGCTTATGTTCAGTAGCTGGTGAACGCAAACCCCCAGCACAGCATGGCACCTAGCGACCGTCGGCATCCCAGGAGACCGCTGCCTCACTGGGCATCGTGCCTGGCTCGTGGCTGGGGCTTGCAACCCAAGGGTGGAGGTGGCTCAGTGATTAGGAGCTGTGTGCTCTGAGACATCTAATTAGCCTCCTCTTCCTGAGAGGGCATGGTTGTGAAATTTTTATTTCCATATTTTGCACACCCTCCATCAGTAAGTGAGACTCAAGCCAAAGCTTGCAGCTTCACTCTTTGCTTGCATTCCAGCTGTGCCAGTGGCCCCATCTCATCTTTCCAGGGTTCCCACCCACAGGGACCATGCCTGCTGGCGGGCAGGGCAGAGACACAGGGAATCACTGGTACATGTTCCTTCGAAGACCCATGTCCAAGATCAGGGCATGGAGGCCAGATGTTCTAGTTGTATTTCCTGCCTAGAAGGGGGGACATTGACTGTGCCCCTTCCCTCTTCCCCATCTGATTTCAGGAACTATGACGTGGCACAAATAATATGGGTTTGACATCACACAGGATTCATCTTTTGCCAGCAATTTCATTGACCTCTGCACCTTGTCCTTGTCAGCGTCCTTGTCAGTGGTCAGGAGCCCTGTACGTTGCATCCTGAGGCTGTTGTAACCCCCTTTCCTTGGGCACATAGCCACTAGGTTTTCCCAGTGAAATCACGTTTGTGGCATAGCTTTGCAAATTGAAGGTGCTGCCCTGTTAGGACTCACTCTCACGACTATAGACAGTTCTTGGTTATTTGAGCTTTTATTAAGTGTAGATGATCCAGATTCATCATTTTGAGATTTTTAGCATGGCCAGCTTCTTCAGCTTTGCTGCTGTCTGTTTTATGGTTTGTACCTTAGTGAGATCAGAAGTGATTTTTTTTTGGAGCAAGCCGGGTAGGGAGAGATGAACGTCCTGAAGCCGTTACTCATGGCAATTGTTCCAGTATCTTCAGAATAGGCCTTCCGCCTCTCTCCTACTTGGAAAATGACTAAGTTCTCACAGAGACTGTGAATGAAACACAATCGCTGAACCCTGACCTCTGCACGTCCTGCCCGACCAGGAGCGCGAGAGGCATACATCGTCAGCAGGCAGCTTCTGCGTAGGCGCCAGGCCCTCGGCTCAGAACTTTGGCCCACACGCTTCTAGGTGGATACTGCGAGGCCCACCATGCAGGCCAGGAAGCACAGTCCTTGGAGAGGAGCTTGTCACTCAGGCCAGGAGCTTGTCACTCAGTCAGTAAAGGGGTGAGAGCGTGCTGAGGAAGCTTCCTCCCTTGACTGCCCTGCGATCATCATCGTCACCCTTGTGTCCACCTCCCCCTGCAGGTTCTGAGCACCTTCGGGAGCAGGAGCAGTGTGGGCTCACCACAGTGCCTGGCCGAATTTTCGCTTTCGATAACAATCACGGAGACCGGTCCTTCCGAGCTCCAGGCTCCGCCCACCGCTGCCCACCACCTCTCCTCCCAGCCAGCCGCAGCAAGCACTTTTGCTTCCTGATCTCCTACGAGCAATGCAGGAGCCTCTGCTCTGCTGCCAGGCTGTTGAGGCAAGCAAAGGCCTGACCTGGGCCTGGGGCTGCTGGCAGAGCTCCTAGATCTGCCTTCCAGACAGAGGGGGTGGTCCCTGGCACTCGGGACCCTGGCCTTACCTGCCAGCAGGCCGCAGGGTGCTCAGCCGGCCGAGATGCTGCGCGACTCACAGCTGCTGGTGGAGCCAGAGGCTCAGAGGCCCAGAGCCCATCAGGCCTGGCCAGCGTTGCCTGGGGGTTGAGAAATGTGCTGGCTCCAGCCTGGCTCTGTCCTCTGAGACCTCTCGGGAGCCTGACCCAGATACCCCAAGTTTGCTCCTGCAGTGGCCGGGCAGCATGGCAGGCCAGGCCTGCCTGCCAGTGCAAGCTGGGGGAGAGTGGCTGCTCCTCACACCTGCCCTCAGTCCACATTCACAGGCCACGGCCAGGGGCAGCTCAGAGGACAGTCGGGGCGGACATGTGAGACTGGTGTCTGGGATGTCACGGAGAGACAGGCGCATCAGGCTTTAGCCTCTGTCCCTCGAGGCGTATTGGGAGGGGGCCCTGCAGAGGACAGGTGGGCTGGGTTGGACTCCAGCCTCTGGCACTCACCAGCCACATGTCCTTGGTGAAGCCACCTAACTTCTCCAGTGCCCCTGTAAATGACAATTTATTTTTTTCAGTATCAGGTATTGAACTCAGGACCTTGCACTTGCCAGGCAGGTGCTTATGCCACTGAGCTATATCCCCCGCCCCCATGCCTGTAAATTCAGCCTTCTTTTTCAGTTTTATTTTATTAACATGCAGTAGTTAATTGAACAATGTATTCAGTATGATATTTCTACACACATGTACAGCAGGGCTGATTAACTGCAGTCTCCCCTTATCCAATCCCTCCTCCCCCTCCCCCCTCCATACCGCCTCCTCAAGCTCTAATGACCACTGTGTTCAGGTCTACTTATTTTTGTTCCACAGATGAGAGAGACAGGCATTGTTTGTCTCTTTCTATGTCTGGCTTATTTCACTTTATAGAATGCCTTCGAGTCCCATCCATATGGCTATAAATGACAGTATATATATATATATATATATATATATATATGTATATATATGTTCTGGCTTCTGAAGATACACGTGATATCTATCTATCTAGATATAATATGCAATGATATATTGCATATTTAATGCATATATGATATATAATGATATATAATATATAATTATATGTATATGTGATATATTACATATATAGAGAGAGATCACATTTTCTTTATCCATCAGTGTATTGATGGGAGCCAGGCTAATTCTGGACCTTACCTATTGCGAATAGTGCCTCACGGCACAAGAGCAAGCTGATTTCCTTAGTTATAGATTATCTTGGTCAACTCTTCCATCACTCACATAATTCCCAGCGTACACACCTTACAGGAGAAGAGGTTTACCTCGACTGATGCTTCCAGAGGATCAGTCTGTGGTCAGCTGGCTCTGAGGCAGAAACATCATAGCGGAGCAAAGATGCTCGCTGCGTGGCAGCCAGGAGGGAGAACAGGAGAACAGTGCTAGAGGAACAGGCTGGGGACCACGCATGGTACCCAAGGCTGTGCCTCCATGACCCACCCAGATGCGTCCAGAAATCCTTGAGCATTTCTTAATCAGTTACACTGACATATTAGAACTTGTGGTCACCGATCACAATTAATGAGTACCCACATACCCAGAAGTTGTAGAGCTGCATCATATGGCAGATTCATTTTTAAATATTTGAGGAACCTCCCTACCATTCTCCATAGTGGCTGTGGTAATATACACCCTCACCAACAGTGTGAGGCCCTTTTCCTCCTCATCTGCATTGGCATTTCTTTCTATAATTGCCATTCTAACTGGATCACGTTGCAGTCTTGATTTCCGTTTCCCTGATGGCTAAATGATATTGAACATTTTTTCATGTGCTCATCAGCTACTTGTGTTTCTGTTTTAAAGAAGTTTCTATTGATTAGGCAGAGCGCAACAGCTGGGGTTTGATCCCTGCTGCCAGCCCCACCCCTGGGGCACACTGAGCCAGCGATTGAGACTGGGCATGGTGGCATGGGCCTGTAATCCCAGTGCTTGGGTGGCTGAAAACAGGGGAACCACTGCAAGTCTGATCTGTGCATTGAGACCCTATAGACCCTGTAGACCCTGCCCTAAATACATAAAAAAAGAAGTTCCTATTGGGATTACTTGCCCATTTTTGATGGGATTGCTTGTTTTGTTGTTGCTGAAGGTTTTTTTTTATTATACAATCTGGATATTAACCCTCTAGCAGATGAGCAATTGGCAAACATTTTGTACTTTGACTTCACTCTCTTGATTGCTTTCTTTTTTATTTTTCCTTGATTGCTTTCTTTAGTGTGCAGAGGCCTTTTAGTGTGAGGCCATCCCATTTATGTATTTTTGCTCATATGTGGATTTCTAAGCTAGTGTGATTAAACCGCCTAGTAGATTCGTGATAAAAGCGTGCCCCTTTCTCTCACACTGTGCATGAGTTTCTAGCTTCCTCTTTCGCTCTCATCTCTGTCCACAGCACACAGAGAGCCCAGAGCTCAGGCTCCACCCTGACCACTGGCCAGAAGGTTTTCCATATGGACTGGGCTGTGTACCTAGCTGTCCCTATTCTACATGTGGGTCGCCACCGTCCTCAGCAAACGTGTCCTGTAAATGCATAGGTTATTATGGAGGAAGGCCTGTTCACAAGTAACATTTGCAGCTCACCCCACTTACCATCTACTCATTTGTTCAAAACAACACTTGCTCAGCGTCTGCTCTGGGAAAGGCCCCGTGTTCTGGAGCTCGGGAACGCAGAGCTGAGCAAGGCACAGTGCATACCTAAGTCCCCTAAAGGAGATGTGCAGGGGAAGAGACAGTTAGAATTCCAGGGAAAGAGAAATTGGCAAAATTCCATTGGCAAAAGAAAATACAGAATTCTGTCACACTTCAGTGATGAGGCTCCTAATTCAGCCTGGGAGACCAAGGTAGGCTTCCCAGAAGAGGTGGCTGCAAGTGCTGAAGGACAGCTAGGAACTTTCAGACCAAAACTGGAGGGAAGGACGTAGAGAGATGGTGTGCAAAAGCCTGTTATCTACAAGATCGTGCCCACATATGTATTAGAATATGCTAACTATTTATTGGAATATGCTAAGTACCTATTTATTAGAATATGCTGAGTACCTATGTATTAGAATATGCTAACTGCCTAACTCCCATAACAAGCATCCCCAAAGTGGCAGTGATTTCATCTGATAGAAGTTTGTTTCTGGCTCATGCAATGGTCGAGTGCTGCTGCTCCCAGCTAGAAGGCTCTAGGCAGTGTTCTTCCTCCCTCAGTGCAGGGACACCAGTGTCTCCTATCTTGCAACAGGCCTGCTTTGGAACCTTAGAAGCCATCACTTCTATTTGTGTCCCCAGGAGGAAAAGGAAGTGGTTTGGGTGAGTGCTTGTTAGAACCTCCTTTGCCTACATGGAACAAATTTCTAGGTATTAGAGTACCTTGGAACAAAAGTTATGGACAGGGCTGGTGAGATGGCTCAGTGGTCTAAAGCACCTACTTAGAACAAGCTTAGCAAATCACAGGGACCACGGTTCAATCCCCCAGCACCACATGCCAGCCAGCCCCGCCCCCTGGTGGGCTGCGCTGGCCACACACACACACACACACACACACACACACACACACACATAAATAAATAAAATTAAAAAAAAAAAGTTATGGACAGGGAGTGACAAGAGAAAGAGGCATGCTGGCTAGACCAGTGTATGCAGGCAAAATAAGCCAAGCTAGGGAGTTTGTATTTTATCCTGAAAATAAGGCAGAATCAACAGAAAATTTTAAACGGAGTAGTGACAATCAAATTTGCTCTGCGGCCCAGTTATTCCAACAGTGCAGAGGTCAGATGGGGGCAGAGAGGGAAAGAGAGGGAGCAGAGGCAGTAGAACAAGCTGGAGAAGTGTCCTAGTAATCAGCACCAGCTTCCCTCGAGCCCAAGTGGGAGAGGAGGGAGCTGGGGTCTGTCCGAGTAGGCAGTGGGGGTGATCGATGGGGGTCCGCATCGCAGCCAAGCCTCCAATAACTTTGGTCTATTCGAGTTCAATGGCAAATTGAACCTCACGCTCATGCAATTGCAATCGATACAGAACTGGGCCACTGATCTGGGAGCTGTCTGTACACGTCCGAAGCTCACCTAGGGCCCCGGTCAACAGATTTGGCCGCACATATGCTACACTCGGGCATTGCTCTCGGTATCTTGGTGTCTGTGTCTTCTGCTCTGGGTGTCTCTCTCTACTCTACTGGGTGTCTGCTCTCTGCACCCTTTCCTCCTCCTGAAGAAGCAATGGCTTGGGTCAACATGCGAGGGAAGACAGCAATTTCCCTGCCCTTGAAAGGGGCTGGATCTATAGCTCATCTTTCTCATCATCTTCTAGAAAACCTACCTGACATGCTGTCCAGGAAGGAGCCCTGCAGGCCACGGGCTGGAGCCCAGGAGGCTACTGCTCTGCTTTGAGCAGGGGGAGGGAAGGAGCCGAGTCCCCATAGGCAGCTTTTTATCTCACATTTTAAAGATGAGTTCTGAAATCTCTGTCTTCTTCCATTTACTCTGAAGGATGCCTCACACCTTCCCGATTAACACATAAGCTCTGGCCGAGTCAGAATCCACTTGGCACACATCCACACCTCATGAAATGTGATAATGAATTTCTTCTAAAAAATCAGGCAACTTCAGGGCTGAAAGCAAAAAACAGTGAAGCGAGCCAGATGTGGTCCCAGTGCAGCTCAGCAGCTCCAAGTTCCGGCTGCTGGGAAGCAGACAGTAGCAATACCCCTAGGCCTTTCTTTCTTCTATTCCACCCAAAGGAACAAATTTGCTATGCCCCTGGGAAGCCCCTCCCTCCCTCCCATCTGCAGAGCTGGAGTTGAAGTAGCTTGGGATCTGGGGACAGCCCCTCAGAAAGGCGTTGTCACTGCTGCTGCTGCTGCTGCTGCTGCTGCTGCTGCTGCTGCTGCTGCTAGCAATGAGGCCTGGCTCCAGGGCTTGTCCGAGGCCCTCCCACTTCCCTTCCTGCCCTGTGACACCAGTGGCCCCCACACTGACCAGTCCTGGGTGTGATGGGGAGGTGAGTGGAAATGAGGGAAAATACAGAGTAAGGGCTTGACCTTTGGGAATCCCCCGCCACCCCCTCCCCCACCCCCAGTCCTACTCCCCGCCCCCCAGTCTGGCTGCAGTTTATAAACATTCAGTTTCATCTGAGGCCTGGGTGGCAGCCAGGACAGCTCACTCAGAATCAGCATGGCTCAGGGGAAGCTAGGAAGGTGACTAATCTGGCCTCCATCGCGTTCATTACAACCAGTTTGTGTACATTAGTGAAGCCAGCTCTGTAAGTACCAATAAAGGAGGGAGGAACGCACCAGGCAGATAACTGAATTAAAAAACAGCCATTTGGACTTGAAAACATTTATAAGGTTCAGAGCAAAAGGAGACTTGGGGTTTGAGCTGCCCAAAGAACAAATTCCATTTCAGCCATTTGGAAGGGTATTTTCCAAAGAGTTTTCATAATGTGTGTTCTGAGAAGAAAGAGTACTTTGATCACTCGGGTCTCTTCCTCTTCCTCCTCTTCTTTTTTTTTTTGATACAGGGTCTTGCTAATGCAGTTTGGACTCATAGTGATCCTCCTGCCTCAGCCTCCCCAGTGCTGGGATCACAGGTGTGTGCCATCATGCCCAGTTTTGGAGTCGGCACGGCACACCTGGGATTCTGGGGCTGGCACAGCAAGCAGTACCAGGGATTGAACCCAGGTCCTTGTTCTTGCCGGGTAGGTGCTTAGACTGCCAAGCTATCTCCCCAGCCGCTCCTATGCAGAGTCTTGTAGGACTGTCATTTTAGAGATAACTCTGGAAAATACACCTGTGTATGTTACCCAAGTCCTTGACCTAAGAGAACATTTTAGGACAAACAGATAGTCCTGGAAGGAGAAAGGTGGGTTCAGGAATTGTGTTTACCCAGCCCAGGATTCTAGGTTGCTGGCCTAGGGACGCAAGTCAACATCTGGACCCAGATGTGCTGAAGTCCAAGTTCCATAGTAGACCCAGGCCTCATGAATGGACAAGCTGCAGGCAGGTCTTGCTCACTTTTCATCTCTGAGATGCAGTATCTGACACCCACAACTGCACAAGGGAAAGTTTATTTTGGTTCACATTCCTGTCTGTAGTCAGCAGGTACGAAGGCAGGACAGTGTGGCAGAGGGACGTGGTGGAGAGGAACTGCTCATGGTACAGGGGACAGGATGCAGAGGGCCTCAAGGGAGGACCCATGAGGAGACAAAACTCATCCAGGTCACACCCCTAATGACCTGTCTCTTCCAGCCAGGCCCCAGCTCCTAATGGCAAGTCAGCTATAACCTTGCATAATCCAATCACCTTCCAAAAGCCCCTCCTATGAGCACATAATGCTCTCCAGGGATCTCTAGAGATAAACCATAACAGGGTGGCATCAAGACACCAGGGTCAGGGCTGGCAAGATAGCTCAGCAGACTAAGCACCTGCTTAGGCAAATGTAGGGACTGGGGTTTGATCCCCAGCGCCGCATGCCTTGCCAGCCCCACCCCTGGGCTGGCCACTGAGACCCGGCATGGTGATGCATGCTTGTAATCCCAGCACTGGGGAGGCTGAAAACAGGAGGATCATGAATCTGAGTTGCATAGTGAACCCTGTACCAAATGGATAGAAAAGAAAAAGACACCAGGGATATTTAGCCTGGAAAAAAGATGACCTGGGATACATGGGCACTGTCTGCCTTTCTCCCAAGTTCCTGCCAAGAGACAGGGGTTGGCCCTTTCCTTGTGACCTCCAGGGAGCTGCGTGAGGGGACCAAGAGACGAGTGTTTCAGAGAGACACTTAGTACTACCCAAGAAGAGAGCTCTTTAGGAACCACCACTCTCCGGCAAGCCACAGGCAGGCAGCCCCGGAATGATCAGCTCGCTCTGCCAAGGGACAGTCATTACAAGGAACTTCTGGGGGTTTCAGGAGGCTTCACCCAGAAGGCAAGGCCATTTCCTAAGTGTGAGGATTGCTCGTTACTGTATTAGGCAATCTTCCTCCCTGGAGGGCATTTGAAGTAGAGAGATTCTCATCTTTCTGGGGCAGCTTTGAGCAGACTTCTGTCTGGAGATGGAGAGTGAGACAAGCTGAGGACTTGGATGACCCCAGCTGCTCCTGCCTGGTCCTGGCTGCTCTAGTCCTGTTGGATCTGGAATCCCACCCCTGGCTTCACTCTGTCTGCTAAATGATCTGCTTTGACTTCTGCCTCCACCTGGGCTCTCTGGATGTGTGTGCCAAGGCGCTGCGCACGGAGTCAACGGCTTTGATTAAGCAGCTTTGATCTCTGTTGAGCATCTCAGAATAATATCTTTGCTCTCAGCATCTGTGCCAATTCCCGAAATAGTTTAACCCAGCTGAGCAGGAGGGGGGCCGGATTGCAAAGCGAATTGGATGAGAGGTTTAAAAAGAAAAGGCAGCTGCAAACAGTCAGAGGTGTGTATGCGTGTGCGTGCGTGCGTGTGTGTGTGTGTGTGTGTTAGCATGGGCGCCCACGGCCCCTGGGAAACGATTAACACACTACCAGCCCACTCCAGTCCTGTATTCGCAGTGCCCCCCCCCCGCTGCGAGCGAGTGGGCAGCTTGCAGCTGTTGAGCCCTGCTTCAGGTGGTCATCCTGTCAGAGACCCCAGAAATCAAAGACCTCACCTTCTATTTGCTTGGCTGTTGCTTGTGTTCACTAAGGCATTTGGAGACCGAATGCCAGCATGTGCTCTCCTCACTGTCCATCTGGTGCGGGCTTGGGTGTGTGCATGGAAGGGGGACCCTCGTAGTTGAGAGGTGCTGCTCATATGCACGGTTATATACACACCCCAAGATGGATGTGTTTCTGCTTCCAAGCAAATGTGCTGGGGTCAGGCACATGCGCACTGTGCACTTGGTATTTAACCGTCTCCATATAATTAGATGCATAAGTGCCTTGGATCGGTAAGTAATTACCACTCTGTGTGTGCGACACTTCTGTGTTCTCCGTTCTTGTGGGCTTGAACACTTTCATATGCATATAGCAGTGGGCTGACGCATTGGGGTAGTGCACACACACATGCACCAACACACACACACACACACACACACACACACGCACACACACACGTGCCCACCGTGGCCTGTCTGTGAGCTGGGTTGCCCCGGAGGGGGATGGCGTATGTACACAGCAGAGGGATGCATGTTTATTTATGTTTGCATGGGGTGAATTCAGAAACAAATGCAGAAAGAAGGTGTTTGATGTAGGACATTTTGAACTGTAAGTCATTATATTCTCCCTTTGGTGTCCACCCCCTGGGAGTTTTGTCCCTGTCTGTAGATCCTCTGCATGCACAAAGAAAAGAAAAATGTCTCTATTTGAGACCCTTTGTTCCTCCGAAGGAAGCATTCCTTGGTGCTGCAAGAAGCCTTTGTTCCTCGGTGGCCCCAGGCCGGTGGATATGAGTTTGTGCGTCCACTGTCACCCCCTGTGGAGAAGGCCTTTTTATTCAAGTTGCAGGATGTGGGAACTGGGAGGAAGACTGTGGTCTTACGCTGCTTCTGATCCAGCCATTTATGTGGTTCCTTGGCTTTCAGGGTGCCCCAGCGGTAGTCATGGGGCTTCCACAGGAACCAGGCCTTTCTGAGACCGGGAGAGGAAAATCTGGGAGGCACGGCTGTGTTCTGGAGCCGGGAGGGGGTCTGAGCCTGCGGAGCAGAGCCAAAGCTGGCTGCAGTCTGGAATTCTTGCTTGGCCTTAGCTAGAGCAAAAATCAGTAGTAGAGGTGGGACTTGCAGAGGTCCTGGCTATGGAGACATGGAGTGCCCCCTCCCACCAGCACAATGACCAGAACCGGTCTGTGCCTTCTCTGTGGCACTGGTGGGCTGTGACTGAAGGTTGCACCTAATGTCTTGCAACACTTGTTCAGTGTCAGCTGCCTGGAGTGTTATATTGAGAAAAATTCTCAGGCCAAGTTTGTTTGGCGGTGAGGGATACAAAGGTGGATATATTAGCTTCCCTAATGCTGCTATAAACAATCACGAAAAATGGGTGGCTCAAGAACAGGACAGATTTATTTTCTTTTAATTCCAGAGGTCAGAAGGCCAGCATGGCTCTCGCTGAGCTAAAGTCCCACAGTCAGGAGGTCCGTGTTCCTTCTGGTGGCTCAAGGACAGGCCATCTCCTTGCCTGCTACAGGCTAGAGGTGATCATGCTCCTCGGCCCAGAGGCCACAGTGGCCGTGTGAGGCTCACTGAGTATCACGTGGAGGCTGACTCCTGTCTTCCCCGTCACTTATAAGGACCCCCATGATGAGAGCAGTCCCTCGAGATAATCCAGGATGACCTCCCTGTCTCGAAGGCCCTGCATTAATCACACCTGCAAAGTCTCTTCTACTATGGTAGATGCATATTGGCAGGTTTCAGGTGGCCTACAATAGAAGCGATTGATTGCTAATCCCGGCATGGGTTGGTGGGGGTGGGGGGAGGAGAACACCCAACGTTCAGCACGGGCAGCTTCTGATGAGCCCAGGGCTGCCATCTAAGATGAAACTGGCTGTCCACAAGAGTAGTATTCACTGGGTTGACGACAGCGCCTGACCCCAAGGACTTGCCCCCCTTGCACATTGTCCCCTGGCTTTGCAAAGGCCATTGAGGGTGAGGCCAGGGCTGGGGGCTTTGGCCCCATCAGCAGAAATGCTAATGGCCTTCCTAGCAAATGCCAGAAAATGCACACCCAGCATCTCTGCCCAGGTCTTCATAGGAAAGTGGTTTGCATTCCAGTTGTCTCTCCTTAGTGACCTTGAGAGGCTGTGGGAAGCTCACTGAAAAAAAGTGGAGGTGTGGGGTAGGAACTCCAGGTTGACAAATATTTTTATCAGCTCACTGGTCCTGTTTGAAACGGCAAGGGCCTCCTGATCAGCAGACAAGCAGGGGTGGCTGCACGTGGTGGGCAATGATTTTCACCACGGCTGTGCTGAAACTCTGCAGTGCTGTGCGCTTTGGGCCCCAGACTGCCAGAGTCAGAGCGCAAGAGGGAGGCTGAGCTCAGAAGAATCAGCTCAGGGCCCAGGCAGCTGCCCAGCCTGGGTCATGGCTGAGTCTATTTAGGGTGAAGGAGATAGGCACTCCGAGAAAGGGCTGAGAGGGAATCATCGGATTTTCAGATAGCAGACATGGACCTGGTGTTATGCTAGGTGCTTTCAATACAAAACATTTATTTACTTAATTATTTATTTATTTTTGGCTAGCTCAGCCTGCCCTGAGCCCTGAGGGCAGGGCTGGCACAGCATGTAGCGCTGGGGATCAAACTGTGGTCCCCTGTGACTGCCTAAGTTTGCCTAAGCAGGCATTTTAGACTGCTGGGCCATCTCGCCAGCCCAATATAAAACGTTTAATTGTGTCAGCAACACGGTGAGGGATGTAGCGATAGAACAAAGTCACACGGCTCCAGTGGCAGTGTCAGAACTTGAACTCAATCCCAATTTATAGAGCCCAGCTCTCCTCAGACTCTGCAGAATTGCACCCCCAGGAGGCAAGTGGCAGTGGTGCCAGGAAATGCCAGCCCCTCCTGCACCAAGCAGGGCAGGATGCATGATTGAATTTACCTGTGGGTCACCTGCTTGAGCCGCAGTAGCTTGGCATCCTTGCCCAGGCACATTTCCCTGTGGCGCCGCCCTCCACTTGCACAGGACAGGGCTGAGCAGGCATGCACCTGCGCAGTGTATCCACGACTCAGCCCTGCTAGGGTCATAGGCTCCCACTGGATGTGGAGAAGCTGATGTTCCCACAGAAGCTGAGGAGCAAGCTCTAGGTCACACCTAGGGCTCACCCTGTTGGCTGCTTCCTGCAGTGTGGGGTTTCTATCTAGAAGTCCCCCAAGAGCTTCATGCATTTATAGAAAAGGCTTTTGGAAGGTGACTGAATTATAAGGGCTTAGGACCGTCCAAATAGCTCAGCGGTTCGATCTGGGCCTGCTGTGCCAGACCTACCCCCAGGGTGTGCTGAGATGGCGATTGAGACTGGCCATGGTGGCACACACCTGTAATCCCAGCACTTGGGAGGCTGTAAACAGGCGGATCACTACAAGTCTGATCTAGTAGTGAGATCCTGAACACCCTGGGGACGCTTCCCTAAAAATACAGAAGAAAAAAAAAAATTATAAGGGTTTACAGGGGAGGCAGGGAGGAAGAGCTCACTGGAGGCGTGGCCCGGAAGGGCCTTGGCACCTCCCTTCTCTCTCTGCTTCCCATCTGCCCCGCATTCCGCCTTGGAGCTGGCTGACCACGCAAAGTGTGGAGGTGCTAAACTGTGAGCCTAATCCCGCTACTGAATCCCAGTGGCAAGGAAGGTGGCTAAAACATGCAGTGCCCTTGCTTCCCTCATCTACCAAGCCCAGAAATCCCAAACCCACCTGCAGTGCTGAATGACCACCTGCTGGGTGGGTGCTGCCCATCCCTCCCTTCCTTCTTCTGTCCCTGTGAGGCGCACAGCATGTCTTCCATTCACGCAGGAGGACACGTAGGCATAGGCTCGAGAGTCTCAGTAACAGCGAGGCTCCTGCAGCAAGCAAGCAGCACCAGTACCTGCATCTGACCTTGAGCCTGGACTTGCTGCCCAGCCCATGCCTTGCAGGGCCAGTCGCCACTGTAGGGAGGGGGAGGGGCGACCCCAGCCCCCGATGGGTGTGGCCTGGAGCGAAGGAGCCAGGGCTTCTGACCCGCCCCTTCCTGTGACTGAAGGGGCAGAGGAGGTGGGGGCTCCAGCCCTTTTTTCTGACTGCCTCTGCCTTAGAGGCTTGGAAATTAAAGCACTGAAAACGTGTTATTTGCCAGGCACTGGGCTAGGACTCGTACCTTAATTCTCCCTGGTGCTGCACGCTAGAGAGAATTCACCTGGTATTAGAGAAAATTGACAACAGTGAGACCCAGGTAATTTAATAGCTTCCTGTGGCTGGGGCGGGTTCCCGCGTGGGAGGGGGCCCCCATGCACAGCGGTGTCCTGGGCTGCCCTGAGCCGGGCCCCAGAGTCAGCTGTATGTTTTTCAGGAAATGTACTTATTAAAAAGTCAGTATTCAAAATTACAGTGTATAACCTGATAATTAGTGCTTTTTATTAAAAAGGAAGATCATACATACTCAAAACTCATCCCCCCTTAATTACTGCTCTCTATACTGTTGAAACTCCTGAACTCTGCTGCCGGCTTTGGTGGCAATGCTGTGTGACGGTAGCTCTGCCTCTCTCTTCTCAGTGCCACTGCGGCAGTGTGGTTTCAGCGAAGTGCGCCCCAGGAGCCTCCCGCCCTAGCAGGTGGGCTTGTGGAAGATGGTCTGGTTGTGGGGCTCACAGTGAGGGAGCTTGCTGCTAGGAGCTGCGGTCTGGTGGGTAGAGGCGGCTTCCCGAGCGGTGTCTGTCGCTCCCTGGCTCCTCTCTTCCCTTGCTTCCTGTCTGCTGTGCCATGTCCCCTACTCTGCCCCTCTTTGATACCACCCTGCCTTGGAGTCAGCCAGCTGCGGCCTGAACTAAAGAAACCTTTCCTCTTTAATGTTGGGTATTGGAATTTTGTCCCAGCAAAGAGCGGCAAGTAACTAAGACGCAGCCACTCAGAGCTGTTTAAAATCCACCGGCACAACACTGCCTGGTAGGATTTAAATGGCCCAGACATCCACCCGGGCCGGTGCTTGGTGACAGGAACCCTGAAGAGAGCACAAAGACTGCCTTTTCCATTCTTCCACGGAAGCCCCCAGGACAGCAGTGCTCATCCTCTGAAAAGCGCACTCCGGCAGCAACCCTGGCAGTAACCTAATTCGTACTTGGAGAATGGTTACTAGCCAAGTAAAGAGAAATCTGTAGCCCAGACAAATGCAAAGGAAGTGAGTGCCACCCAACTGTCCACCACCTAGAAGCAACCACTGCTAACATTTTGTTGTTTTTCCTACCTGATATCTTTGTACATTAATTGAGAACACTTTTAAGGGCTACGATGACACCTCATTTTCTGTAACTTGCTTTTTCTTTTCACCTAACCTTATACCGTAATAGCATCTTTGCTTGTTGACTTTTCTGGCAGCTGGATTAGGGACAGCATCGTGGTCTGCCGCATAGACTTAGGGCTTCTGTTTCAGGGCACTCAGCTTAGTTCCAGTTTTTCTCTAGTATGAGGGATAGCTTTGTGGCTAAGCCCTTGTGTCTCTCCCAGGATATACTCAAGTTTGCTATGTTAATGGACCCTATCTGGACAGAATGGATTATAAGGGACACCGTCTTAACCCAGCTAGGGTGCTCTAAGGGGGGATACCTTCGATTGGGCAGCTTGCCAGAAACAAGCATTTAATTCTGATGAACCCGGAGCCTGGGAAGACCAGGATGAAGGTGTGGCATTCAGTGCCCAGGAGGGCCTGCTTCTTATTGCCAGAAGGTCACCTGCCCACTGTGTCCACGGGGGTTGAGAGATGGGGGCTCTTCCTGGGACCTCTTCCATACGGGGTCTGATCCCATTCAGACCCAAACACCGCGATAAGATACCTCTGCACACTCATTAGAGTGCGAAGCTCAAGCACAACTGATAAGTAGCGGGTGCTGGCAGCCGCGGAAGCAACTGGAAACGTCTTCTGTTGCTAGTGCGAATGTAAGAGATCACCACCAGCTTAAAAATAGCCCACAGTTTTTGGAAAGACAAGCATATATTTACCCTCCCCTAATTTCATGAGTTCAATGGAGTCCCTCAAAAAGATAGACAGAAAGCCCCCCAGTTACCAATGAGTTCTATTGTGGGATAGCTGCATAAGTGGGATCCGTTTGCAAGCCAATAAGGTGAATCTTATAAAGTGCCCTACTCAAATGTTCGTAAGTCAGAGACTTACTGTTTTGAAGGACTGACCACTGGTACCTGTGAATGCAACCTTGTTTGGAAACAGGGTCTTTACAGATATAATTGAATTGATATGAGGCTGAGGCAGTAGGGTCTCAAGTTGGAACCAGCCTAAGCAGCTTAGTGATTTAGCAAGACTCTGTCTCCAAAACAAATTAATTAATTCCTTAAAGTCAAAAGGGCTGATGGAATAACTTGATGTGAAGGCCCTGAGTTCAATCCCCAGTACAGGTAGGAAGAATATCTATCACACACACACACACACACACACACACACACACACACACACACACACACACAAAGAGAATGTCATGTGAAAGACAGAGAGAAACTGGGGCCCTGCTGACACCTTGGTTTAGAACTTCGGTGTCCAGACCAGTAAGACAGTAAACTTCTGTAGATTTTTTTGTTTGTTTGCTTTTGTATTTAGTACAGGGTCCACAGGGTCTTGCTATACAGATCAGACTCATAGTGGTTCTCCTGTTTTCAGCCTCCCAAACACTGGGATTGCAGGTGTGTGCCACCACACCCAGCCTCATTCACCATCTCAGCACGCCCCAGGGGCAGAGCCAGCACAGCATGCTGGGGATCGAACCCTGGTCCCTGAGAAACTTCTGTTGTTTTAAGCACTCAGTTACAGTGCTTTGTTACGGCGACCTTATCAAAGGAACACACACATCAAGTGACCTAGAGCTTCCAAGCCAAAGTAGCCAAACGACCTAGAAACCTGCAGTGACACAAAAGCTTTGCGTGCGTGTGATCGTAGCAGCTTTATTTGTCGTTGACCCAGCCCCAAGCCAGCTGTCCAACAAGAAGTAAATGGATATGCACACGGTGGTGCAACCCTTCTATGAAGTCACCACCCAGCAATTAAAAGGCATGAACTGCTGATACACGCGGCTGCACAGATGAAGCTCGGAAGCATTATGCTGAAGGGTGGAAGCCAGAAGCAGTCTGCGTATGGAACGCATCCATCTGCGTGAAATTCTTGAAAAGGGAAATTTGAGCTCTTGAGCTAAAAGCAAAGTGATGCTTTTGGAGTAATGAGAAAACCTATATCTGGATGGTGGCGACAGGAGTTAAAAGTGTCACATTTACAAAAACTCTTTGAACTCACACTTAAAATAAATGCATTTGATTCTGTGCACATTGTTTCTGAATAGAGTTGACCTAAAGAGGGAGATGCGTTTGCTCCGAGTCCCAGTTCTGGTGGCCAAGACCCAACCTGAGTCCTATAGTGCTAATTGCAGGGAAAAGCCATCCTGCTGGGGTGGCTGTGGGGGACTCTGCCACCTCGGAGGGCACGTTTCGTGCCATCTCCCAAGAGGGGGTTTCTGCTCAAGGGTCCTTTAAGAGCAGAGAGATTAAGGGCTAGCCTAAATCAAGTGCTGTCAACCTGCCAGGCCCACTGGAGGAAAGAGGGGAATAGTACACTTCTGTGGGGAGTGGAGGCATGACATCCCCACAGGGGAGGGGACCGACCCACAGTGTCCTGCTTCACCTCACTCCCCGGCAGGCCTTTGTGGCTGCAGAGGTGTCCACATCAGTGAGCTCCTGCCTAAAGGAGTCCCCTCAGGTGGTACCCTGGGGAGGCCAAGGGTCCCATACTTACCGAGCCCATCTCCGCATCTGCAAAGGGAGCAGATGACCCCCACCTTGAAATATGATTGTAAGGAATAAGCCAGGTAACCAGGGATAGTGGTGCACACCTGTAATCCCAACACCAGAGAGGATGAAGCAGGAGGATACCCATGAGTTCAGGGCCAGCCTGGGCCACAGAGTGAGCTGACGACCAAGCTGAACTACATAGTGAGTGTAAAAAAGGAAGGGAGGGAGGAAGGAAGGGAGGGAAGAAAGAAGGAAGCAAAAGAGGGAGGGAGGGAAGGAGGGAGGGAGGGAGGGAGGAAGGAGTGACATAATCTATATGAAAATTTAGCACCATGCAGCATGAGAGAAGGCCCAGTGCCAGTGAGCTTGTTTCCTAACTTGAATTCTTACCGATCCTCGCATAGGGTCCCTATGGAACCCAGGGACACCAGCCTGTCACCCACCTTCGCCCTCATAGCGAAGACAGCACAGATGGGACCCTTGATGGAGGCATCTGTTTCTAAAAAGCATTTCTGAAAGGATGAGTCACGAAGTGTAACTGATATGCTTTATTCCAACCTAGAAAGATGAGCTGTTAGCTAGAGGGGCATCTTGAGGACGCGAGTGTAAGAAGGTTGTACGGCTTTCTCTGAGCAAGGGCGGCCCTGGAACATCCCAGAGCAAGGTGTGACCTATTTGATGATGACTCTGATGCACAAGATGAATCTAGGCGATCAGCCAATTAAATGAAGCCGATTGGAAGAAGCATTCGGCTCCTTGCCTGCTGGAGAGCTCTAAGAGGGAGTGACTGGTGTGGCTGGGCTTCCCCTCTTTGCTTCCTTCTAAAGCTACAGGATTGGTTCTGGCCAGGCCCTGGGTCAAGGTGGCCCTGCTTGCAGCCTCTGCAGAGGTACAGGTTGGTGGGGTGGCTTCGTGGCTGGACATTAGTACATAAATCGCAATCACAGAGAGAATCATGCCTTCGTCAGGCACAGCACCTTGACTGATAGGCCTACGTGTGCGGATAGAGAGCTACTGCTCCTTCTTTCCTTTCCTTCCTTCCTTCCTTCCTTCCTTCCTTCCTTCCTTCCTTCCTTCCTTTCATTTTTTCTTTCCTTCTCCCCACCTCCTTTTTTTCTTTTCCTCCTTTCACTTCTAAAATAGTACTGATGTAAACCATCATAACTGTAGACATATACATGATAAAAAGTGAAAGTGTGCCTCCACCCCACGGCTTTCCCTGGCACCTTCCCGTGACACAGGAGCCCCCTGCGAGCTGTTGCTGGGCAGCCCACGCCTTCCCGTGCCCCCTGTCCAAGTGGCAACAGCACCTCCTCAGCACAAACGGACCCGTCCTGTCTGCAGCGCTCTCCACCTTGCTTTTCCACTTGGCAGCTTTCCATGTGGCAGCACGTATAATTCACTTCTTTCTTCTTAATGGATGCAGAAAATTCCATGGTTTGCGTGATCTGTAATTTCCTTAGCCAGTTCCCTGCCGAGCAGTTAGGTTGTTTCCACCTCTTCGGAGTCTACAAAGCCTTGGTTTTTATTTGTGAAAGCGCTGGGAAGACTGCTCGGCAGCAAACCCAGCTCCACATGCTGCCGCTTCTTGGTCCTCCTCCTTCCTCCATCCCCCCACCCGCCATCCCTGTGTCTCCATGCTCAGCTTAGCCCCTCCTGCCCTCAGCCTTAACAGCATGTGACACTTGGCACAAGAACCACTGAGCCACAGAGAGGCCTGGTCCTACTCTGATGTGGCTGCAGCTCTCTAAGTGCTCTTGTTAATGTTTTATGACGGATGCCAGCCAAACCTGGGAAACGCACCAGCCTGGATTCTTAAAGTATCTGCTCACACTAACTTAATGTATTCATTTATTCAGTGTGACAGTCAAGGAGGGGGACAGTGCTGTGACTGAAGAGACAAACTTCAGAGGAAATAAGGACAAGGGGGAGAAAACTAGCATTTAGAAAGCCTCCATTGGGTACCAGGTGGCTTACAGTGGTAAACTCGTGTGGCCAGCAGGTCGCTAGGAATGTGCCCATTTTGCAGATCAGAAAATTGAGATGAGCACAGGGACCAAGGTTCAATCCCCAGCACCACATGTGGTGCTGACCCCACCCCTGAGCTAACTCAGCCACCGAGACCAGATGTGGTGGTGCATGGCTGTAATCCAGGCCCTGGGGAGGGTGAAAACAGGAGGATCACTATGAGTCTAAGCTGCATAGTGAGACCTGGAACCAAGCACATAAATTAAAGAAAGAAAGAAAGAAAAAAAAAAAAAAAAAAAGAAAGAAAGAAAGAGAATGCTGAGATGAAGCTACTTGCCCAAAGATAGGTAGACAGGCAGAGCTGAGACTTGAACTCACAGGTGTCTGATAGCAAAACTCCATGTTGTATGTACCCAGCTCTGCTGCCCTGGGTGCCATGTGTCCAAGTGAATGTCACATGGAGATAGTGGCTGGCGTGCATTAAGCTCTTGCTGTGTGGTGCGAACCATTTTCAGTTCAGCAGGTATACCAGAAGCGTTTGTGCAATGCTGCTGAAGATCCCTATAAGCAGGAATCACTGTTACGTCCATCTTACAGTCCCGACGTGGGGCTTTCGAGGGCTGAAGTTTGTCCCCTTCGGTGACAGTGAGAGCTGGGTGCTGAACCTCAGGGAACCTCAGTGGCAGCTCCTGGGCAGAGCTGCTCTCCTGCCTACCTCTCACCTGGATGAACAGACAGGGTAGGATTTTAGGGGTACTACATAAGTCACTCTGCAGCCCTGTGCTCCTCTAGGCCCCGGCTGGGGTGGGGGGACACAGCTGATCCCTGGGTACATAATGACGGGCAAGGCTGGGAAGGGCCATTGGTGGTGTGGGGTTCTCCTAGGCTTGGCAGTGTTAGCAGCTCAGGGCTCCCTGCTTTACTGGGCTCATCAGCAAGTGCAGAGACCCAGGGCTTGGTGTCTGAGGCCACTGTACAGTACTGCAGGATGGAGGCCAGGAGGGGCAGAGGTGGGTCATCCCGGAGCTAGAAGGTCAGTTACATCAGGAGCTCTGGAGTAGAGGGGTAGTTGGCTCTGGTCTCTGTTTGTGCAGCCTCCCCAGGCCTGCTTGCCGATAAGCAGACAAAAGAGTGAGGGGAAGATGACCTGCCAGGGATGAGCTGGGGACCCAGTGGGGTCCACACCACCTGAGATCATGTCAGAAATGCCCCAATTTCCCACCCCACTGAGGTTTGCTGCCCAAGCCCCAGGTGAATGGAGGCCCCAGTGACCATGCTGGAGGCAAAGGGGGAGGGGAGGGCTTGCAGGACTGGGGCGGGGGGATGCACATGCTCTCTGGCTTGTGCTGCTCTTGCCACGCTCAGATTCAGAGTGAAGAGCAGAGGCTGAGGCTGGGGTGTAAGTTTGAGTATTCACATCCATGAGGACTCCAGGGAGTACGGTTAGAGAAGCAGAAGGCCAGGGCTCATCCTGGCCTCCAGTACTTGCAGCTGGAAAAAACCAGCCGCACCCAGCGTAGGTTCGGAAGGTCGTGGTGATTGCTGCTATGTTCTGAAGGTCTGATTTGAGGCAGCCGCAAGTGCACTTTGTGGTTTGTTTGCGTCTCCACACAGGTGAGCAAGTACATCTTTATACATCAAATGTCCAAAAAAAAAAAAAAAAACCACACAAACAAACAAAAAAACACACATATACACACATCATCAGTGGTTTGGAGACAGTAGATATGTATTTGTGGGTTTGAACTCAAGTCAATTTTCAATGCCTGAGATTTTCAAGGAGTGGGTTTGGACTTCAAATAGGTGCGGTCAGAGGATGTGCCTGAGCCTGAGCCGAGGCCCATCCCCTGCCATCCTTGAGCCGCCTGCTTCTTCCTAGACACTCTCCCTCCCCACGTCCCAGGGCACAAGCGTGCACAGGTTAGTGGTCTCGGTCACAGCAGGTGGCGCGGGCCAGGTGGAAGGCAGGGACTAGGGAGAAAGTCGGTGCTGAGGTCCCCTAGCCTCCAAGGCGGAGCCAAGGGCTCCCTGGGGCTCCTGAAGGGGCCATGGGAGGTATAGACAGGGAGGTTGGTGCCTGCAGAACATGGAGCCGGCAGTGGGCCTGAGCAGCGATGGAGTCCTAACCTGGACGAGAAGCCCGCGACAGACTGACACTTACCTGTTGAGGTAGAGAAGCATGCAGTGTATTAGAGTCCCCAGGGTTAGGTCTGAGTGACAGGTGGGGACTTAGCCTGGAGAATGCAGTTCCAAATCAAGTATCATTAACACAAAAGCTATGTGTAGCAGGTACTTTATATACCAGACACTGGACTAAGGACTTTGCTAGGTTCTCGACCATTTAATCATGAACAGTAGGTTTGACTGTGTGCTAGGAATCTACATTTAGGAATGTACTTGGTGTTTTACAAGAGCCTTATTAGGCATGAACCGTATTACCCGTTTTACAATGTGAACGGAAGCACAGAGAGGTCTTGAAACTTACCTAAGGACACATAGCTAATAAGTGGCAGAATCAGGATTTGAACCCATACCCAAAAGCTTAGGCTTTTAACTACTGTTCTATAGTGAGCATGTAATTTAGACTCATCCAATCTAGACAGCAACTCCATACATACCTTCATTATCTTCATTTCACAGACAAAGAAAGCAAGCCTTAGAAGGCTATTTTATATGTTCTAGGTCACAGAGCTAGAAAGCACAGAAACAAAATAGGTCTGCTGGAGACCAGTGTCCAAACTCTTCACGCCCAGCCTTGCAGGGCACCAGTGCCGTGCTGCCTGGCCAGAGGAGGACCTGGCAAAGCCAGTGCTTCCTGCCATGCCTGTGAGATGCGGAGATCAAACTCCTTGCTGCCTTCCTGGGGAAAAGAGGCTGTCCATGGGGTGCACCCCACAGTGCTGGAATGTGCCCTTACTGGCTCCAAAGAGCTGACTGTGCACAAGTTCTTCCCAGCTCAGCACCCACTGACTCCGCATCATTTGCTTGAAATCAGCCATAAGGGAGCATTTACACTGCAGCAACTGGTAGGTGCTTCAGCTTAGGCATAGTTTGTTTCAACAAAGGCAATGTCCCCATTTCCACTGATCAGACCTGAGTGACAAGAGACTCGAGCATGTCCTGTGGGGGCAGGGAAAGGTTACATCAGGACCGTAGGCGTGTTTCCCCTGGGACATAGAATACAGCCACATATTCAGCAAATGCATGCTTAGTGGCTCACATGTGTTCTTCCCTTCCATTGTGGGTCCCTGGGAATTCTTTAGTGAACTAAATAGACATGTCCCTGCCTTTGTAAAGCTTCTAGTCCATCAGGAAAGGTGGATATGAGAAAGAGAAAGAAATGAAAGTGTGTGATTTTTACGCTGTCATAATAGGAAGGAAACAGGAGAATCTAGTTGTAGAATGGATCGAGGAAGGTGACTGGAAAGAGTTGGCATGTTACCAGAGATGTCTGAGTTGAAGAAAAGTTAGCAAGACCTGAGCCAGTGGCAAAATGTGGGTGAAGCCCCAGCACTGGAAGGAGAGTGGGGCGCTCCATTGCTGCGAGCGCAGCGTGGGCAAGGGGGGTGTGCTCAGGAGCTGCAGAGCCTTGGGACCCTTGAGAAGGGGCCGTGGTTACTTTTCTCTCATTGCTGGGACAAAATACCCAACACGCACAATTAAGGAAAGAAAGGTTTATTCAGCTCACAGTTAGTGGAGGTTTCAGTCCGTACTCAACTGGCTCCAAGGCAGAGTGGCACATGGCAGAGGTCAGCTGCTCATGGCGGTGGAAAGCAGCAAAGAGCAAAGGCAGGAGCAGCTGCGGCAGCTAGCGAGCCTCTCTCCCTTCCTTACGTTGCATTCAGGGTATCCACCCCTCCTTATGTTGCATTCAGGCTGTCCACCCCAGGGCGGGTGTAGCACTCACACCCATAACCCCAGCACTGGATCATGAATTAATCACAAACTCTGGCAGCCTGTCCCATGACTGCATGAGGCTTTGGGGGGCCAACCAGACACAAACCATAACAGTAGCACACACTGGAGCTCCCTGTAGGAGGCGGAATCACCGGACAAGCTGATATGGGCATCAAGGAGAGGAGCTGAATCGTGCCTCTGGCCAGTCTAGATCTCAGAGTATTTGAGCAATGTAGACAAGAGGCTCAAACCAGACTTTCTGAGTTAAAATCAACTTTGCTGTTTACTGACAATGTAGTCTTGGGGAAGTGACTCAGCAGCAAGAACCTCAGTTTCCCCACCAGGAAAGCAGCAGTCATAACTGTTTCTACTCTCTCGTGTCCCTGTTAGGCTTCAATGAGGTACTCTGTGCACAGAGCTTAGAATAGCACCTGACACCGTGAGCGCCCACCAAAGGGCTGTTTATGTTATTCATCTGCTGACCATGCCAATGCCTACCACTAAGAGAACGAGCTTTGCCAGGCCAATCACCTTGTTTGGAGAGAAAATGTTCAGGAGAGGAGGCCCCAGGCACCGCTCCTTCCCCATGTTTGCATTCTCTTCCCCAGTGTGAGCTTGGCAGGGAAGGCTGTTCAAAGTAAACACAGGTTGGCGCTCCAGAAAATATCAGGTTAGGCAGCGCGGGGCTGCGGAGAGCAGGCTGGCATTACGCTGACCTCATCAGGCCACTGTGTGCCACGGGCGGGGCCCCTGCCCGGCACCTGTGCCGTCTGGTCCTTTTACTGGTGTGGCTCGAGATGAGTCACCGCTATCACTCACCACTTCCTGGCCTGGACCTTGTGATTCACAGGGTCCTGAACTTGACTCTAGGGTGGCAATAAGAGGGGGGGGAGGGCAGCGTCAGAGGTATTCGAGGTCTGGACATGCTGGGAAGGGGAGGACAGCCGATGCTAATGCAGGCTTTCTGAGCCCGTGGGCCCCAGCCATAAGAGATTCTCACAGCATGTAGTGCCTCCGCAACAGGTGACTGCTTGCCTTCCATGTGGGAACTTACAGTGTTGAATCTACTGCCTAAACTGCCCCTCTCTGCTACTGCAAGACCACGGCATAGTGTGCGAATGAGCCTCTAAGCCTGGAGAGCTGCCCTGCCAATTAAAACAGTCGGAATCCACACTAGAAGCTTGTGGTGTGAATGTTCTAAAACTTGAAAGAAAACGGAGCTTTTCTATCATGTTACCCTTTTTTTTCAAAATTGTGGTGAAACACACATAACAAGAAGTTTACCACGTTACCCACTCTTAAGCTGGATTCCCAGTTCAGTGGTATTAATCCTATTTACATTGTCACAGAACCATAGCTGCCGTTCACCTCCAGAATGTTTTTGTCTTCCTCAATGGAAACTCTGTGCCCTTTAGACAACAGCTTCCCACTCTGTCCCCTACCTCGCCTATGCGTGTAGCTTCTTTAGGTTCTCATGTGACTAGAGTCACACGGTATTTGTCCTGTGCTGTTTGTCTGACCCCGCTTAGTGCAGTGCTTTTGAGGTGCATGCATATTGCAGAACATGTCAAAATTTCCTTCTTTTTTAAGGCTGAAACGGATCTTATTGTGCGATCCAGCACGTTCTGCTCAGCCATTCATGTGCTGATAGACAGTTAGTGTGCTTGTAGGTGTCAGTCATTGCATTATGCTCTTGAGGCTTAGTCAGCTGAGGTGACTCAAAGTAGGAAAATCCCGTAGTAATAAAAGACAAGACCGGGGAGATGGCCCAGTAGAATAAATGCTTGCCTGGCAAGCACAAGGGCCTGAGTTCAAGCCCTGGTTCTGACAAAAAATAAAAAAAAATAAACAAATAAAAGACATGGTAGCTTCTGTTTGACCAGTGTTTTCATATGTCAAACGGCTTTTTAAACTAAGGTGTGAAGTTTAACATAGGAGTTTAAAGGCCAGACAGATAGGGATTGTAATCCTAGCTTTGCTAACTATGTGCTTTGGATAAGATCTTTAAGTGTCTTCTGTGTCAGTCTCTTGAATACGGAAAGTGAAGACATGATGACCAGTGTAGACAGCTATCATGCTATTAAATGAGAGGACAGGGCTAAAAATGTTGAGCACAGGTTGATACTCAGTACTCAATGGATTTAGTTGTTGATTTCATGTGATGTCATTGTATCTATCCAGTTCAAATGGGAATCTGTGCTTGGGTAAAGCATTTGACCTCTATCCCATATAATGGATAAGAAGATTAAGGCTCTTAATGTATGACAGGAGTCAAATAGGAACTCCTAACTTTAAAATGAGGGATGACCCAGAAACTGGCCACATTTCATCTATATGTCAATCCAGGCAATTGCTGCTACCTGCCTAAAAAGCAGTGGGAGAGCATTCTGGGGTTGATTGGTAATGTCTGCCATGGGTGTGGCAATGGGAAGTGGTCTACAGCAGCTACATATCCGCCACCTCTCTCCTAAATGCTAGTCTATACCTTATAACATCTTTTAAGTTATTAAAATAACTTCTGAGGAAAAATATAAATGCCTGCTTGTGCTTTCAAACATGTTTATTACAAAAATAATAGAAACAAACTATTCAATGAATGTTAGACTTCTAGTTTACCTACAATCAGAGATCAGAAGGTGCTTGTCCAAAGTGGTTAAGTTGAAAATTACAATTCGCAGCTGATCTCACACCAGAAGTTTCCTTGCCATGGGCAGAGTTGTGCTAAAGCAGCAGCCCTTCCAGCATAGCTCAGGCACCATGGGGCGATCCTGGGAGGCCCAAGGCTCTGTCCCAGGCCAGCTCCTCTCAGTCTGGGTGACGGAAAGGGTGAGCCATTCACCCAGGCATGGAGGTCCCACACTCTTCCTCTGGAGCTGATCGTCCCTTTTCTACCCTGCCCCCTCTGACCCTACATCACAGTTGCCCAGTGGGAAACCCATTCTCCCACACGAGACAACGTGCAGAGCTCAGTCAAGTTTTGCTGGAGAGACAAAGAGTGGATGTGTATTTCAGAAAGGTCTGTGACCTCCTGTGGAATATTAGATACAGCATGTGCAATAAATAAAATGACAAAAGCTAATGTCGGTGGGGGGTCCCCACTGCATCACAGGTGTTGTGCGAAGCTTATTTTTTTCTTTTCTTGTATTTTTAGGGAAGGATCTACAGGGTGTTCAGGTCTCACTACAAGATCAGACTCATAGTGATCCGCCTGTTTATAGCCTCCCAAGAGCTGAGATTACAGGCACGAGCCACCGCATCCCATGCTCAGTCTCAATTGCCATCCTAGTGCGCCCCAGGGGCAGGGCTGGCACAGCAGGCCTGGGGATCGAACCCCCAGCCCCTGCGCCTGCTTGCAGGCACTTTAATCCACTGAGCTATTTGGCCGGCCCTTGTGTGAAGCTTCTGATAATCATTATCTGATTTGGTTGTTCTTATAACCCTGCAAATTAGACACTACTGTTTTGTCTAATTTACAAACACAGCTGAGGATTAGTGAGGACAAGAAACTTATCTGAGTTTACACAGCTGGGAAGTTACAACATTAAAGAACTGAACTCAGGTAGTCCAGCTTCGGAGCCTCCAATCCTAGCCGCTCCTGCAGTCCTCTGTCTCCGGCCCCCACGGGTTCTGTCTTTTCTGCTGGGTGACCGCCTAGGACCCAGCCTCACCCTAGGCTACACTCTCTTTTCTTCTCACGCTCCTTCCCTCGTCTCCTTCCTTCTAGACAAGCATAGGAAACCCACCATTTTCTCCTTTCATCATTCAGAAAGTTCAAGTCTCCCCAGCCCTTTGCAGCCAGCCTCCTCTTCCAGCTCAGATTCCATGGAAGTTCTCGACATGACAAGAGGACTTCACATATAATGTGAACGTAAACCTTTGAAGTGAGGCATGTGGACTCGTCCTCTAATACGCATGCTTTCTGCTATAGGGCAGGGCAGGGACAGCTGTGTAGCATGTGGCTGCCACACTCCACTCCCTTACCCAGGGCCCACAGCACTAATTAATGACAGCACTTCTTTCTGCTGAGCCCAGACGTGGCTTCAGAGTCCATAGCACAGTGCACCAGAAAGATGCTAGCAACGAATCTGGTCCGCCACGTGAGATGGAGCCTTCCTGCTTCCTTCTTCAGATTTCTTGACTTTACCAAGAGAGGACCAGACCACCTAGGAGAGGGGAAGCAAAGCCCATGTCTGTCATGGAAGGAGGCCAGACCTAGTGGGAGCCTTAGACCACAGCTGATGCCTTTCCTGGAACTTCCCCGGGATGCAGCCTTCAGCTTGGTGTTGAAGGCCCTTGAGTGAGAGGCAGAGGCCCCAGGGCTGGCCAGGGAGACTTCCACCAGGAACCACACTGAATGCAAACCAGATTTTCCTGTTTCTGGGGACTGAGTGTTTCCCTACGCTACCCTAGAGCTTTCTCATCATGTTTCACATCCATGCCTGGTTATGACTGGTCTGTGGGTTGATAACAGAGAAGTCACAAGTCCAAGCTTCCCCCAGAGCTACGTATGGGAGAAACAGCCTCCAAGAGCCTGTGATGGAACTGGGGTTGGCCCAGAAGTGGGTCTCCCAAAGTAGGAGTGGGGTCTGCTGTCCTTATGGCTTCTTGAAGAACAGGGGGTGGAACTCTGAATCTCATCAGAAGCTGAATTTCAGACACCCTCCCCCCAACTCTCAGACCCTGGCCTCCCTAAGTCTGACTCATTAGCTACATCTTGGGGGCTTCAAGATGCTAGGAAGCCCTGGCTGTGGAGGACGCTGAGCTCCACCCCCTCAAGGAAGGAGGAGGTGGCTGGACATTTGATGAAGCACCTGCTGTGTGTTTGTGATGTGCTAGATGTACTTATGGCCAGTGTTATAGTTCATATGTAGATGTTCCGCCAGAGCTGCATGCACTCAGATGGGGCGTTTGCAAGGTGACTGAAACATGGGGGAGGGCTACAGCTGACTTGCTATTAAGAGTGCGGTCTGATAGGAATGGGGGAATCACTGGGCATGAGACCTGGAAAGTTGTACCTCCCCCCTTCATTCCTCTGTCTCTCCTTCCCTCCCCTTCCTTCTCTCCCTTTCTCTCTGTCTCTCTCTCTCTTTCTCTCTCTGTCTTTCCCTTTCTCTTTCTATCTCCCCTTTCTCTCTTTGTTTCTCTCCCTCTCTCACCTTCTCCTTGTCTCTCCTCCCCGTCTCTTTGTTCCTCATTCCCTCCCTCCCTACTTTTCCTTCCCTCCTTCCTTCTCTCTCTTCCTGTCTCTCCTTCCTCACTACCATCAGGTAAGCAGTTTCTTCCTCCTAAGCCTTTCTACTCTGAAACATGAGGCAAAATAAACCTCAACTCCTTTAAGCTGAAGGTGTCAGGCATCTTGTGCCAGCAAGGAAGACAGTGACAAACCAGCCACTCTCATATTCCATCCTCAGAGCAGTTGAGCAATAGAGGTTTACTTCACTCTACTCTACAGAAGGAAAAGGCAGATCTCGGAGAAGAGTAGGGGCTGTCTCAAGTCACGTAGTTGGTGAGTGAGCCGTAGAACTGGAATTCAGACCTAGGCATTGCAAGACTAGAAATCCAAGGATCCTGTCACCTGGGCTGCATTTTTTTTGTGAGAAGCAACCAGGGTGAGACAGCTCCCTGTCTCCAGCCCTCCTCCAGGTCTCTGGAGCCAGGGCTGCTCCCCATGCTGCTGAGGTGGAGGAGCAGATGGCGCTGAAGGCAGCCGCTTGCCATTGCTCCCGAGCTTCCTGACAGTCCCAGCCAGTCCTCCTCCCAGCACGAGGAGAGGACCCTGTAAGAGGCTCAGCCAGGGAAAGCCTGTGGCTCAGTTTTCTAAGGAACTGGCTCCTCTATACAATGGGGATATTAATGTTCATCTGGAAGCTCTATTGTTCGTACCAAACTCAGCCAGCCCTGAAAGCTTCCAGATGCATAGTCGGGCTTTACTATTATTATCTCTTGATTTCTGGTTCATAATCTATAGATCTGAGGATAAACACGTCTAAACTTCTCACCATCAAAAGTATCGTTGTTGCTTGGAATAGCAGGAATGCCTGATTGGATCAATTTAGAAATGAAATATTTGTCTAAGTGTTTTTATTCCTTTTCTTACAAAGAACTTTTCTAATCAACCAAGCTGTGAAATCAATTACAACCATAACTGCAAATTACTTCATTCCCAGATTATGAATCACAGCATAATTTCAAAGAACGAGAGAAGATTGCCATCAGCCTCGCTGTCATTACCCATTATCATCTGCCGACCTTCCATCCCAGGCCGCCGGGCCCATCACATCCTGAGTCTCAGATTCCACCTGTGGTTACAAGTGAGGGCCTCCAGATTCCTTCCTGTGAATGAGCAAGTTCAGAGAGCGGAGCGGCAGGGTCAGACTTGGAATCTCTTCCCCTCTGAAAATCCGTGCTGTTTTCACTTTCTCTGCCAGTTTCTAATATCAGTGCTGTTGCACTGCTCCAGCCGCTGAGAGGCTGCTTCCCTTGGTCTGGGGTGGGTCCATACGCCGCAGCAGAAAACCACCCTGCTCAGCACTGCCATCCCCAAGAGAGACCGAGGCAATGGTCTCGGCCGCGCCACCAGAGCCCTGTAGCCTAGCTTCTCCTCTGTAGCCTAGCAGGCTCCATCTGCTTGCAGAGCCTGTGCTTTGTGAGCGCTGGTGTCCGATGCTGACCCCATGCCCTTTGTTCCTGTCTTCATCTCTGCCTTCCTGTGCTCTTTTGGTCCTTACGGCACTGCGGAACTCCACACATGCTGGCTGGGAACCTGCCCCTTCGCCTTCTTTGGCCTCCTGGAACTCTGCTTGGCCTCTCACAGTAAGTCAGGTCCCTCCCCAGAACAATGCCATCAGGATTTGGAGGTGAGGCTCAGTGACAGTGTCTTGCTTTGGTTTGATTTTTAATCATCCTCCAGCTTTTTTTTTTTTTTCTTTTTTCATACAACCAGTGTTGAAAGCTGCTGATTCTAGCTAATCCCCTTGATTGAAATGTCACTTCCTCTGAAGCACTTTTCCAGCTTCCCTCACACCCCACACCCACAGCAGACTCAGCCCCTCCCAGCAGCTCTCCTCAGCAGTCTCCTCCAGAGAGCCGCCAGCTCTGTGGGCAGAGTGCTGGAGTCCACCTTGCCACTGCCAGGTCCTGAGAGCCTGGTGTTTTTTGCTTCCCAACAGAAGGCGCCTGGACAGGCCTCTAGACGCACAGCAGTTGTGCACCGGGCCCGATCCTGGCCCGGTCCATGCTGGGCTGCAGTGAGTGATCCTGGACCTTGAGGCGCCCAGAGCCAGGCAGGGAAGACAGAATGCGAGCAGATCACTACACTGTGACCTCGCACCGAGAAGGCTCTTGGCAACTCCGCCAGGCCTTTCCACACCACCACGGCTGGCCAACACTTGTGATTGTGCTTTGTGGGCCCTGGGAGGTGGGGAAAGAGTGAAAGCAAAGGAGACAACTCTGCCGGAGGTGTGGAGGCTCCAGGTCTGGAACTCCAGGAAGGGGTGGGCACTGGAGGGGGAACCATCCTGGAACCCCGGTACTGCACCACGGTAGATGCTTACTGTGACTCGTTGAGTGAATAAATGAGTGATATAATGTGGCGAGGTGGTCCTCAGAGCACTCACAGCTGAGTGTCCATGTGACAGACATTCAGGGTTTTCTTTGCCACTGTATTAGCTAAAGAAACACAGCTTGGGGCACAGCGCATGACCTACGAAGGCCTAGAACAGTTTTGTGGTTAAAAGAATTAAGTCTGAAAGCCAAAGTGACATTTAACATAACATGCAAGTCCTTTATGTGACTCTCTCAAACATCATGAAAGAGAATGAGAATCCAGTCATGTGGCTCCAAGTGCTGTTCAGTTCTAGCTATTGTCCTTCTCTGTCTCTGACTCTGTGCCTCCGTGTGTGTGTGTGTGTGTGTGTGTGTTTGTGTGTGTGTGTGCACATGTGTGTTGAGATAATGTCTTGCTATGCAGTTCAGACTGGCCTGGAACTCGCTGTGTAGCCAAGGCTGGCCTTGAATTTGCAGTGATCCTCCTGCCTCAGCCTCTCCAGTACTGAGATTACAAGCCCTTGGTGTCACACCCAGAAATCGCCCTTATTTGTCTTAGTTCTCTCCACCCATGTCTGAGCCAGATTCCCCAGCCCAAGTCCATGAGCCCAGTGCCTGCCCTGCTATTCTTCCCAGACAGGGACAATGATGGCGAAGCACTGCCTCCCTAGGAGAGGACAAACTAGAGGCAAGCAGCGTCTGGAAGCCAGAGCAGAAGGAGAAATGTGTTAGAGCACAGAAGAATACTTGTGTCATCACATAAGAGCTGCACGTCTCTTCTGCAGCCTTACTTCTCCATCCATTGCCTGACCTTGGTTTCCAGCACCTAGTGATTTGAAGTGGGTTTCAAACCTGAGGACAATGATCTCAATATCCTGTTGCCTCATGGCGAGGAGAGTCCTCCTGTCCATCCTCACTCAGGCCTTTGACTCATCCCTGTTTTGAAGTCGAAGACACAGACGCTGAGTCACCTTGCCCTGGTGACCAAACTGCTCCCCATCAGCACAGGTGCCAGGCAGGCTGCTGAGGGGCCAGAACGCATCACTCTGAGTGATGTCCTGTGTCCCTCTGGTCCCCTGTTCCTTCCATACTGCAGCCCAATGGGAGACAACCAGGAATGCCTGGGCTTTTATCTACTGTCCATCCTCTTGGGATGCCAGTAAGCTGAAGGACAAGCAGATGGATGGATGGATGGATGGATGGATGGATGGATGGATGGATGGATGGATAGATGGATGGACGGACGGACAGATGACTGCCACACATGGAAGTCAGGGAGGCAGATGACACTAGCCTGTGCATCAGCTACAAAACGAAGTGCAGGCAGCAGTAAGATTCATCAGATTATTTCCCAGAGCCAGAAGCTGCACTGGGCCTTGCTGCAGGAACAGTTTGACTGCGTGGTGGGCTCCACTGTCCACTCTGAACAGGCCATGGGTGTGTCGGGCACCCACAGTCATGGTTGCTCCTGTGGTCTCAGCAACTCTGTTCCCCTCCTTGGGTGCTCCCTGCTCCTAAATCCCAGCAACCTCTCCTCCCTTCCTGCACTCATTCATTCAAGTGGCCCCGCCGCATACCTGCAGTCCTTGGCAATGTCCTTGTTGTCCCTGGGTCCTGACTGTAGCATCCCTTCCTATGTGGACAACAACAGTGCCTCTCTCACAGTGGGGGAAGACCAAAGGGTTTCTGTGAAGCACAGAGGCTCGGGCACAGTGAGCCCCATGTGCGTGCCAGTTACAGATCCCTGCTGGGTGCCAGGTGTCGGGTTCAGGCGGCTCACCACACCCTCCTTCCTCTCCTGGTGATGGCCACCTCACCTGAGCAAGGAAGCTCAGTCCCGCAGGCAGAGACTCCTGGCTCAGTGCCTTGAGTGCACTTAGCGGGTCCTACAAGATCCTGTTTCCTTTCTTAGAAAATTCCAGACCATCCAACACCTTCCCAGGGCTGAGTGCATCTGGGGCTGTATTGGCCTACCAGGATACCTCCCACTGAGATGTGACCCACTGGGCTGGACGTGGAACCCAGCTGACACCCAGATCTAAAATGTAAAACACAAGCTGAGCATCTCACACTCCTGCGTAGGATAGCAATGCACTCAGGACCAAGTTCTGATGCTTCCTGTGGGCCACAGCGTCCCATGTGACTTAGAAGCTACATCTTACCACATCATGCCCACCTTGCCATCTAAGACCCAGCCTCCCTGGACCTTACCAAGGGCAACACATTCACTCCAGGCACTGTGCACGGTGCCCTCCAGCTTCTGCATGGGCTATGGATCCTCTGTAAGACTGTGTCAACTCACAGGGCCTGGGTCTTTCCACCTCCCCATATCACAGCCTGGCTGGGGCCCCTGGAGCCCCCTGAGAACAGCGACAAATCCTCTCCTCCACACTGCGGCAGCACCAGCCCTGAACTGCATACGCACGCAGTACAAGCTCCACAAAGGCTGTCCAAGCGATGCTCCTTCCTGTGCAGTGCCTGGGAGCCCTGGGGAAGAGACAGCCAACCCTTGTCGCATGCCAAGGTGGCTGCAGCCGCATTGCGGCTCCTGGCCCTAGGCCACGCACATCCTGTCCCTGAGGGTGTCTGAAGGGGCTGCTGACCATGCACCTTTGTGACTCACTGGGCAGATGAGGGTGGAGGTGGTGTTAATTGTCTGGTCCCTCCGCACCCAAGGGAAGGCCCAGGCTTTGAAGCTGCAGCAGTGCCACAGAGAAGGCAGGAGTGGCCAACAGTGACGCCATGGCTTGTGGGTACCCCTGAACCCACAGGAAATTATTAATAAAGAAATAACAGCCGAGGAGCACTTTGCGTAGATAAATTATGACTCCTTGTCTTCCCCAGCAGCCTCAGCACTTTTGGCACCACCCATCCATCCAGGCCCTTCAGATACCAGTGCAGCAGGCAGAGGAGCCCAGGGGTCCTGCCAGCTCCCATCTCCCAGAGCCCTCCAAGTGGCCCTCATCCAAACCCTACTGCACCAAGAAGCTGGAGCCCATTTCTAGCCAAAGGGTGGCAAATCTGCATCGCCTACCTGGGCCCTAAAGAGGTGGCAGGGTAGAGCTGAAGTTGAGTGGAAGTTATTCTTTGGATTTTTTAGGGGGAGAGTGGTTATACTGAGGATGGGACCAGGAGCCTCCTACTGAACTACATTCTTAGCTCTGTTTGTTTTTGAGTCAGGGTCTTGCTAAGTTGCAATGTTGGCCAGGCTGGGCTTGAACTTGTGCTTCTCCTGCCTCAGCTTCCCAGAGCACTGGGATTACAAGCATGCTGCACCACACCCGCCTACCTGCAAGGCATTTTGAAGCTCTGCTGAAGCATAAGAGTGTGCTGGTGTGTCAGTGCCGTGGGCTGCCGTAGTGCAGTGATTGGCTTGGTTGGGTCTGCCTGGGTTTGCTCTCATCTACCTGCAGCTCCTCTCTCTCGTGCCTCCAGTCCCAACCTCACCTTACTCACACCCTCCTCTCTCCAGAATTTATGGTCTCCCAGGTACAGATGTCTCCCTGTAGAGCACTGGATTTTGTTCAGCACCTGTACCTGCCTTGGTAGGAAATGATGTGCATTACCACGACCTGGATACCTGCTCACCTTCAGCTCCGCTCTCTCCAGAAACCCTGCGCTGATTGTCCTCACCTCAACTACAGGGTCGCCACCTCCCCTGTCCTGAGGGCTCCTGTCTCTCTCCTGCAGCCAGAAGGCCTGTTGGCATCAGACTGAACCCCAGCTTTTCCCTTAGCTCTGCTGGGAGCAGGGGTGGGCATGCTATTTGTTTACTACCCTTTAAAAATATTAAACTGGGGGCCGGGGAGATGGCTCAGTAGAATAAGCACTTCCCTGGCAAGCGCAAGGGCCTGAGTTCAATCCCACGTTCCACCAAAAAATAAAAATAAAAATATTAAACTCATTCTTAGCTCAGGGTAGTACAAAGACAGACTAAGAGCTGGATCTCACCCAAAGGCCACTGCCAGCCAAGGCCTGGTTGAGGAAACCAAGCTGACAGGAGATGCTCCAGAGCACTGTTCTTCATGGCTGTGAAGCATCATACATGCCCCATCCAGAGGGACAAAAGTCACAAATAGGCCTTTATTGTGATGGGGACACTGCAAGGATACGGACCTCCTGGGACTGATTATTTTGTTGTTGTTATTGAATCTGAACACCTAGGAATTATATGGGAAAGAGGCAAGGACACTCAGACGGAACAGCAAGAAGGCACAGGCACCTAAGGGTGACCGGTACTGCATTTCCTGGGTGACCCAAATGGGGT
This sequence comes from Octodon degus, assembly GCF_000260255.1. Classification (NCBI taxonomy): domain Eukaryota; kingdom Metazoa; phylum Chordata; class Mammalia; order Rodentia; family Octodontidae; genus Octodon; species Octodon degus. Next base: position 6,018,557 of record NW_004524735.1, on the reverse strand, counting down.
GTGCTGAGCATGGTGTCTGGCACACAGTAGATGCTCAATTAAAGCACAGTGCATTGAATGGTCTCCATCACAGGCCCCAGCCCACATCAGGTCCTAAGTCAGGGCTTAAGAAATACTCGAGACATGTGTGATTGGCTAGTCCCATATCCATGTTTTCTAGTCTCATAGAATCATGGAACCTAAATGTGCCTACAGCTTTGCTGGAGTTCAGATCCCAAGCCCGTGTCCTCTAAGCCCATGCAGTGAAGGCTTGGTCCTC
>NW_004524735.1:6010760-6017033 GCF_000260255.1 Octodon degus | reverse complement strand
AAGGGATTTCCAAACAGCAAGCTTGTAATGGTAGATTGATTTCTCCACTTGCAAAACCAGAATCCTACAGATTCCAACTGTGCTTGATAAATATTCTCATGGAGGCTTGTGTTCACTGAGCACCTGTTCCTCTCGGCCTGTGCCTGGCACCTTCCACGTGCAGTGTTACTTCTTCTACCAATCCCAATTCTAGCCCCTGTGATGGTGCACACTTGGCAGATGACTGCATCAGGCAAGATCAGAGAGTGAAGAGATCTCTTCTGCTGCACACCTGTCCGAGGCAAAATCCCAACCCCGAGAAACTGATTTCCAAACTTCTCTCACTGTCCTGTGAATTCAAGCTTGTTGTGAAAGCCTTTTCTCAAACTGCTTTCCAACACTGGAATCTTACCTGGGCTTGGTAGGGCACACATTGGGTGGCAGATTGTCTGTTTTATAGGAATCCCAGGTAGGGATTTAAACAGAGATGTGGACCATACTGTGCCTTTTGTCCTCTGGTTTGGTGTGAACAATGCGAACACTGGAGCTCTTGGGGCATTGTCCTCTGGGCGCGGGGGGGGGGGGCTGACATTCCTTTCAGGACAGTGCCACAGCGGGCATGGCCAGGGCTGAGAGGCAGAGCCCAGCTTTCTCCCAGGCCACCATGGGCAGAGACTGTCAGCAGCCACTGCCCAAATGATTTGAATTCGCCACCTTCCCTCCCTTCCCCCTCTCCAGGCTGTGGTTTTATGACACTTCAGTTTGCTGCTTCTCAGCTGGCTGGGCACCTCCTCCTCGCAGAGCAGGCCTTTTATGGCCATGGAGCTAATTAAGTGACAGCGAAGTGGGTGAAGGCGCTTGGAGCGCAGCTCCTGTCCTCTCCCACAGCACCGGGGAAGTGGGAAGAGCTCTCTCCTGACGCTGTGGCTCATCTCTGTCACCCTGGATCACGTCACTTCTTCCTGAGCTATCTGGAACCTTGCCGAGCCCAGTGTGAGGACCACTGAGTCCTCCATGCATTCCCCTCCGAGTGCCGGCTGGAGGCTCGCGGGCTCTGCACAGGCAGGGCCAGTAACTGCTCCTAGGTAGCTGTTTTTCCCCATGGAAGGTTCCAAGCACCCAGCACCTCCCAAAGTTGAATGCTCTGGGGGAGAGGGTGAATTCCTCCCTGATCCTGGTGTTCTTTGTTCTTGGGTCTTCTCCTAGCCAAGCTTCTCTCCTCCAAATGAAGGTTGCCAGGCTTAAGAAAGAGCTCCCCAGGATGGTGACAGCGGGAGGTTTCTGTGACTGAGGTCACCAGGGAGCAGGTTTCTCCCGGCAAGCCTGGGCTTCCTGGCCTCAGCTTCCACCTACTGCCCACCATCCCCTGCAGACCCTATGCCTCCTCTCCTGAGAAACCTATTCAGGGCTCTTATACAGCAGCCTCTCTGTGGCCAAGGCCAGCCTGCCTGGGGTCAGATCTGGCACGAAATGTTACCAAGCCTCAGTTTCCCCATCTATAAAGTGGGGTTGAACCTCCTTGTGGAAATTGAATTGAGGATGAAAGCAGGGAGTCCAGGCACAAAGCCTCGCAGGTGGCTGCAGAGCTAGAGCGCGATGACCTGGTGAACAGAGTGGCCCTGCTGGCCACCTGTGGGCCACTGTGGCCTCCCAGTCACATGCTTCAGGGACACAGCAGCCCACTCCTCTATCCACAGACAGAAACCCCAGGGTCCGGAGCATGGTGCGAAAGATGCTCCACGCCTGGGCTCCGGACTGCGCTCTGCCATGCCGCAGCTGTCCAGCTTGCTTCTCAGCTCTGCACCTTGGCTGCTTCCAGCTCTGATCGCAGGCTGCAGAACACCCCACCCCGCCATGGCTCCTTCTCTCTGCCCCTGCCCCATCTCTCCCTTGCTAAACCCTTACTTAGTTTTCAAGGCATAATTTCAGGGCCCCTTCCAGAGACCCACATGATACACACACACACACACACACACACACACACACACACACACACACACACACACACACACGCACGCACGCACTGTCAGCCCCTGCATGCCACTGACTGCTCCCTTGTATTTGTGCCTTTCCTGCCACCTGAACAGCCTGTGAGCTCTCCCAGAGCTGCGCCTCTGGGCACAGGACACAGCGTGGGGCAGGTGGTCAGTGAAGACCCGAGAATGCTGCAGATGTCCCTGCTTGCACTGAGGCAAGCTGGGCAGCAAGTCCTCTCCCATCCCCCAGCAAGCTGAGCTGCTGTTCATGGCTGAGTGTTGCACACGGTGCCCTCCCTCCCTGGCACAGGCGCTCCCAGCTGTTCTAGGTCTGCCTCCTCCCTGCGTTAGCCTGGAGTTGCCTAGGTGCCGCTTAGATAAATTGATATTTGCACAGGGATTTATAATTTGCAAGTCCCTTTTCATAAAGAGAACGATTGTAAGTGTGCACAGTAGCAAGAGCCCAGGAGCCTGGCCTTGGCAGGTACTGTTCCATGTCATCCTTTTCACACCCTCAGGAGTGGGTCGGGGTCTCACCCACCCAGTGGATGTGCAGGGGAGCTTTGGACTGCGCAAGCCAAGGGCCCTCTACTGTCACATTCTGTGTCCGCTGCCCCCCTCCCCAGAGGCCCCGGAGTCCTCAGCCCCCAGCTTCTGGCTTCTCTCATTGAGTGCCTTCCCCACATTCTGCTTCTCTTTTCTGGCTCTGCTCCAGAGCCCCGAGTCATCACAGGAATATTCCAGGCTGCAGAACCCCTGGCCAGAAGACAGAACAGGCCATGCGAAGTGGGATGATCTTGGGCCACAGCTGGCTGACCCGCCTTCTAACTGTGCGTCTGTGCACAGGTGTTTTGGCCTCTCTGAGCTTCCACATTTTCATTTGCATAATGTCAATGTCATTATCAAGCCTGTTGGTTTGCTCCGATGATTTGAACTTAGCTTGGTGCTGAGCTTATAGTAAATACTGAAATCGGTGTTTCCCTCCCTACTTCTCTCTGGGGGAAAAGGAGAGAGACAGATTTTTTTTTTTTTTCAAAAAAATTAGAAAGCAATTTCTAAGTCATTACCCTCAAAGAAAGCATAGCAACCAGTTTCCTGCCGCTCGGCTTCCGGCCTTGCCCTGTTGTACATTGTGCAGGGATGCAGCCTTTGTTATCCGGATGCCCCAGGGAGGGCGTGGACGTCACAGCTCTGCTCTGCAGGGTGGAGGCTTCTGTCCAGCCGCCTCACCCAGGCAGTGGGGGAGTCCTTGGTGTTGGATCTCAGCCCGCCGTGGATTCAGCTGTCCCCAGTCTATGTCTGTGGTCAGGCCACAGAGCTGCTGAGGCTTCTAAGATGCCTCACCACGCTCAGGCGGAGAAGCCAGCATTTCCTTTCCTGGGGGTAAAAGCAGCGTGAGCTGGGTTGGAAGAGCTTCCTGAGCCTCCTTAGATCTCTTGGCCATTTCCTGGGATGTAAAGGCCACGTGAGGCCTCGTGACCTTGCATGCTTGTATGTGTCCATAATCTGAAAGAAGTGTCAACTGCCGGCAGGCTGTGGAGTGGGGAGCACCTGGTCTGTACAGCCTCCTCATCCACGCTGCAGGCTGACCCAGACTGGAGTAGCTCTCATGCCAAGCTATTCTGCCACTGGGCAGAAAGAGCTGGCTGTGTGCTCCTGGTACCATCCTGCCTGATTCCCGTAGGCTGGTGCACAATGGTTTCCGGGAAGCCACTTGGACCAGGGCAACTTGACTGTACCGCGGTGCAGCTGCACATTGGCACAGTCCAGGATAGCTTCTGAGGCAGGGATGGCCAACACCTGCCTGGGTGGAGTCCCTTGAGTCGCTAGGGCTTATAGCAAGTGCAGAACCCTCCCAGATTGAGGCTTCCTACAGGGCATGCAGTCGGGGCTCAAGACTCAATGTATCCCCTAATTTTATAGAGAAAGAAACAGGACCAGAGAAATACAGGCCAAACCAATATCACACAGCCTCCCAGGCACAGGGTGACGATTGTGTTAGAGACAGAATGGCTCTTGAAAAGTATAGATCCCAATCTCCTCAACTGATAAATGGCAAATGTGAGGCTCGGGATAGGATAGGAGCTTGTCAGTTCGCAGAGTGGGAAAGGACACCAGAGCCCTGGCTCCCATGAGCTTGCAGTTGTGCTGCCTAGGGACCCACCAACTCCAGCTGGTGGGCTGAATCTGGCCGCCCATGTGCTAGAAATAAAGGTTTATTGGAATACAGCCACAATCATTCAGGTCCATGTTGCCTGTGGCCACCTTCACACTCGAAGGGCAGGCTGAGTAGCTGCACTGGAGACCGTTTGACCTGCAGAGCTTAAAATAATTACTAGCTGGTCCTTGATAGAAGAAGTTCTCTGGCCCCTGGTCTAACCCTCTGAGGTTTTTCCCAAGGTCTGGAAACTGCTGGCTCCACTCCCAGTATCCTTCCTCTTTGAGGAGAAGAGAATCCATTTCCATTGTCAGCTTGGAGACTGGCCAGAGAAACCTGTCCCCAGGGAGACACTGTGTCCCCAGAATAGCAGGGAGGAGACTCACAAAGAAGGAAGCCTCCTTCAGAGGGCAGCTGAGGGCTTCTCCCCACCACCACCACCCCGGAGGGAGCAGAGACCAGCGAGGTGGCAAGGATAAACACCAAGAAAGTGACGTGGTGACCATGTGCCGATTCTGCTGTCATCGCTGAAGGTAGGCTTAAACCATCAGGACACGCTGAAAGAGAAGACTATCAGCATCTCTGTTTCATGCAAGAGAAACTGAAGCATGGAAGGGTTAAACAACTGGCCAAACTCAGGGTGTCAGCCTTCCATCGCTCTAACAAATCCTGAGAGGAGAGGTTCCTTTTGGCTCACGGTTTAGAGGTTCAGTCCATGGCAGGTTGGCCCCGCTGCTTTTGAACCTGGGATGAGACAGAGCATCAGAGTAGGGAGTGCAGGACACAGCAAAGCTGTTCATCTCAGGCAGGGGAGTGAAGGAACAAGAGAGAGGCAGAGGCCTCACAGACACCTTGGAGATGCCCTGCAGTTTCATAAGGAACTCTCAGCAGCTCTCTTCTCTTGAGGTTTCCTCCACTTCCCAACAGCAGCAAGCTGAAGATAAATTGATCTTTGGGGAACTCTTAAGATCTAAACTACAAGCTGGGCATGGTGACACACACCGGTAATCCTAGCTCTCTGGGAAGCTGAGGCACCAGGATCATAACTTCAAAGCCTGCTTGAGTAACAAAGCAAGACTCTTGTCTCTAAGTTAAAAAAAAAGAAGAAACAAAAAGTGCTGGGGATGGAGCTTAGTGTGAAGAGCTCATCCTCGAGTACTGCATAAACAAATACATAAATATAAGCATGACACTAGGAGGGCTGGAACTGCCCAAAGCAGGTTAGCCTGGAGCCCCCAGGGCCTGGATCTTGCCACAGGCTTGGGATGAAGCGGAGCTCTTTCCTGCACTAGGATCAAGCCCTGACTCTGGCTTCCCTCTTCATCTCTTCATCAAATGCTTAGTGACCTCCTCTTGGGCCTGAGCCATGTAAGAGCTGCGCTGGCCTCTGCAGTGCTGGAAGAGAGGAGAGAAGGGGAAAGGTGGAAGCACCGGTGTGGAAAGAGGATGTGAGGAGCCCTCAGGTGAGGAAGCCAGCGTTGTGTGCTCAGTCACCACCTGGGTGGGAACCAGCAAGGACAGAAGGGAGGCCCAGGTAAGAGGCCGCGTAACTCAAGGCACATGACAGTGGAGGATTAGGGGTGCAAGTTGTTAATGCCTGGATGAGGGGGAGAAGCAGATCTCACTCATGGAGGACAAAGGAAGGTGTGGCCTGGGGACAGCTGACCCCAGCATCCTCCAGAATGAGGTGTGCTCCTTCAGAAACTCCCAGCTCCTCCCACTACCCTAGCAGGCCTGATCAGTCATAACCTTTGTATTAAAACTTACTGACGAGGGACAAGTCTACAACATGCTGTTAAGTGTGGATAGCGGGTCACAAACAGGTGAACCCGAGCCGTGACAGAGGAGCAGACATACACAGAGCAAGGGCTGGGTGGAATTCTTCCAAATTTTTAACAGGATGTTTGAGGCCATTATTTTGTCCCTCCATATATTCTTCTTTTCCTGCCTCTGTACACTCAGTTTGCATTACCTGTCTACAGTTGCGTTTTGGAGAGTTCAGAAGGGGAGTGACGCTCCTCTGCTCTCCTTCGCCTGCTCACCAGCTCTTGCTGGACTCCTGTTCTTCAGGATACAGCTCAAGCGTCACATGCTCCAGAGACCTGGCTCCCTCCCTGATAGTGCCCTGGGTTGCCCAGTCACATCCCTTTTGGGTTGGAG
>NW_004524735.1:5983721-6010182 GCF_000260255.1 Octodon degus | reverse complement strand
GAGCCACCACATCTGGTTTCAGTGGCCAGCATGGCATGTGGTACAGGGAATAGAACCCAGGTCCTTATACTTGCCAGGCAGGTGCTTAGACCGCTGAGCTACCTCCCCATCCCCCTGCTTGATTCTTCGTATTCCTCTTCCCTTCCCTCCCTCTTCCTACCTCCATCTCTAGGTCTCCTGCCTCTTTACAGAAGATCTGTCCTCTTGTTTCCTACTGTCTTTCTTTGCTTTTGCTCTTTATATCATTTATACTGTGGGTTTCTCCTATAAAAGAAGTTGTGCAGTATTCAAACTTGTGAGTCCGTTGTATTTCACTGAGCATTATGATCTCAGGGTGCATGTATTCCCGGACAGATGACTCAAATTGGTTCTTCTTCATAGCACAGTAGTGCTCCATTGTGTATTAATACCTTGTTTTCTCTTTCTTTCTTTCTTTCTTTCTTTCTTTTCTTTTTTTTTTTTTTTTTTTTGTGGTACCAAGGATTGAACTTAGGACCTTGCACTTGCTAGGCAAGTGCTTATTCTACTGAGCTATCTCCCCAGTCCCAATACCTTGTTTTCTTTACCCGTTCATCTATTAATCTTGGCCACTTCCAATAATTGGCTGCCATGAGCTGCACTGTGATAAGCCTGAGTGTGCATGTGTCTCTTAATGTGAAGGCTTTCACTCTTTGGAGAAGCCATCTAGAAAGGGACTAGCTGGGTCAATGGAAGTCTAGTTTTGGTCTTTTGGGGCATGGCTATACTGGTTCCATGGTAGTTGTCCTGGTTTTCACTGCACTGGAGATTCCTGTTGGTACTGTGTTGCCTAGTGGTGTGGATAGGAGGTCTGGGCTTCTGGGGGCCAAGCCCGGGTCTGGAGCATCCCTGGATTTCATACCTAATGTGGAGCTCAGCACATAGCATGTGCTCTAGGCCCTTGAGGAACAGGAGGAGGGCAGGCCCTGTGCTCCCAACCCAGGTGACTTACCTGGAGTGGGGTTGACATTGCAGGTGAGAAGACCAGGGGCGCCGTGGACACAGTGGCCCAGCCCCTGTGGTTGAGGTGTGGGTTGTCTGAGCGGGAACAGAGATGGTCAGGCTGGAACAGCAAGCCCAGGAGCTTGGATATTGTCCTGGGGCAAAGACGAGCCCGGCTGCTCAAGGCAGAACCTGGCTCCCAGCCAGCTCCGGATCTGCTCCTCCCCACCCCCAACCCCACCCCAGTGGAGCATATTCCTGTCCTTTTGGCACTGAGAGCAGTGTTGGCTTCTGTCCTGGGCAACGTGACACGAGTCAGGGGTTCAGCCACCCCAAAATGACTCAGCAGCCCCCCCCCCAGTTTCCCGTAACCACCAGAGTTGAGGACTCAGTCTGAATCACTGTTGGTTGTTTTTAGTTTGTTTTTTTTTTCCCCTCCCCTCCCATTTTTCTAATATCAGTCATCCCAGCCACCAGCAGAGCTGAATGAGTGCTGCGGAACCACAGAACACACCTGGTACCCAACACAGAAGAGGGACCCAGAGCCCCAGCACATTTAAGGAAAGAAAGCAGAATGACTTTGGAGCCAGACAGATCTGCATTAGAGTCCTGCCCTTGTCCTACCTGCTGTGTTCCCTTGGAAACTCGCTTCCCTTCTCTGAACCTGGTTCCTTCTTCTACAATAGGAGTAATAAGGCAGGCTATCCAAGGGTTGTGGGGAGAAGAGAAAAAGAGCCTGTACATCCACTGGCACATGACAGGCACCGCATTACGGAAAGCACTAGAAACACAGCTGCTCTGGTCAAGAATGAGCTCTCTTGGTGGGAAAAAAAGTGTGGCTTTGTGCCTTTGGCCCCATGTCACTTAGAAAGACAGAACAGTAATGGGCCTCCCGAAGCCCACACTTCAGGAATTTGCTTTGAGGTTGTTGCTAAGTCACTTCTATTATGAAGAGCCAACATTTACTGAGTACCAACTGTGTGCCAGGCACAGTCATAAGCACTTTATGTTAAATGGTTAATCACTTAAACCCTTTGGGGTGGGAATTGCCATCACCCCTACTTACCCACAAAGTGAGAAACTGAAGCTGAGAGAGGGTAACAAGCTTACTAACGGGACGCAGAGGGAGAGATGAGACACAAGTAGTCCTGCACCTGCCATGGGCTCTCGGGATGCTCCCTGGCCTGGCTGTGCCTTGCCTTGTGCTTTGTCCTAATTGGATCATTGTCAAATAAGACCCATGGGAGGTGCTGAAATACCACCCATTCCTCCACTCAGTTCTTGTAGCAGTTTTAGGTGGGTTTGATTGTCCCTGTTTTCCGGAGGGAAAAGCGGCCAAAGTCAGTGGTAGAGCCAGACTTGGACCCAAGCCTCTCTCCAGATCTGGAGCTGCTCTGCTGCTCAGTTGACTGAGTGGTGGTCACACCAGCCTTGTCTTTGGGATGCTTGTTGGTGTGCTCAGTGTCCCTCTGACCTGCCTCGGTCTGCCTAGCAACTCCCTTCCCCCTTGGGAAGGCCCCTGCGTCCTCCCTGCCAGGGGTCTCCAGCCTGAGAGGCTCCCACCAGCCTGCAGCAAGCTGAGGTTAGAGGTCTAGGAAGTCCCAGTGCCCAGCGCAGGTCTACAGTGTTCACAGCTGCCCTTCCGCACTCCAGATGGGAAAGCCAGGAAGCCAGCTGGGAATCAGTGTGCATGCGTCTCTAAGTGCAGCGCCTGTGGGGACAGAGCGTGTCTGGTGGTGGTAGCTCAGGAGGGCAAGCCTGGGGTGCACCTCGCCTTGCAGGTTCCTGCGCTGCTGACCCCCACCAGTGCTACAGACATCCTGGCTCACCTGTGGCAGTCTGCGCCCACCTACCTGTATCACCCAGTCCACCTGTGTGGCACACTTTCCTTGACTCTTGTGGGAAACAAGGAGCTGGTCTCGGTAACAGGCTAAGAAGGACTGCTTCCAGGGGCTTGCTGTGTTCTGAGCACTAGGCCAAGCCTTTCACATATGTGTGCTGTCTCCTACAATCCAAATATCCCCTTACAACAAACGAGAACACCGGGCCTTTGAGAAGTACATACACTGCACAGACAGAAAATACGTCCGGAGGCTCTGTGTGGGCAACGTGTCTGGCGCAGTGTGAAGTGTTCTATGAGTGAGGCTGGATTGATCCCCAAGAGAACCCTGGGTATTAATTTTTCTCATTTTCCAGGAGAAAACACTCAGGCTCAGAGAAATGCAGTTTGCCTGCTGTGGCACCTCTGAGATGTGGGCAGGTCCGATTCAAACCGAGTCCACCTGTGGACTGACCCTGCCACCTTGGCCCTGGCTGGCAGGGGAAGCCTGCGTTTGGGTGGGTGCTTCGCTGCATTTGTGTGCAACAGGGGCACTGGGCTACAGCTCCCCAGTGTTGACATCATATGAGTCTCTGGGGGCGCGAGAGCCCTCTGGAGTCTAAAAAATGATCAGAGGCCTTGTTCTAGGCACCAGAGAAGCCAGTTGGACGGCAAAGGCCAGAAAAGAACTCAGCATGTTTCCTCTAACCAGGCTGGTGGAAAACCTCCAGGCAGCAGCCCGAGGAGGCAGGGTCTGCATGTGTTTCCTGGAAGATGAAAGCCTACGTTGGCTTGTCCCCCTCTAGCCTCCTGCGTCTGGCAAGGACTGACTCTCTGTGGCCCACAATTTGGTGCAGAGAAAGACATATGTGCCTCCTGAGCTCCCTCAAGCCCCTGTGCTGGTGTCCTGGGCAGGCTCTATGTAGCCAAGACTTCTGGGAGAGGAGGTCAGATGAGGCCCGGGTGCGTGCTGGCGTGCAGGGACCCCTGGGTGGCTCTGTGGGCTGGCACTGCCTTGGCCTTGGGGAGCATGTGTGCAGGGCGAAGCCCAGCTGTGGGGTGAGCTTGTGCCGCCCTCTCTGGCCAGGTGACCACGGCCACGAACCAGATTCTCGTACCCTGACATTCCAGCTTCCACACCACAAACCCACCCAAGGGCAAGGCCTTGTCTCATCTGTCATCAGGGAAGTGAGAAAAATAAGGCTTGGAAGTGGAAACTTCAACAACATTAATTTTGTTAAATCTTAAAACCTGATCTTTATCAAGTTTTATTCTGCTTAGGTTACCCAGCAACTTTTATCAAAAAGTAGTAGTGAATGCATACATCACAATTTTTAATTTTTAAGAATTTCCCTGCTTGGGGTTATTACATAAAAATTAGTAATCCATGTGTGCATTCTGATTTTTCTTTTACTTAATCGTTTGTGTAATCCCCAAACTGGAAATCGGTGGCAGAGCTCCCTTAAATATTAGTTTGTTCATCTGTGAAGTGGGGGTAATGTCGGCTGTGTCTGCCTTGAAGGGTGTTACAGTAGAAAGTGAAGTCATGCAGAATCTGCCTGCCCCTGAACTCAACTTTAAACAGAATCACAGTCATCCCTTGGGGACTGGCTTCCGAATCCCCTCTAAGTAATGAGACCTGCAGATGCTTAAATTCTTACATAAGACAGCGTGGTGTTTGCATCTAACCTGCACACATCTTCCTATATGATTGAATTAATCTCTAGGTTACTTAGAATGCCTAATGCCATCTAAGCACTATGTAAAGAGTGTGACGCCGTGCTTCTTAGGGAAGCATGACGGGGACAAAGGTCTTGGCATGTTCATTACACAGCAAGATAAGTTTTCCAGGTATGTTTGATTCTCTCTTGGTTGAATTCACGAATGCAGGACCCAGAGGTGCGAAGGGACCGCTGTCTACTCCCTTTTCACACCAGCAGTCGTGGCCTGGGTCTTCTTCTTGGACATTACCCTGTTGCAAGGACTGTCATTCATTTCCAAGCAGTTTCTCAGGTACTGATTCACATGTGAATGCCCAGCATGAGGCAGCCATTCTGCTGACACAGCTCTCCCCATTGTGCTGGCTGCCTCAGAGACCCCAGTGCCCAAGAACGGGCCTTAATCCAAGCATCCTCTAGTTTACGCTTCCCAGAAGAGGGACAGCCACGCACGCATGACCCCGGGAGTCGGCAGCGCCTGTGTAACTACCTGAAGGCTATCACTGCTCGCTGGTGGTTGGGGTAGGATGGAGCAGAGGCCGAATGCTGAGCCAGTCCTGACCCTCGGAGGAGGTCCTGGCCGCAACATGCATGGTGGGCTTCCCTGGAAACCTTTCTGCCTAGCCTCTTGGCAGCCCACAGCATGTGCAAGGCTTGTCCAGCCCCTGGGTTCGGAGCTCTGCCCTCTGTCTTTAACTCACCTTGACTTCCAACACTCAGGTCAAAGGGCCTCTGATGTCACTCCTCCACAGGGACCAGTTGAGCAGGAGGCTTTGGAGATTTCCAGACCCAGAAGTAGAGGTGAGGGAGGCTGGCTGAAGCCGGAGCCTGTGGCCACCCCCTTCTTTATCTCTCCTTGAGCAGGGCTGCTGCTATGGCTGGGCTGAGGCAGCAAGGTCAGGGACTGAGACAGCGTTAAGCAACAGGAGGAGGAACGGAGGAGCCGGTCCAGGATTCCCATCAAAGGTCATGCACTCAAATTCCTTCACTCTGCAGAGATGCATTTAGTGACCACAGACAGAAGACATTTCCTACCCTCTGGGGACCTGGTGGTCCACTTGGGGTCAAACAACTCACACAAACTCAGAGACGGCCACACAAGGCAGGGCCCTGACTAGAGGAGCGGCGGGGATTGCTCCCGAGACTTGGAAACCAGGTCTAGCTCCGTCTCTAACAACACGGGAGAAGTCTGTCCTCCTCTCTGGTCTCTGGCTTCTGTATCTGTGAAACTAAGAGGCAGCCTTTATGCGCCCCGGTGGCTCTGGCTTGGACAGGCCCAGGCTGTCTGAGCCCTCCACACTGCACCTTTGCTGCAAGGCTGACTGAGAGGGCTGGAGGAGTTTTGAAAAACCAAATCTCATTTTGCCTCCCAACCCTTAACCTGGTGCAAACTTCTTACAGCCTTTTGGAGAAAGATTCACAGTGTGCCCAGTGGTTCCAGAGACCCTGTGAACTAATTGTTTGTGAAGTTGGCTCCACCAGCCCAGCAGCACCAGCCTCTTCTTCTTCCTCTTCACACCGGCTCTTCTCTGCCTCTTCTCTCCACATCAGTGACTCCTGCTCAGCTTGCCAGCCTTGGTGCCACTGTCACTGCCTCTGTGGCTACCTCACCCCTCTCTCTACCCAGCCCTCCCAGACGGGGAGCTGCAGCAGGGCAGGGCCTTCTGTTCCCAGGTTATCTCAGCACCTGCCCACAAAGCAGACACGCGGTGTCCACAGTGCGCGTCTCTGCTTCTCTAGGGCTTGCCTTCTGGCGTAGCTTACCGCCCAGGGCCCCGCGTCCTGTTGCCTACCCTCTAGCTCTCCTCCATCTGGGAATTTTCCCTGTTAGCAAAGCCTCACTTGCTCTCCTTTCTAAAGTCATGGGCCGGGCAAAGGCAACCAGCTGCCTGGATGGCGCAGTGTGTCATCCAGGCCCCTCCAGGGCCCCAGCATGGCCACGGTACAGCAGGCCTGTGGAGAACACACTTTGGAGGAACCACAAGACCTATTTGCTGGTCTTTGTCAATGTCCTACTACAGTCCTGTGACCTTCATTAAGATACTCCTTTCTATGGTTTAGTCTTCGCATCAAGTGAGGGTGTTGGACTAGTCTTTAATGGGTACTTATATTTTTTTGCCAGGCTCTGCACTGAACCCTTTATATGTACCACCAGTAATTCCCACCACAGCTATATGGGGGTAGGCACTATTATTAGCCCCATTTTACAGATAGGTAAACTGGAGATTAGGAAGTTTATATAACTTTCCCAAGATCACATGATTAGAAAGCAGGAGAGCCAGGGTTTGGACATAGCTTTGGAGGCTAAGCTCTTTCCGAGTTGTTTCCCTTGCAACCATCGCCTTACTCTATCATTCCAAAAGTACAAGTCTGCCCAGGGCTACAGAAGGCACAGAACAGATTCCAAGACAATGTGCAGCTTTCAGGACAGCTTTCTTCTTAGAGACAGGGGAGGCAGGGAACCAGTGCAGGCTCAGCCTCGCATCTCTTGGACAGTGGCAGCCCCGGCAGCACTCTGCATGAACCCTTGAAATCCAGGAAGAGCTGGAGGCATTTCTTATACAGACAGCAGCTCTCTGGATCACAGCCTTTTCTGTCAGCCTCAATCAAGTCTTAGGCTTGATTTTAAATTTAAATTTCCATTGAAGTGTTACACACATTCGGAAGACTAGGCGGGATTCACCAATGATCTCAGAGTGAGCCCACCTCTGTGTGAACACCACCTGATGCAGACCCAGGACACTGCCTGCCATCCGGGGTTCCCACCACGCCCTCTTCCTCATTGCCTTCTCACTCCTGTGTGTTCCCTTCTGAGAATAGTCCCTGGAGCTAGAGAGAAAGACAGGAATAAGAAGTTAATTTTCAAATTATCTTTTCATCTCCAGGGGAATTGTAAGTCGACAGAAGGGAGGTGGAGGAGGGAGGAATTCAGCACAGAGCCTACAAAACCCTTAGGCATGGCAAATGGCTGCAGGTTCTGGAGGAAAAGGAAATATAATCTGGTGTCCTTGGACCAAAGTGTCATTGTGCTGTGCATGTGTGCATGTGTGTTCATCCGTGTGTGTGTGTGGTGTGTGAGCAGTGTGGGCTTTGGCAGGTACAGGAAGCAGTAGGGGCCCATGAGCATTGGTATCTTCCTTCTCTGGTTGGGGGGGTCTCAGTGAGATGCAAGCCTCACTCACCTGCCTAGCAGATTCATCGCTCCCCTCAGCACCCCAGTGTGGCCTCCCCCCTTCCATCTGGGTGAACCTGCTACAATCTCACCTGCTACAGGACCTGTCTCTGGTTTCTGCAGAAATCATTCACTGGAGTGAAAAGGGGGGGGGGAACCACAGCACCTCCCATTCTGGGACAGTCTTCCCCGGCTTTAATCTATTATTAAGCTCAAGGTCTTCCACACAAGGAATAGAGTAAGCACTGAAAAGAATTTTCAGCTTGGAGAATTATTACATAGAGTGGCCAAATCCTCATGCCTTCAAACATTTCGAAATAAAGCTTGCTGTCAGGAGAGTCTAGCAGGTCTCTCTGCACATTCCATCAATCACCCAGGAGGTGCGTCAGCTCTCCTCTGCCTGTCGGGGTACTTTGTGGACCATTCTAAGTGATTGTGAAGAAAGAAGTAATGAATGTGAATTATATGATGTGGGGAGACAGCTATGATGGTTCATGTTAGATGTCCCCCAAGAGCCTCAGGATCTCGTAGGTGGAGCTTTTTGGGAAGTGCTCGGAGCAAGGGAATTTACAGCTGACCTGCTGTTGGGAGCTGAGGTCGGGTTGGCAGAGGTGCCTGACTGGGGGCATGGCTCGGATGGCCCATCTCTCTCCTCAGCTCCTCTCTGGGTCTCCTGCTTCCTGTCTGTGCATCAGGAGCAGCTCCGCTCTATCATGTCCTTGGCTCAAGCCATCCTGCGTTGGGACTGTGGGCCTGGGCTGCCCTGCGAGCCCCAGTCAAGCTCTCCTTTCAGCCATAGATGATGAGCATCTTGTCCAAGGATAAGAACGCGACCCAGACACGCTACATCCCTGGGTAGAAGGTAGAGCAGTTCTGCCCAGCTAGCCTGGGACAGCCCGAGTTCCTGCCTGTACTTCTGCCATAATTATTAATAGCATCTCTTTCCACTGCCAAAAAATGCCCAATTGACTAAAAATAATATAGTTATTCTAGTTATGGAAAAGCCGATTTTTATTCTTACAAAGATTGGAGGAGGAGAGCTACAGGCACCTTCTGAGGCTAGAAGAAATGCAGAGGAAGAGATCCCCCCCCCATGAGGAGCTCCCTGTGGCTGCGATCTGTGGGTGGGGACCCCCAGAACCATTCTTGGCCCTGGCCAAGGCAGACGTGCTCTCTTCAAAGACACACGAGCCTGCCGCAGCTGGGGCACAGAGACTGCACTCAGCCAGCCCCAGAGCAGCCAGCGCCGGGCTGTGTGGACAATGTAATTTATAGTCAAGGAATCTGGCACATGCCAAAGTTAAACAAAGTTGTCACCTCAAAGTGTTGGAAAGAAGTCCTCAGACTCAAATAGTGGGTGCAGATAACAACGCGCTTAGATATCAAGAAATCCCAGCCAGACATTTTATTTTTCCAGAAAGGTCAAGCGTGAAGTCATGGATCTTGGCGTGAGGTTGGGAAGATCTAAGATGAAACTTTTCAGGTGAAATCAAAAGTAACCAATAGCGAGACACCTTGGCACACACTGGAGATTAAGGCTCGGGCTTTGGGACAACCAGAAGGGAAAATCAGTGTGTCTCCCAGTCAGGACAGTGAGGAATAAAAGGGTGCATGGAGAACAAAATATCCCCTGATAGGTCAAAGGGCAGCCCTCCTTTATCCTGCGCTCCTGTTTTTTATGCTCATGTCCTGGGCTGAGGGCTGAGGTCACAGCCCATGAGCCTCACTGAGGCCTGGGACAGCTACAGAACACAGCCTGGCTGGAGAGGAGGCGGGGCCAGGCAGGACAAGCCCTCCCAGGCCAGCCATGCAGCCAGCCAGCAAAACTGCCTCTTATTTCTGACTGTTGGAACAGTCACTGCCATTACTCCCCAAACAGTAGATTTACAGAAGAATTTATTCACAAGAGAACGCATCTGAAAAAAAAAAAGAAATGGGATTTTGGGGCTGCCTGAACCCTTTTCAGGTGACTTCATTTGGGATTGCTTCCAATAATCATTCTGTCCACCGGCATCGGCCTTCCCAGTGTGTGCACGGGGATTGAGGGCTCGCAGGCTGTGTCTCTCAGGACAGTGAGGCTTCCGTAGGGCAGGTACGGGTTAGCACAGAGATACTGTCAGGGTTGTCACATGCGTGATACTGACTCTCTTCTGAAAATCCAGCAAACGCTGCAGAAAGAGCCTGCGGTGTCCACTTGATTCACTTTATCCTTTTGAATATTTTTCTTACATCATTTCTCAGGACAGCCTTGGGCTGTCCTGTCCCACTCTCCTCGTCAATCACGACTGCATGGCCAAAGCCCCTGCGTGCTGACCTTTTACCCATTGTATGATCTCAGGCACCTTGCTAGCCCTCTTTGCACTTATTTTCCTCCTCTATAAGAAATTATCTTGAGTCTTCCTTCTCAGAGTCATTGTGAATATTCCCCCAAGCACGTGTAAAGCACATAGACTCAGTTCCAGCATGCAGCAGGGGTACAGGATACCCTGGAACAAAGATGCTAATTAATTGAAGTGAAGTGCAAGGGACCCAAAGAGGCAACAACAACTGGCACATAGGTGTCGACTTCCTGCCGTAGGTGGGGTCAATGCAAAAGTCAAAGTGAAAACAAAGTGAAATTTTCCAGGCTGGCTCTGGGAACCTTGATAAAGGGGCTGGTTCCAGTCACATGAGCGGCAGGGACTTGGAAGGCATTCTGATCCAGGTTCTTCATTGGCATTGGGGGCACTGGACCCAGAGAAGGGCAGGGACCTAAGCAAGGCCACATAGCAATTTCCAGACAGACTCAGGAATAGAATCCAAATCCCCAAGTTCCAAATTAAGCTCTTGCTGTACCCTAGGAAGGTCAGAAGTCCTCTCTGGGGGTTTGAGCGAGCCGGCCAGAGATTCACAAACTTTAATTTGTAAATGATCTCCCTGGGGCCCTTGCTACAGTGCTGACTGTGTTCTGTTAGGACTGGGGCAGCCTGGGAATCGGCATGCCTGACAAGCTCCCAGGTGATGCTGTTGTCCTGACAGTCACGGGTTGATAAAGATGAACTGGTCAGCACTGCCTAGTAGAAGGAAGCTGAGGGCCACATGTGCAATTTTAAATTTTCCTGTCACCACATAAAAAAAAAGATAAAAAGAAACAGATGACTGTCATTTTGGCAATATATTCCATTTAATCCAAATTGTCCAAAATATTCCCATTTCAACCTAATTTCAGTATAAAATGATCAGGAAGACACTTGACATGAAATCTTTCCAATTCAGTTGCATCTTATGCTCAGAGCATAGTGCAGGCCGGGTTGCACCTTGCAAGTCTGCCATGGCACACGCAGCCAGCGGCCAGCACCCACTGTGAGGGCCTGGGCCACCATGGAGCAGATTCCAGCCCCTGCCCCTCCCTGCCAGCCTGGCTCGTCCTGTGCCTCCTCCCAGCCTGGCCTGCCCACCTCGCTCCCCTCTGCACACTTGTCTACTCCAGCAGTTGGCTATGGGGACAGACGCCTTACACCTACCAGCCCCAGCATTCAACAAACCCTACTTCCTGGAAAGAGATCAGCACAAGGCCAACTGGTGCCCGCCTGCGCTCATTCCTCTCTGGGTGACCCTGGCGACTCTGGATCTAGATTGCTGTCTGGCCAGCAGGCATGGTGGTATCGCCCTGCTCAGCTCACTGCCTGGAGGCTGTGGGTTTTGCCCTCGCTTGGGAGAGCAGGCTGAGGATGCTTCCCACATGGCTCAGGCCCGGACACTGTCTGGCCAGATGGCTGGAAGAGTTCTGCATGGGGTCAGCCATGACTTCGAGGGACACAGACTGTGATTCCATGGCCAGGGGCCAGTGTGACATCTGTGGGTGTTCTGTGACTTCAGGGGCAGCTGTTCTCCTGCCAAGGAGACATCAATGGGATCCGTCAAGCAGCTCTGGCCCTGCATGCCGAGTCACTGGGAGAAATCCCCACGGCGGCCCAGGGCCTAGCCAGAGGTGCCATGGGTCTTGCCTGAGCCAGAAAAAAGCCACAGATGCCTTCCCTGATCTGTGACTTGTGTGTGACTCCCACGCACTTCTGTTCAAACACTCTCCTTGTAAACCCCCATCCAGCAAGCTTGGCTATTTGGCGCGCAACCCAATGTTTGCTTTTGCTTGATTTTGTCTGAGAAAGCTTATAGTTTGGTGCTACCTAATGCTAACCATATGAATATCTGGAATCATCTAAGTATGCTGTGACCTATAGACAAAACAGCCACATGTATGGGGATGTTTGGATTAATAGCACTTTCTGGTAAAGCAAAACCAGCTCCTTGTTTTGTGTCTTACTGTTGCAAATCCTCCTAAACTGAGATTGAGCTATTCCTCCCTCAAAGTAGAGTATCATGGGCAAAGTCGAATCTTTCCTAATGCCTTGGTAGTGTTAGCTGCCTCCACACACAGTTTTGTATATTGATCAGATGAGCAGTCCGATTTGTTCAATCGACAGATGTGCATTGAGCACCTGTCATGTGCCAGACGTTCTGGGCTCTGGCAGTGCAATACACACACACACACACACACACACACACACACACACGCTTGTTTTTGAGGCTCTTTCACTCAGTGTGTGCATGTGCAATGAGACAAGGTAGAGGGATAGAGAGGAACCCTAACTGAGCGAACAATGTATAAATCGCTCCAGATGGCAAGCTGCTTGGAGAGCTGTTGTGCACCTGAGGGGCCGCAGACCGAGGTCACGGGCAACACAGCTAGGAGACCGTGGGCTGCTCCTCCAGCACAACAGGTTTTGCCGCCTGCTAGGCTCTGCAGGGGACCTGACCAAAACCAGGCTCCAAGCTCCAGAGCTCAGCTGAGGATTAGCAATTACACAGATCGTGCGGTGCCCTCCTGCCCTGTATGTTCAGACTCATTTTTGCTCTCTCACTTATCTGCTACCAGCTTGCCGCTGCCTGGGCCTATGGTTTCCCCACGTTTGAAGCCAGAACTCTGCTGACTCCCCACGGGGCCCCCTCCTGGTGGGAGGGGCGGGGAGGGGATGCAGTCTTTCGGGTGAGATAGTGGATGGATCCTCACGCGGTTGGAGCCGCGCTAGCTGAAGGAAACATAAACAACAATTTTCCACGCGCTTTCATGTTCTGCCAGCCAGGAGTGCTGCACTGACACAATACTCACTTGTGCTGTGTGTGAGGCCAAAATGCACCCTCAATCCACTACGGCCTTTCAAAATGAAGGTCCACTGTGAGCTGCTTTACAGGGCCGCCCAATCATCTTTGGAAGAAACTAAAAAAAAAAAAAAAAAAAAATATTTACGAAACATTGCCCTTAGGAGAAGTTGAAAGCACGTTTCCTATTTATGATCAGTCCTTTTCCACTTGACAAATGCTGATGGCTCTCCCCACCCTCACCCCTGCCCTCTCTCCTGTTGTAGGTGGGGTCCAGATTCGTGTTTTCTGCTTAAATAAGCAGTGTATCTCTCCTGGGGCCAGCATGCTAAGCCCAAGTACCAGTGGGAGGGGGTGCATCGGAGGCCAGCGTAGGACAGAGAGGATGGCAAGGAAGGCTGCTGACGTGGGAACTCACCAAAGCAGAGCAGGGTCTTCTCTAGAAAGATCTCTTTTGTAGCTGGTAGGAACGTTAGGAGCCTGGACTGTAACGTATCATTAGGAAATTGCCATTTTTTTAGTTGAAAGTAGTCATTATTGGCAATTTCATCTGGTCCCGTCTAAAAATAAGCTGCTGCCATTATGGATTACTGCCTGCTCCCAAGCATTGAGCTGAGCACTTTGCATGAATTATGGCCCTTAATCCTCACAGTAACCCAGCAGGGTGATGTTTGGGGTTGGGCTGCCCAGAAGCTAGTGCTAAGGTGAGGATTTGTGCTTTAGGAAAGAAGTGAGCCCAGGAGAAACCATTGTGGAAGAGAGAGAACAGGGCGGAGGCAGAGAGGTGGTTTCAGGCAGTCTCAGGCTCAGCCTCAGCCTCAACCCCGGGGGGAATCCCAAAGCTTCGTGTATGCCCCGGAGCTTGTCCCACCTCGAGGCCAGTGAGTGGGCATCACATGCCTGTAGTATGTTGTGTCCTCAGCTGCCCTGAGAGCAAACCCTCAGACACATCCAGCTGTTGGTATGAAGACCTGAGGGACACACAGGAAGGACTCAGAGCAGGGTGGCAGGTGGTCCACAATGGGAACAGAGCGCACGGGAGCTGAGGAGGGATCTGTGAGCCTCCAGGAACATCCCTAGATCTACTGGGCTTATAGCTTGATCACCACCTATCTTATGCATCAAACACCTGAATCAGAAGAAGGAAAGGAATTCAGCTCTGATCACAGAGGTAGAACAAGAGAGAGAGAGCTCCTTTATCCTGAACTGGCCACTAGGCTGACCTCTCAATGTCATTTCCATGTTCTAGCCACAGGGCCAAGCTGGTGGTACCCGGCTCCTCCTTTCCTTAGCATGAGCCTTGATAGCTGGCTTCTGGCTTCATTCTTTAGACGGAGAGGGTAGTGCTGCTGCAGCGACCCACATCTATCACTTGCCGAAGTCTGTCAGCACACCCCAGGGCTCCTTGTCACTTCAGCTGTCACTTGTGCCTCTTGAGGTTGGCAAGGGGACCTTGCTGGGGTCTGGCTCTGTGGAACCTGCAGATGTCTTCCTCCACTGCCTCCCTCTCAAGACAGCAGAGGAAGATGTGGCCCGCCATTCTCCACGGTAGCCAAGTCCTACACAATGCCACAGTGTGAAGAAAAGAAATCATTGCTGTTTGGCCTAGCTCGGAGTGCGCACTCTCTGACATCTGTCCCAGGTGTCCCAGCACCTGGCAAAGAGATCACCTGCCCTTCCTGTCCCTTCACCACACCCAGACCAGACACAGTCAGTTATCTGCACTGATTTTGCAGTCCAAGGTGGCATCCGCTGGAGAAGTGGTTCAGAGCTCATAGGCCTAGGACAGGAACGATGTGGCCCAGGGGCAGACACTGGGCTTCGCAGGAGGCTTCCCCAGCCCACTTCAGACACTTCCTACTGGAAGCCATTGCTCAACTTCCTTGTCCAAGTATCTCAACTCTTGCTCACAGGGAACAGCAGTCCTCTCACCTGCAAAGACTAGGGAGAGGTTATCCACAAGGCACCCAGCACAGAGTGGACACCAGAGACATGTGTGCAGTCAGCCTTCTCTCTAGATAAGGACTTCGCTGGCATTGCTGCTTCCTGTGATGCTGCTTGTCCTAACTTCAGGCCACTATTTGCATTTAACTAACTCCTAGCTGCCCTGGTCTTGGTTGGGTACAGGACAAAAGCTGAAGAAATGTGCCTTTTACTGGCAGGTGTCTTCAAGAGTTTTCTCCTTTCTGGGTTACCGTCTGAGTTCTATCAAAGCATGTTGGATGTCTTGCTTCTTTTTTTCCTTTCCATTGATCTTGGCCAATGCGACAGCAGCAGCTGCCCTCTTTGTGGACTGGTGTTGTACTCCGTGTGCTTATGGCTCGGGAGGAGAGGACTCCAGGAAAGCACAGCAAAGAGAAGAGGTGCAATGCTGCCTGACGCCGAGAGGCAGGGTCATGCCCCTTCTAGCCCCTTCCTAGATACAAAGAAATGCTGCCCTAGTTTTTGGCAGTTGGATCAAACATCAATCACAGAAGAAAGAAAAATACCAGGCTTACCACCCACGCCACTGTGCTAAGAATAATTCCTGTCCCAGCAGTACAGCTGGTCAGAACACTTGGCAGTACTTCCGGCTGAAGCTAGGTGTGAGCACGCAGGATGTGTATTTGTCCATTTCAAGTGGGATCCTGGCCTGGGCTCTGAAACTTAGCTAAAAGCCTGGCCCAGACCCCCAGAAACCCAAGTCAGTATCCAAACACTGGCCCACCTAGGATCCCGGCTCTTGTCTGAGCCCTGCCCCTGCCCAAGTATTGAGTGGGTGTCAGTTGTTCTCTGCACACCCAGGAGTCAGTTTTAAGTTCTGGTCTGGGCCTGGCTCAGCACAACATCCCAGCCAGCACAAGCTCCAAGGACCAGGCTGTGGTTTGCTGGGCTTAGGTGGAAACTGGCTCCTAGAAGAGGCTGGACATATGGCTTTGGAGAAACAGCTGTTTGGGCATGTTGGTCTTCCAGATAAATAGAATCATCCATTGAAAAACTATTTCCAGGGTGCTGTGTTGGTGCCAGGCATGATGCTTGCTACCTAAGTACCAAAGATTTGAGACACAGTAAGGCAGCTTCTCCACCCTTTTGGGAGGGGTTACAGCTTGATTCCGTGGCTCTTAACTTATCTGGCTGCATGGTAGAATCACCTAGGTAGTATCTATAGAAGGACTTTGAAGCCTGATGTGATGGCGCATACCTCTCATCCTAGCATTCTGGGAGGCTGAGGCAGGGGGATTCCAAGTTTGAGCTCAACCTGGGTAACTCAATGATTTAGCAAGTGATTTTAATCTTGGACTTAGTAATTTAAAAAGGGCTGGAAATGTAGCATTATGTGAAGGCCTCAGGTCCATCCCCAATAGTGAAAAAAAAGTCTTTTTAACATCTCATTATCTTTTTTAATCCTCAGTAATCCCACAGTGTAGACACCAACATCGTATCATCTCAAAGATGAGGGAACAGAGGCAGAGGCCAGTTGGGTCACTCCCCCAAGGTTACACAGCACTGTGGACAGAGGGTGATGCTGAGCTGTGCTGGCTTCCCGTCTGCCCTGCCACTGCACACGAGGGGGTCTGGGAGTTGGGTGGCTGGAGCACAGAGCAGGCAGAGGAATCAGGAGAGGAAACCAAGAGGCAGCTGGGGCAGGGCAGGTTTGGAGATCCCGCCCCAATTGTGGGCTTTCTGTGGTGGCTGATCCACCTGTGACAGCCACAGAGAGGAGCTCTCTGGAGGGCACACTCCGACAAAAACTAGGTCAGAGCCGGGAGCACTGAAGGTGCAGACACGCAGTGATGGGATCGGCTCTGACAGCAGCTCTGTGCTGAGTGGGAGCAACACGAAGCCTTCTGCCCCTTCCCACAAAACTCTTTCTCCTCTTCATGCTGTGGACATCCTGGGACTGGCCCCAGAGCAGCTGGTTCTGTGCCGGCCTCCCCTGGAACCGCGTTCATCCTGTCCACCACACCACAGGATCTGACCACCTGCTCATCACAGGGCACAGGACAGGCTGCAGTGGGGTGGGCAGGGAAGAGCTGTTAGGAGCGGCCCTGCTCACTATGGACCCCTCCTGAGAAGCACGCGGGCCTACTGGCTATCCCCGTGACTGTGTTCAATTCTAGCTTTGCCACTTACTGTGTGATTTGGGGCAAGTCCTTGGCCTCTAGGACACTCAGCCATCCCATCTCTTAGTGGGGAGCAGATATGTTCTAGGAAGTAGGGATGCTGTTCCTAGACCTCCTGCCAAAGGTGTTTGGGCCCTTCAGAAGTGGCAGCTGGCATCAAGCCTGGTTAATGTAAGCCATGACAAGACTCTAGAGTCCTCACCCATCCAGAGAGCCCAGGCTGAGGGCTGCTGAACAACACCCCTGTTTTGCAGATGAGAACAGAGTCTGGAGGGGTCCATGGCTTTCCCAACCTCTTGAGGAATCTGAGCAGAGGGACCAAGAGCAGGAGCCCCCTGTGTGAGGCCTCGCGGCTCTACCACCATGCTGGGGTGGGAAGTTCAAGCCCAGCCTGGCCCAGCGACTCACAGCCTTGGCCCTGCTGTCTTCCCTCTGTGGCAGCACTTTCTGGGAGGGCTGTGAGGATGAAAAAGCTGTCACTGCAGAGCGCAGAAAAGCACTCCCCAGGTGGTGATGCAGGACTTGCGGTGCATTTCAACACCTTGGCTGGCAAGCCTCGTCGCCAGATGCAAGCAAGCTGCCCGCAAACTGCGTGTGTGTGTGTGTGTGTGTGTGTGTGTGTGTGTGTGTGTGTAGGGGAGCAGGGAGAGAGATAGTGCACAGAAGAATCTCTTTCCATGCCTGCCCTCCAGCAGACATGACCTAGCTGCCTGCCCAGCGGGGCCGACAGAAGCATCTCGCCCTTCTTGGTGTCTGCACCCTCTTCCCACCACCAGCTGAAGGATGGTAGAGCAAGGACCCCTGCCCTGGGACTCACAGGGAGCCTGGGACACTGTTCCTGAGGAGCAGTGATTTGCCCAACCTTTAGCAAACAAGAAGCACAGTCAGGGAGTCCACGCCAGCCTGCTGATGTCAGACAGAGCGTCATGGAACAGGGACAGAAATTGGAACCAGACAGCTGAAGATGCGAATCACAGTTCTCTGCTTCCTACTGTAGGATTTTGGGCAGTGACCCCTTTAGCTTTGGGCACCTCAGTTTCTTCGTCGGCAAAACAAAGGGAAATCTTACTCCCAAACTTTGTTTTAAGAAATGAAATGAGACAAAGCCCCTGGCACATAACTGCTGTGGACCTCTCCGCAAACCTTATTAGTATTCTCCCTGGCTTCCTCTGCCTGGGTTCCCATAGCACCTAGGTTGGTCGGAGTGTCAGAGTTAAAAGAATTAGAAAGACACCCACATGAAGGGGCAACCACTGAGAGCCAAGCCAATTGGCTCAGAAGAGATGTCTCCTTTGGGAGGTAGCCTTGGAAGCCTTGGGGACATTAGATGACAGTGGCCTTGGAGGGCAGAAGCAGCTTCTGAAATGCAGTATGTTGACTACAAGTGCTTGAGAAACAGAGAATTTGTGGCCTCTCCTGCTCCTCCCTGTGACCCACATCAGGCAGAGGCCGGGGCAGGAGTGGGCAGGGATGGTCCCAGCTGCACTTGACGAGGCTGAGCCCTTTCCAGGCTTGTCCTGGCCCTTGGATCTGCAAGGAAAGTGTGTATAGAGAGGTTCTACCACCTTTCCCTGCCTAGTCCACTCTGGATGCCCTGGGTCTAGGGATACAGATCCCTCCTCGGGATACAGGGAGGTGCCCATGACCCCTTTCCAAAAGGCAGGGAGCCCCACTAAGCTCACAGCCTCCAGGCCTCGGCCTTCATTTGGTGTCTTAGCAATGGGATCTCCAATGCACCTAGATGCATCCTGGGCTATGTGGCGACCCTGGAGTGGATGGGTAAGGAACCATGGCTTGAATACATACTGTATGCCAAGAAATGGGATGATTGTAATGGCAGTGGTGGTGAAGTATCAGTCACTGACTAAGAGCTGAAATGTACGCACTTACGGAATCTTCCCAAGAACCCTGTGAGGGAGGTACTGTTGAAATCCTCACTTGACAGATGAGAAACCAGAAGCATAAAGACCTGAAGTGGCTTGTCCCAGGTTACACTGCTGGTGAGAGCTCAATTCCAGGCAGTAGAACTCCAACATCAGCCTCCTTTCAGTCACAAGAGATGGCCTGCTTTCCGGACTCCCTGGTGTCCCTGTTCCCACCTCATATCCAAGAAAAGGTCTTATTCATGACACAGGGGAGGGGGATGCCCGGTTCACTGCTTCTCACTGCCCTACCCCCCTCCGCTCCAAGTGTGTTCCCTGGCAGGCAGGAATGGATACTCCATTTTTGCCAGGTCACCCTCTTCACCTTTCAGATCTCACCCCAGACATCACTTTTCCAGAGAAGTTTTGGCTCTTCACCTGCTGACATGGCGCTAGGCTCACGTAGTGATTATGCCTTCGCCACATGATCACAGAATTACTGCCTGTCGCCTGATCGTCAGCATCCCAGAAAAACTTTGATTCTCGCAACAGCACTCTGCCCATGGTAAGCGCGTTGTTTGGGATGCAGAAACACTAAAATATTGTTTGAATTAATCAGTGGATGAAAGAATGAACAAATGAATGAACAATTTAATTAATTAATAGGGCCTGCAAGGCTTCACCCTCACAGCGGGCCTTCTGTCATCTCAGAGTCTCCCAGTATCTCCGTGAAATGACATTGCTGCCATGTTACTGATGAGGAAACTGAAGATTGCAGAACTGCAGTGGCCCTTGCTCAATTCAATGAGAGGGGAAGTCAGGATTCACACCAAGGCCTGCCTGGGTGTCCTCCCTCTTCACTCCACTCAGAAAAGAATCTAGAAGGAAGGGTAGTGCCCCAGGGACTCAGCTAGCGCTTCACGCAGAGAGAACCAGAATTTGATGGGGCCCTGCAGCCCCAGCCTGCAAGTCAAGGATAAAGGGTCAAAGGTAAGGAAAGAGCTAACGTAGTCTGGGAGTCCATCTACCCACCAGATATGAAAAGACAGCCTTTGTGCAAGCCAGATGGATGACGCTTGCACGGCCCAGAAAGGTTTACTTTGTTAAGTTCATAGTTGTGGTGTCTCCAAACTGCTTCAGGGTGAAAATTCTAATAAATTTGTCTGTGAATGTCTAAAATTCTTGTGCAACTCAGAGCTTCAAGAAATTCACCAGGCAAAAAAAAATTTTTTTTCTTTGAAAACAGTGTAACAGCGTCTCGCCCCACTATTTTAAAACAGTCTGCTTCTAAGCCAAAATGTAAAAGATCATCACTGTGTATATTGGGGCTTTTTTTTTTTTTTTTTTTTTTAAATTTTTTTACCCATCAAGCTCTGGGGTTTTATTTGCCTTGGATTTAGAAAGGAAGCGGAAATCAAGGCAGCTGTTTATGATCTCAAATCTGCACACAGCTTCAGAGGATCTCAGGGTGCAGAACATCCTCGTGCTGTCCCGCTTTCCTGACAGTTTTAGATGAGCCTGGAGATCAGCCAAGGGGCAGGGTTAAGCCCGGTTCCCCTTTGCGCATGCGCTATGGGGTTCATTTTAGGTATCCTGGGATCGCTATCCTCGCCACCACTCTCTGTCAGCAGAGGCAATGTTGTCTTGGGGCCCGCTGCATAGATGGTAGAGGCGGGCTGGAAAGCAGTGAAAAAAGAATGGATGTCCTACTTCTGCTCGAAGGTGGTCTCGGCACTCATGTGGATAGGAGGTTGACTGTGTCAGGAGCCAGTCCCAGGAGAAGAAGAGCATCGGCAGGATCTCCGGGATAAGGGCTTGTCACTGTCTTAGGAAAACCCTTGCTTGTGGCTGATTTGGGTGCACAAACAGCTTCCCTTGAACTGTGACCGCACTGCAACCTTTGACAGCTAACAGGGCTTTTTATTTTTCTTTTGGGAAAGAGCTCATCTCTCCTACCTAAAAAGCGGAGGGCAGGGGTGAATCTAAGCTCCCCGCATTTGCGTGGTGCTTGCTGCATAACCGAACGGAATGAACAGTTCCTTAAATAAGTGGAAAGTTATAGCACAGTAGAATAAGTGCCTGCCTGGCAAGCACAAGGGCCAAAGTTTAATCCCCGGTTCCACAAAAAAAAAAAAAAAAAAAAAAAGGAAAGTTAAAACAAATATAGTTATTGATTTGAAAAATGCAGAAAATACCAGTGTAAAGGGAGTGTGAATCGCCCTCTCTTCCATCACTTCAGGAGAATGACTGAGGGTTGCCTCAGCTGTGGTTCAGTGACATAGTGCTACCTGGAGTGCGAGGCCTCAGCTAGCAGCGCAGCAAAGAAAGACAGAAACAGAAAATTAGAATTTAAAATTAGAATATATATATATATATATATATATATATATATATAGCTATTCTCTAAGAGAGCAGCAACAGAAGGAAATAGAAAGAATAAGAATAGCACTCCCTGAAATTATCCCTCAGAAGCAACCACTGTTTTTTTGTTTGTTTGGTTTTTGGCAGTACAGGGGATTGAACTCAGGGCCTCGTGCTTGCCAGGCAGGCACTTATTCTACTGAGCTATCTCCCCAGCCCTATGAAATAACCGCTGTTAACAATTGATGTAATTGCTCCCCTTTGTCTCCTTTGCTTTCTAAACATATTTATTTTTGTATATGTAAATAGACCTGGATATTTTATGACACTAATTTTAACATTGTATCACACTGTTAAAATTAGAATATATATACATCTATTATATATATATAGAGAGAGAGAGAGAAAGAGAGAGAGAGAGAGGAGAGAGAGAGAGAGCAAGAAAGAAAGAGAAAGAAATACTCCAAGATTTTAAATAAAGCAGGGGAAGTCCCAGAGTGAACACCAAACTCTCACTTTCCTGCAGCTCTCGGTGGAGACCCTTCCTGCCAGGGTGCCTCTTCAGTAGCGCACAGCCCCAGAGCTACCTCTGTCTCCTCCCCGCATCCCGGGTGCTGCGCTCCCCGCTCTCCCTCCTCTCCCAGCCGGACGCTGGCCAGGAGCCTCTGCAGTGGACGCTTCCCAGGCTCCGTGCCTGGGGCACAGTCAGAGGGGAGGCACGAAGCCTTCCAGGATGACAGCAGTGACCAAAAGAGGAAATGCGTGAGGGAGCACGGTGAGGCATTATCGCTCAGGGCTCGGGGCCCAAAAGCCCGCGGCCCGCAGTGACCCCGTGCCCTGCACCGTCAGGCTGCCGATGCCACCGCAGTATCTGGGCAGCTGAGCCCTGGACGCATTGGAGCTGCAGACACATTTGAGCTGCCTGAGTGCTGCTATCAAGAGGAAAAATTAAAAGAAGGGCTGGGATTTTCCAGATTGGCTGTGAACACTGATTAAAATTATCCAGACATGGCTTCAGTAATCCTCCACTGTAAAGTGATATGAAAAAAAAAAAATGCCTTAGCAGCATTTCTCAAAGCATTGCTTTCTGGTTTGTCTGCACCCAACTCCTGCCGGCTGGGCCCACCCCAGGGTATCTGCATCACTGGTCTGGGTTGGAACTTGGGCAGCATTGGCTTTTTTAATCCCTTGGGGGACCCTAAAGCTCAGTCAAGGCTGCAGAGCCAAGGCTGAGGGCCAGCGGAGTCCAAGCCCCCTGAGAGCTTATTTCAAGTGCAGATTCACAGACTCGGGTCCTCACGGGCTTGAGGATGAGCTTAGGCCTCTGTTCCTGCAACAAGAGCCTCAGTGACTCGTAGGCTCCAGTTAAACAACTAGTGGCTCAAGCTGTCTTCACTTCCAAGGAAACAGCTCCATCTCCAAGTCTGAGCATCGTACCAGGGGGCTCCTGTGCTGGTTCTCATGCCTTGACTTGCCAGGCTGCCACGCACGGCCGAGGGGGTGACCACCTTTTCCCCATCCCATTTTGTCAACTGTGAAAGGGAGTAACTCGGCCACCCTATAGACCTGCTATGGGTTTCACAGAAGAACGTACCAGCACAGGGAGTTACAGCATCATGGCTGCTGTCCTTGTTATTGTGGGCATGTTGCATGTCGCCTGGCATCCAGATTCCAGGCGCCGGAGCATTCACATCCTACTCCTCCACTTCCTCTGCTGCAGGGTCTTAGGTACAATATTGAACACCACCGGCTCTTGCTCAGATACTCCTTTCTGTCCAATGAAAGTGACAACAACCATCCACCTCACAGTATCCTTGTAAGGATCAGAGAACATGCATGTACAGTGCTTCTCTTAGTTGCTGGCACATAATCAAAATAATTCTCTTAATTATAATTCTTATGAGCATCATCATTATTATTGAGTCAACTCTGGTTTTCTGCTCTAATGTGTAGGATGAAGAACGGATAATGCACAATAATTTGTGAAAAGATCAATTTGGCATAGAATTAGCTACACTCCTTCATTTATTATAAACATCTCTCTTCTGCAGAGGTTTAGTGAAGAAAGTGAAATAAAAATAAAAAGGAAGCAGAAAACCTTGCAGGTAGAATCCAGCCCTGAGGCTGCGTGCTCAGCTGTGCTCAGCTCTGTCTCTTCCCCTCCCTGATCAGGCTTTTCCTAGATGGTCCCTGCCCCAGCCCACCTCGCTGTAGCCAGCCACATGCACTGCAGAGCCCAGGAGTCTGTCCTCCTCCTCTTGCATTTTGTTCTTTGCTCATAGCTACAATTGATACATCTTCTGGGATCCAAAGTCCTTGTGAGAAGACATTCAGATTTGAAAATCTTGTCCCAAATCAAGCAGGAGAGCTGATTCTAGGATTCTGCAGCTCACAGAGTAGGAGTCCAAGGACAGCAGAGGGAAAGCACCCTGTTCCTTCCCCTGATCATCACTGACTCTGAATTCCTGTGCCCACCAAACTTCAGACCTCACTCATGTCTGTCTTTTTCTTGTGCTCAAAACAAACCCAGCTTGAAAGCTCAGCTCTTTTTGTTTGTTTTTTCATGATTCTTCCAGTCCAAAAGAAAAATCAAGTCAAAGTTCTGGGTAGCACAGCCAGCTTTATTGCTGTTTAGGGGAAAAGAAAAGGGTTTTCCTCGGCCATGGTGCTCTGCCGCCTCTGGCTTCCTCTGCACACTGCTATTACTCCTCTCTTTTGGTGCATGGCGGCGAGAGGTGGATAACACTCAACCTCACCCATGACATGGAATTTTTCTCACTTAAGATGGAGAAAAATAACCCTTGCCCCTGAACTCCAAGCTGGACTTCAGATAGCCACTGCCCACTGAAGTGTCCCCTAAGACTGTTCAGAGGCTCTGTCGGTGGTGGGCCACACCTAGCCAAGTATGAAAGCCTAGAAGTACCCACTTCCTAGGGCCTGAACTGGGAAGGAAGTGGTCTGTGGTTTGTGCTCCCCCTGAAACAGTTTATTTACCCAAGCTTCTCCCGCCTATGGGAGGCAAATGTAGACGCAGTCCAAACTTGAAATCAGAATGCTTTCCGCGATTACATTTATTCTTACTTATACTTAGCCACTGCTTTGTCGGGGGAATCTCCCTTCAAGTCCTTTGTGGAACAAGGCAAGGTATAAACAAAGCACTGCTTCCTGAACTCCGAGCTGCAGCATGGGACACCTCCCTCTCTTAGGGTTTCAGCATATCGGGTGGGAGGGAAAGAATTCTCTTCATTGCTCTTCAGGGTTTTGATTAGACAGAAAGGTACACCACAGAGCTGATAACCCCACCAATCTGGGTCTGGTTTATCTCGATAGACTTTGGACTGCCTCAGGTTTTTAAATTGTGAGAGAAGGCAATCATCAGGCCTGGAAACAGCAGGCCCACATCCTTCCAACTTTGAGATCTTACAGGCTCCCGCCATCCCCCCGCAGCCTAGAACATAGATGACACTCTGCAGTGTATTCGTTGAGTTAATGCTTGAGCCATGGATTCCCCAAGGGGTTTGCTCTGCATGGGTTTGACAGTCAGGGACCTTGCTTCTAGTGTCTGTGGACACACACACATTTGCACCTATCCCTCACCCCCTAGCATCTGCAGGTGGGCAATCCTTAGTTTGTAGTTTTCAAACACAACTCAGAGCTCACCACGGTACCTATTCATTTGAGATACTGCTGAGATACACGTCATAAATTGCCAGTGCATATTGCTGAAAATATGGACAAGTACTTTCAAAAAAATAAGCTACTGTGATTTTCTTTTGTTTCTACTCCCAGATTTGGGAATGTTTCCCTTTTTCTATCATTCCAGAAAGTTGCAACATTTCCCCCTCATCATTTATGATCCAGGGTCTCCAAGTGGCTGCTGGCTTTTTCCCCAGATTCCTGCATTTTTTGTTGACAGGCTGGGGTTTCCATGTGCTGGCTCTTCCCGGGACTGTCTGCTTGGGAGGTCAGGCAGATGGAGTCTTTTACTCAGATGAAAGATGGCTTGAGGGGCTCGTTGCTGGCAGGCCAGTCCTGAAGTCCCGTTCACAGAGACCTCATCAGTGGTGTCTGGTGTTGAAGCTCCAAGCAGACTTCAGCCTGTGCTTCATCCAACGGTCCAGAGAGCTTTGGCAATCAGCTTTAAAGTGCCCTTTTGCTGACATTTGAGTGGTTTTGAAAGTTTAGAGTCAAAAGAGAAAGACAGAGGAGTTGTCAAAGTCGAGGTGTAAGTGGTGGGCTGTTTCAACTTAGCATCTTTGCCCATGGCACATAGAAATAAAAATATGAATAAAGGTTTTTTTTAAGCCTGAATAGTATGCCCTTTCCATTGTAGCCTGCTGGTCTCAGAACCAGGGAACTTCTTTAGCTACCAATGTTAGCCAAACATACTCATTTAGAAGGAATTCTTTCATATTAACAGAATATCCATGTGGAAGCAGCACATTTTATAGGGTATATTTATACTATAGATGCTCCTCCTTGAGGAGGAATTCTGGAAGTATCTCATTTGTCTCACATTTGTTATTTTCCCTTGTTGGGTTTGGATGATATGCTATTTGTTTTAACTAAGAAAAATGAAGTCTTATAGGAAAGATAAAAGGGAAATAATTGCTCCAGGAAAGAGTACATAAAATTCTTAACAGGATAAAGAGGCAGAAAAGAAATTTGGAAACCAACTTAAAGATGCATTTGTCTTCCATCAGGAAAGAAAAGAAATCATCAGTCTTCAGCTGAGTGAATCACTGAGGGTTAAGGTGAATGTTCTTGTTTACTAAATCCTAGAATATTAGAAGAAATACTTTTAATACAAAGAGAAAAGGGTGCACTGTTTTTTCATATTTGTGCCTGTCCTAACTCAAAAAACATGACCTTGGTGGCAATTCTGATTTAACTAGGAAATTTTATAAGTGGCAAATGTAGATGTGGATCACTAGCTCCATGTCTGTACCTAAGGTGACACTGTCAATTTATCAGGTTGTTTCCAACCAGACAGAAATGCCTTCAAGATCCTTTTCTGAGCAGAGTGAAAGCCAGCCGACTGCAGATGGCCCTTGCACTGAGAACCTTGCACGGCCAGTGGTGTCACCACTCACAGTGTGAGCTGTAGACCACCAGGATGGCAGCGCAGGAGCTCATCTGGACAACTGAGTCACAACCCTATTCCAGAACTGCTGCTAAGGCTTATGCAAATCAAGGCTTAAGAAGCCTTGAAAGTAGACAGAATAACTGATACGGTCATTAGGGCAGGTGTTCTCAAACTGTAGAATGCATCCAAATTACTGAAGTCAGGGTTGGGGGTGTTCTTCCATGGTACAGAGCTTGTCCAG